>NC_034606.1:13444117-13459117 GCF_900095145.1 Mus pahari | reverse complement strand
GTCTTTATTCAGCTACACAATTTTCATCAAAAGACATGCAGAAACATTTCTCATCTTGCAGATAAAATTAAAAATTCAGTACCAATAAAATAAAACCAATGTTCTTTGGCTCTAAAACAATGAAAATGCCATTATTATCCTTTCTCGTGTTGCTAAATTCCTTGAAAGATTTCTGAATACAAACTCTGTTCTTATCCCCTATCAATACTAAACCTTACTTGCTCAAGATTTAGCCGTTACATTCTCCTGGAACCATTCTAACAAAGATAATGAATAATCCCCACTTCTCAAGTTCAATGGCACAGACTTCGTGCTAATAGCAAGACAACATGGTGGACTGCACCTTCCTCCTTGAAGTATTTCATTTTCTTAGTTTTTGACATTGTATTTCCCCCTTTCACCTGAAACTCCCCAATGCTATCTCAGACATCAGGGGGAGAAGGCCTTCTAAATCACCTGAGCAATCTCATGTGAACTTAAAAAGGTTTTAATAGCAAAGACATTAGCTGCTGTAGTCTCCACCATGTCTTCTACACTTTATAGTATGGCTTTTGGTTAAGCAATTTATAAATCAGCCTACAGATTCAATGCAATCTCCATAAAAATTCTAGCACAATTGTTTACAGACCTTCAAAAATAATACTCAATTTTATATGCAAAAACAAAAATCCTAAGATAGCTAAACCAAATTTGCAAATTATAAGATCTTCCAGAAGTATGACCATCTTTGATTTCAAACTCTACTACAGAGGTAGAATGATAAAAACCATGTTTTCTTTTTCTTTCTCTCATTAAACTTTTATTTTTTTAACTTAGTTTTACAATAAACAGAAAAGCAGATAGATTGATCAATGGAGTCAGGTAAAAGATGTAAACCTACACAACTATGGTCATGTTTGTTGTGTTTGTTAGTTTTATAAAGAAGCCAACTTTAAGCACCCAGCCTTACAGAGACTTGAAGTGCCAGGTTTGGGTGATACCCAGGGTTCCCCATCTGCTCAGAGGAGGAGAGAAAGGGGCCAGGGGAAGGATTGTGGGAAAGAGGTGACCAGGAGGAGGGAAGTGAGCAGGATGTAAAACAAATAAGTATAAATAAAATAAAACAAATTAATTTTTAAAATCCACTTTTTACAAATAGTACTGATGTAACTAGATTTTGGCTTATACAGAAATTTAATCAGATTCATATTTATCACCCTGAACAAAATTCATATCCATATGGATCTTCTAATCAGTATTATAATCTCCACTTTAATTACTTTTTACCTAGATTTATATGTGAGTCTTAATAATATAGTAACGGTGTCCTATCCTCCTTATTCTTGTATATGTTGTGTATATGCTTCACATAGACACTATCCTTTAAGTTGCTGATGATCACTTAGGTGGGCCTCACACTTTCCCCCTTGTTCATCATAGTACAGATGGCTGGAAAGCAGCACTTCATCTACACCACTGTAATTTCATTCCCATTGGATATATACCAACCAACTAGTTCTGTTACATGAGAAAGCTGTAGAAAGGGGGCTGATTCTGGTGTTCTGTCCAGATTTTTGCTTCTGATTGTGTAAATGTGTATATTCTTTCACAGTCTTTAGTTGGTTTGGTTAAGAGTTTTTCTATCTTCTTGATTTTTTTTTCAAACTACTAACTCTGTTTCCTTGGTTCTTGTATTATGCTCCTTGATTCTACTTTATATCAGTCATTACTTTGATTATTTCTTTTCATCTACATCTCTTGGGTGCATTTGGTCCTTTTTATTCTAGAGCTTTCAGGTATGTTGCCAGAGTGTGAGAGGGGAATAAGCTTGTACACATTTACACAAGAGACAACTTCATCAACATCAATAGAGAAGGGTAGCAAAAGACCTCATAAAATGGAAAAGTTTCTGCAAGGCAAAAGAACTTTCAGTATCAGTAAATGGCAGGTGAAAGAGTGAGAAAATATTTTCACCAACTCTACATCTGTCAGACAACTCTCTATTTTTCTATCTCTCTCTCTCTCTTTCTTTCTNTCTTTCTTTCTTTCTTTCTTTCTTTCTATCTATCTATCTAGAATAAAAAGAAAACTAGATATCTAACTAAATAATCCAGTTAAAAATTAGGTATAGATATAATCAGAGAATTCTTAACAGAGGAATCTCAAATGGCCAAGAAGCACTTGCAGAAATGTGCAACATCCTTAATCATCAGAGAGCTGTAAATCATAAATGACTTTGAAATTCTATTTTATGTTGAGAGAATATCATATATATATATATATATATATATATATATATATGGATGTAGCACCTATTAATAATAAGTCTGATGGACTGTGGCTTAGGCAGGAAATAGAAAGGGAGACATATATTATTCAGAAAGGATTCTGAGAGAGTGCCAGATCAGAGATTCATCCTGGAAGATGTGACAATATAGACATATAGTACCTGAACCCAGATAATAGCCATATGGCAGAATGTATATTACAGTAAATAGGTTAATTTAATTTATGGTCTACTGAGAGAAGAGCCTATCTATATGGCCAAAGTATTTATGGATATATTTTGAGTCTAAATCTTATTTCTGTGAGCATGAAGAACTAAACTTAACTTCTACAATTTTACATCTGTAAAAATGGCTAAAATCAACTCTAGTGACAGTTCATGCTGTCAAAGCTGTGGAGCAAGGAAACACCTTGATTGCAGGTGGGAATTTAAATTTGTACAGCCAGGTTAGAAATAAATATTGTGATTTCTCAGACAATTGGTAATATATAATCCTCAAAATCCAACTATACTATACCTGAACATATATCCAAAAGATGTTACACTATACCAGAAGAGCAATTGTTTACTATGGACATAGCAGTGTTATTTGTAACAACCAGAAATTGAAACAACCTAGATGTTCCTCAATAGAATAATGGATAAAGAGCATGTAGTACATTTATGCAATATATTATTACTGGGCTGTTGAAAGCAATGTCACTATGAAGTTTTCAGGTAAATGAATGGAACTAGAAAATTCATCATGAGTGAGGTAACACAGATCTAGAAACACAAACATTGTATATACTTAGTTATAAATGGATATTAACTATAAAGTAAAAGATAATCATGCTATAATTCTTGTTAGTTAAAAGGCTAAGTAACAAGAAAGCCTCAAAGGAAGATACATTGATCTCTCTGGAAAGGGAAAACAGAATGCATTTTCAGGCTGGACTGAGGAAAGATGGACTAGAACAAGAGGGAAATGCTGGGCCAGAGTTGAAAGTACTGAGAGTGACCACTAGAATCACGGGGCAATTCAGGGGCAAGATAGAAACCTAGTGCAATAGAAATGTTCAGAAATCCATTAGGGTTACTTTAGATAAGGTTACTAGTAGTAGGTAACATGTAGCCTAAACTGGTTATATCCTACCACAAGGCAAGACTTCCATTGGAAGTATTGGGACACTAACCCAGTAGTGAAAACTTTGACCTATAATTGGTTATGCCTGATGTGCTATAGAGAGGTAGTAGAGAAATTATGGGATTAACTAACCAAAGACTGGTTCAGATTGAAACCTGTGCCAGGAGAGGGTGTGCATACCTGACCGTGCTTGGAGGAACAGAAACCAGAGGCCACGTGGCTCCAAGTCCTGAGATAGAACCAAACAAGTCTAGAGGGAAAAGGTAAAGAAATAATTCCTAAAGATATTCCATTATACTCATAGACAGTAACCTGGAATTATTAGTATCAGAGACGCTCCATACCTCAACTGACAGAAACAGATGCAGAAAACTGACAATCAAATATTAGGCGGACCTTAGTGCATTGTATGGAAGA
Source organism: Mus pahari (assembly GCF_900095145.1). Classification (NCBI taxonomy): domain Eukaryota; kingdom Metazoa; phylum Chordata; class Mammalia; order Rodentia; family Muridae; genus Mus; species Mus pahari. The sequence continues at coordinate 13,455,308 of NC_034606.1, read as the reverse complement.
AGGGGAAGAGGAGTGATCATCAATGCTACAAGTAAACTAGAAGAATTAACAAACCTGGACTTATAGGGAATCACTGAGAGTTAACAATTAGGGAGTTTTCATGAGTCTAACCTAGTTCCTTTCCATGTTATAGTTGTGTAGTTTGATGTTTTAATGGGATTACTAATTAAGAGAGCATGAAATGCTTCTGTTTCTTTTCCTACTTTTGATATCCTTATCCTCCTGCTGGGTTGTCTCCTCTATCCTTAATATGAGCGGTGGTACCGAGTCTTATTGCAACTTGATATACATGCTTGGTTGATATCCTTGGGAGATCTTTCATTTCATTAAAGGAAATGCCAGAGTGGTGAATGACAAGTGGACAGGTAAGTGAAGGGTACTGGAAAGGCTGGAGGGAGAGGAAACTGCAGTAGGGATGTAATATATGAGAGAATAAATAAATAAACAACGATTAAAAGAAGGATCTGCAAAAACGCAGTTTTGTTAACAGGAGGTGAGACTAGTCTGTACATACAAAAATATTATTTATTTGGAGGTATACATAATAATTCTATTGGTCAGTAGTGTGACTTCTTCACACTAGTTTCATATATTCAAAATGTCTATCAAGTATATTTTGGAACAGATGTTTCATGTTATGTATATTAATTATTTTGATTTCGTTATTATACCTTACATACTTTCACTAAACATTGCTTTTTATCCCAACATTTTGTCCCATTTGATCAATGAGCATTAAACCTTAAAATAACACTGAATTTTAAATCAAATTAGTAACACTAGAATTTGTTTCCTTGTAACTCCTTGCATTACTTCTCAATTATAAAATTTGATTAAAAGAATAAAAGCATTTTGTGACCTTAATAACAATGAAAACACTTATTTTATAATAAAGACTGGATTATAAAAATCCAAGAATGTGCTACTCTTTAGAATTACATAAACTTTCAAAGCATGGCTGTTGCCTTTCTGTCTGTCCTATGATGATTTTCCCCATTTGCATATCTTAAGAGTTTTCTCACTTGGAATTTAATAACTCTATTTACTTTAAAATATCTGATCACAGTCATAAACAGACCCAGAAAAGAGGTTTTGGTTTGTAATTATTCTGTAATTATTCTTAATAGTCTAATTATTTCAAATAGTTGACATTAGACTTTACCAAACAATTATCTAAATTCTAACTTAAATATACAATTAGCTGAGAATGGGTGAAAATATGATACCCTTTCCACATCTTAAAGACAAAGTTAGTTTTGCAAATGTAGATTGATTGCAAGTCAATTTATTTGCTGCATACTTACTTAACATCCTTCTGGAGAATAGTAAAAAGACTTCATTATTATTATTTTCTTTTTAGGAATTATGCTTTATTTGTCCAATAATTCTCTGTGATCCATGAGTACATGTATTTAATTGCTACTTAGTAGTTTAGTACTAGTCAATAATAGTTTGGAGGGAAATCAAGAGTTAGAGTTACATTAGTTCCGCTGATATAGCATATGATGAACTTAGATCACTACATATACAATGAGCAGACAGTGGCTGAAAGCATTATTATTGCCAAATATTTTAGAATAAATGGAGAATGCAGTACATGCAGAGACTAAACACAATAAAGACTCATTTGAGGAACTCAGGTGAGAAAATACTATGCAACAACATTAACAGCTAAAGAGTATTTCCAGGGAATTATGTATTTATTTTGGGAATTGTCTGAACATAAGGCAGAACATTACTAAACTGGTAATGTGAAGAATGAAAATGATATTAATTAATAGAAGTCTATAGAAAGGAAGAATTTTTTAAAAACATTAATCCTGAAAAAAATGTTTGCACTTTAAGTACAACCTACAAATTCTCATCAAAAAAAGATAAAGAGTAATGCTGCCATATATATTAATGTCCATTTGGAACAGGGACATTTGCCTGCTGAGTATTGTCTATGAAACAACAGGAACATAGAAACTTACATCCAAATTTGATGTGTCTCCATTTATTTGTGTTTAGACACTGAACAAAATGATATGTGTAGAGGGGTGGGGGAGAAAGGACTTCTGAATACTGATAAGTACTTGAAAACCCAGGAAAATTAAATACACACCGTACCTTTTCTACAGAATGAGGTGCATAGCTCTTTTTTCTAGAATGTCAGGTAGGACGGAGCTTTTTTTTTTTTTTTTTTTAGTTAATTTAGTTTTTATACTCCATATTTTATCTCTCCCCCCTCACCATGTTCACCTTCTGACTTTTCCACATTCCATACCTACTCTCCACCCTCTTGTATCCACATGAATGTCCCCACCTCCTGACCTCTAAACTTCCTGGGTATGCCATCTCTTGAAGGTTAGGTGAATCTTTTCTGGTTGAGCAAAGACCCAGCAGGCCTCTGCTGTATGTGTGTTGGGGGCCCCATATCAGCTGGTGTATGCTGCCGGTTTGATAGTCCAGTGTTCGAGAGATCTCGAGGGTCCATATTAATTGAGACTGCTAGTACTCCTACAGGGTCCCCTTTCTCCTCAATTTCTATTAGCCTTTACCTCATTCAACAACATGGGTCAGCTGCTTTAATCCATTGGTTGTGTACAGATATCTGCATCTGACTCATTTGGCTGCATGCTGAGTCTTTCAGGGGACAGTCATGATAGGTCCTTTTTGGTGAGCGCCCAATAGCCTCAGTAATACTATCAAGACTTGGGCCCTCCCCTTGACCTGGATCCCACTTTGGGCCTGTCTTAGGAACTTCATTTCCTCAGGACTCTCTCCATTTCCATCCCTGCAGTTCTTTCAAACAGGAACAATTATGGGTCAGAGTTGTGACTGTAGGATGTCCCCCTCCCTCATTTGATGCCCTGCAGGAGGTGGGCTCTAAAAGTTCCCCTCTCCCTACTGTTGGGCATTTCATCTAAGGCACCTCTCTGAGTCCTGAAAGTCTCTCACCTCTTAGGGTTCTGGTGCATTCTGGAGAGTCCCCCTAGTCTCCTAACTCCCAAGGCTGCCTGTTACCAATTCTTTCTGCTGGCACTCAGGACTTCAGTCCATTTCCCTCACCCAATACTAGATCATCTTCCCCTCTCCCCCCCCACACACACACCCTCTCCTGTCCACTTTCACTCCCAGGTTCCTCCCTCCCCACTTGTTTTCTTCTCCCTCCCAAGTGGAACTGAGGTGTCCTCACTTGGGCTCTTCAGCTTGTTTACCTTTTTGAGTTCTGTGGACTGTACCTTGGGTATTCTGTACTTTTTTGTTTGTTTGTTTAGCTAATATTCACTTATTAGCTAGTACATACCATGCATGTCCTTTTTTGTCTGAGTTACCTCACTCAGGATGATAGTTTCTGGTTCCATTCATTTGCCTGAAAAACTCAGGAACTCCTCAGTGTTAATACCTGAGTAGTATTCCACTGTGTAAATGAACCACATTTTCTGTATCCTTCCTTCCTTCATAGAATATCTCGGTCGTTTCCATCTTCTGGCTATCACTGATAAGGCAGCTATGAACACAATGGAAAATGTACCCCTGTGGAATGGTGGGGCATATTTTGGGTATATTCCCAAGAATGGTATAGCTGGGTCTTCAGGTAGATCTATTTCCAATTTTATGAGGAACCTCCAGATTGATTTCCAGAGTGGTTGTACCAGTTTACAATCCCACCAGCAATGGAGGAGTGTTCCTCTTTCTTCACATCCTCTCCAACCTGTGCTATTACCTGAGGTTTTGATCTGACATTCTGGTTGGTTTATGGTAGAATCTCAGGGTCATTTTGATTGCACTTCTCACATCCCTAAGGACTTTGAACAATCCTTTAGGTCCTTCTCAGTCATTCGATATCCTCAGTCGTTAAGTCTGTGTTTAGTTCTATACCTCATATTTTTGATTGGGTTGTTTGGTTTTTTGGTGATTAGCTTCTTGAGTTCTTCATATATTTTGGATATTAGCCCTCCATCGGATGTGGGGTTAGTGAAGATTTTTTCCCCAATCTGTAGGTTGCTGATTTGTCTTAATAACTATGTCCTTTGCCTTACAAAAGTTTTCCAGTTTCATGAGTTCCCATTTATCAATTCTTGATCTTAGAGCATAAGAGTTCTGTTTAGGAAAATTTCCCCTGTGCCAATGAGTTCAAGGATCTTTCCCATGTTCTCTTTTATTAGATTCAGTGTATCTGGTTTTATGTTGAGGTCCCTGATCCACTTGGACTTGAGCTTTGTGCATGGTGACAAATATGGGTCTATTTTTATTTTTCTACATAAAGACAGCCAGTTAAACCAGAGCAATCTACTGAAAATGCTTTCTTTTTTTCATTGTATATATTTTGTGTCTTTTTCAAAGATCAAGTGTCCATAAGTGTGTGATTTTATTTCTGAGTTTTCAATTCTACTTCACTCCTCAGCGTGTCTTTCTCTGTACCAATACCATGCAGTTTTTATCACTAGTGCTCTGTAGTAAAGTTTGATATCAGGAATGGTGATTCCCCCAGCAATTCTTTTATTGTTAGGAATTGTTTTCCCATTGGGCTGGAGAGATGGCTCAGGTCTTAAAGGCTAGGCTCACAACTAAAAATTATTTCTTTATTCTGGGTATTTTGACTTCCCAGATGAATTTGAAAATTGTTCTTTCCATGTCTTTGGAAAATTGTGTTGGGAGTTTAATGTAGATTTCATTGAATCTATAGTTTGCCTTTGGTAGGATGGCCATTTATACTATGTTAATTCTGCCAATCCATGATCATAGGAGATCTCTGCATTTTCTGAGATTTTCTTCAATTTCTTTCGCAAGAGACTTGAAGTTATTTTCATACAAGTCTTTCACTTGTTTAGCTAGAGTTACCCCAAGATATTTTATATTATTTGTGGCTATTGTTAAGGGAGTTGTTTCCATAATGTCTTTCTTAGTCTGTTTATCATTTGTATAATAGAAGGCTACTGATTTATCTGAGTTAATTTCACATCTATCCACTTTGTTGAAGTTGTTTATCAGCTGGAGAAGTTCTCCAGTAGAATTTTTGGGGTCACTTATGTATACTATCATACCATCTGCAAATAGTGATACCTTTATTTATTCTTTGCTAATTTGTATCCCCTTGATCTTTTTTTCTTGTCTTATTGTTCTTGCTAGCACTTTGAGTAGATATGAGGGGAGTAGGCATCCTTGTTTTGTTCCTAATTTCAGTGGGATTGCTTCAAGTATGTCTCCATTTAGTTTGATATTGGCTGTTAACTTGCAGTAAATTGATTTTATTATGTTTTGGTATGGACTTTGAATTCCTGCTCTCTCCAATACTTTTAACATGGAGAGGTGTTGTATTTTGTCAAATGCTTTTTCTAAATCAAAGGAGATGATCATGTGATTTTTTTCTTTGAGTTTGTTTATATAGTGGATTATGTTAATGGATTTTCATATATTAAACCAACATTGCATCCTTGGGATGAAGCTTACTTGGTAATGGTGAATGACAATTTTGTTGTGTTCTTGAATTCAGTTTGCAAGAATTTTATTGAGCATTTTTTAATTGATAATTCTAAGCAAGACTGGTCTGAAATTCTCTTTTTTGGTTGGATCCTTGTGTGCTTTAGGTATCAGAGTGATTGCGGCTTTATAGAACAAGGTAGGTAGTGTTCCTTGTGTTTCATTTTATGGAATAATATGATAAAAAATGGTATCCTGTCTTCTTTGAAGGCCTGGTGGAATTCCTCACTGAATCCATCTAGCCCTGGGTTCTTTTGGTTATGATATTTTTAATGACTTCTTCTATTTCCCTGTGAGATATGGGCCTGTTTGGAAGTTTATCTGTTCTTAATTAACTTTGCTATGTGGTATCTGTCTAGAAAACCATTCAATCATCTAGATTTTCCAATTTTGTTGAGTATAGGCTTTTATAGTAAGATCTGATGATTGAATTTCCTGTTTATGTTGTTATGTCTCCATTTTCATTTCTGATTTTATTTGGACACTTCCTCTAGTCCCTTTAGTTAGTTTGGCTAGGGGGGTATAAATCTTGTTGGTTCTCTCAAAAACCAGCTTTTGGTTTTGTTGATTTCTTCATTTATATTTTGTTGACGTCAGCCCTGAGTTTGACTATTTTCTGCCTTCTATTTCTGTTGGGTGAGTTTGCTTTGTGTTGTCCTAGAGCTCTCAAGCATACTGTTAAGTTGTTAGTGTAAGATTTCTTCAGTTTCTCAACCATGGCACTTAATGCTATGAAATTTCCTCTTAGCATCGCTTTCATTGTGTCCCATAAGTTTGGGTATGATTTGCCAACATTTTTATTAAATTCCAGGAAGTCTTTAATTTCTTTCCTTATTTCTTCCCTGATAAAGTTATCATTGAGAGAGTAAAGAGTTGTTCAGTTTCCATGTGTATGTGGGCTTTCTGTAGTTTTTGCTGTTACTGAAGACCAGCCTTAGGACATGGTGATCTGATAGGGTGCATGGTATTATTTCTGTCTTCTTTTTTTAGTTGAGGGTTGCTTTGTGACCATGGTCAAAGGTCGATTTTAGAGAAGGTACCATGAGGTGCTGAGAACATCTATTCTTTGGTTTCAGGGTAAACTGTTCTGTACATATCTGTTAAATCCGTTTGGTTCATAATCCTTCTTGGTTTCATCCTGTCTCTGTTTAGTTTCTGTTTCAATGACCTGTCCTTTGGAGAGTGGGATGTTGAAGTCTCCCACTATTATTGTTCGGCATCCAAAGTGTGTTTTGAACTTCAGTAAAGTTTCTTTTATGAATGTGGGTGCTCTTGCATTCGGGGCATAGATGTTCAGAATTGAGACTTTCTCTTGGTGGATTTTCCCCCTTGATAAATATGAAGTGTCCTCCTTCATCATGCTTGATAACTTTTGGTTGAAAGTCTATTTTATTGAATGTTAAGATGGCAACTCTTACTTCTTTCATGGGGCAATTTGCTTGGAAGATATTTTTCCATCCTTTTAGTCTGAGATAGTGTCTGTGTTTGTCATTGAGGTGTGTTTCTTGTATGTGACAAAATGCTTGATCTTGCTTGCATATCTAGTCTGTTAGCTTATGTCTTTTTATAGGTGAGTTTAGTCCATTATTATTAAGAAATGAAAGACAGATGATTGTTGGTTCCTGATATGTTTGTTTTTGTAGATGGATTTATATGCTTTTGTTTATGTCCTTCTGACTTTTTTGTGAGATGCTTAATATCTTGTGTTTTCTTTGGTGCAGGTACCTTCATTGTGTTGGAGTTTTTCTTCTTGGATCCTCTGTAGGGCTGGACTTGTAGATAGATACTGTGTAGGCTTATATTTTTTAAAACCTACTTTTAATATGGGTTCTCAGAGGCTTTGACACCTGCCCCCTTCTAGCTAACTATCCAAAGTTAGGGGAGTAAACAGAGTAAATATGACAAGGGGATGTGTAGTTTCTTGGGGTGATTCCAGTCTCCATTTGTCAGGATACCAGCAGTCCAGCTCAGTACTATCAGGACATGATCTAGCAGATACTTTCAGTCTTCCACAGAATGAGTACAAGTCAGCAGTAGTGGCATGGACCAGCTAATATGCCAGAAGTTCAACAAAGTGAAGATTAATGTAGATGAAGACAAGAGCAATGAAGTGTGGCAAAGCTAGCTAGTCAAGTGTCCTATCACTGTCTATTGACTCCTATTTATACTTTCTCCAAACATCACATGTCTTCCAGTAGCTCTTGCCTCAGCAAAACACCATTGAAGTTTGCCTTACCATATGAGTCTGCTTCACGTGATCCAACCAGAAATGTCCACTTCACCTCAGGCCATGTTTTCTTAACTCATGGTGTCTTCCTCCTCCAGCTTTCTTTCTTTCCATCTCCTCATGGTCTCCCCCAAAACCTCCACTGCAGGAACAGCAAATACGAACTATTTAAGTTCTGCCTAGCATGAGGCTACAGGTATCTTTCAGAAATAACTTGGAGGAAAGGTCCTACAGCATCACTTGTGTCTCTGCAGAATCTCACATCTCTGAGAAAACCAGGTCTTGGGGGTCCACACTTAGCACTAAATTACATAGCAGTAGGCCAAACCTCAACACATTTCTCCTTTCTGGGCAACATTTTGTCTGCAGACAAAGCTAGAATATTTTCTTTGCCCATAACTGACACAATTCCATATGGAGGTTATTGATGTCCATCATTTTTTTTGAAGTGAAATGGAAGTACTGGAAGAATCAGACCTATCTCATAGTCAAAAGATCTTTAAATAATAAAATAATTTTAAATGGCATAGTCTCTGGATCTCTAATGTTTTTGAGGAACAACTCTATATCGTAGTATATTTGAGTCATAATTGTTTATTCTTAGCAAGTTACAATCTGAGTAACATTGAAAACATTATATTTTAATGAACTGAATTAGTATTTAATAAAATAACACGTGATTATCAGATTAATAACTTGCATTTCTTAATGATCCCTAATAGTTTATAACTTGTATTTTTTATCATCTTTAATAGTTTGTAGTAGTATCTTTCAAAATGACTCAAATTTTGCATAGTAACTTTTAGAATTATATATGTACAGTATCTGAAAATGTGAAAAATATATATTATATATATATATTAAAATTAACTTTAAATTTGTATCAATATACAATTACAAATATCTAAAAATAACTTTACTTCTGTATCAATATATAAAATTCTGTACCAATGCAAGATTGTATTTATAAAATATTTTTTCAGTTTAACAGCAGATTCAATAATATATCCTTATTTGTCTAATTTCTTTTTTTTTTTTTTTATTTCTTTATTGATTATTTTCTTTAAACTTCAAATGCTATACCTTTTCTGGTCCCCCCACAAAATATCCCCTCCTATCCCATCCCCCTACCCCATGCTTCTATGAGGGGGTACCCCAATCTACCCACCCACTCATGCTATTCTTATCTGGCATTCTCCTACACTGGGGTATCGAGCCTTCACAGGACCAAAGGCTTCTCCTCCTATTGATGCCCAACTATGCCATTCTCTGTTATATATGCAGTTAGAGCCATGGATGTCTCCATGTGTACTCATTGGTTGGTAGTTAAGTCCCTGCGAGCTCTGGGGGGTTCTCGATGGTTGGTATTCTTGTTCTTCTTGTGGGGTTGCAAAACCCTTTAGCACCTTTAGTCCTTTCTCTATCTCCTCCATTTAAGACCCTGTGCTTAGTCCAATGGTTGGATAAGAGCATCCACTTCTGTATATCTCAGGCTCTGGCGGAACCTCTCAGGAGACAGTTATATCAGGTTCCGGTCAGGAAGCACTTTTTGGCATCCTCAATAGTGTCTGTGTTTGATGACTATTTATAGGATAGAGGATGGCAATTGATGGATGGCCTTTCCTACAGACTTTGCTCCACAATTTGTCTCTGTGTTTGTTCCTGTGAGTATTTTGTTACCCCTTCTAAGAAGGACCGAAGCATTCACATTTAAGTCTTCTTTCTTCTTGAGCTTCCTGTGACCTGTGAATTTTATCTTGGGTATTCTGAGATTTTGGGATAATATCCGCTCATCACTGAGTGCATACCATGTGTATTCTTTTGTAACTGTGTTATCTTATTCAGGATGACATTTTCTAGTTCTATGATTCGCATAACAATTTCATGAAGTCATTGTTTTTTATTACTAAGTAGTACTCCCTTGGGTAAATGTACCACATTTTCTGTATCCATTGTTCTGTTGAAGGATATCTGGGTTCTTTCCAGCTTCTGGATATTATAAATNAGGCTGCTATGAACATAGTGGATCATGTGTCCTTGTTATATGTTGGACCATCTTTTGGGTATATGCTTAGGAGTAGTATAGTGGGGTCTTCAGGTAATACTACGTTCAGTTGTCTGAGGAACTGCCAGACTGATTTCCAGAGTGGTTTTACCAGCTTGCAATCCCACCAACAATACCCACTCTTTTTCTTTTCAACCTACTTTTGCTTATCTATGGAAGAAAGAAATTTAGGGACAAGGAAAGGAAAGGGAAAAAATATTCCTGAATATAATCTCTACATTTTGTGTCCTTCCTATACAAGATCATAACTACTTGTAGTAACCCTCTAAAATGAAAATATATCTTAACTCAAAATGATGAAAATTATCTACCTCAACTTAAGCATCTGGGATGACAGTTTATATTTCTGTTTGTTCATTTGCTTGTTTGGGGTTTTGAGGTTTAAAATATTTTTTATTAATCTAATAAAAAATCTTTAAAATATACAACTAAGTATTGATATTTTTATTATATTATATTATATGTTTTCTCCAATTTTACTAGGTATTTACTTCATTTACATTTCAAATGCTATCCCCAAGTCCCCTATACACTTCCCTCCCTGCTCCCCTACCCACACACTCTCACTTCTTGGCCCTCCTGTTCCCCTCTACTGGGGCATATACAGTTTACAAGACCAAGGGGCCTCTCTTCCCAATGGTGACTGACTAGGCCATCTTCTGCTACATATGCAGCTAGAGACAGAATTGACATTCTTAAGTCATCAAAATAATTCATCAAATTCCTTCTGGTCTGCGCCAGCACCGGGTCACCTAGGGTACAGATTTGGTGGACACCCCCATGGTCCCTAGCAGATTGCCCAAGTGATATTAGGATCACTGGTGAGTGGAACACAACTTCTGGTCCAATCTAATAGCATACAGGACCGGAGACAGCACTAGGGAAGCAGAGAACCTGCCTGACCAGGGGCACAAATATCTTCTGGTCTGCACTAGCACCAGGTCACCTGGCGCGCGGATTCAGTGGACACCCCATGGTCCCTATCAGACTGCCCAAGTGATCTTAGGATCACTGGTGAGTGGAACACAACAGCTGCTCCAATCCAATAGTGACGGGCCTGTGACAGCAGGAACAAGGACACCAGAGACTTTCCTGACCAGAGGCTCAGGTTCCTTTTAATCAGTTCAGGTTTACCTTGGTTTCAAATAGACCAGACAACTCCACAGTCCTCAAAGGAGACACCACTTCCACGCACTGTAACACACCCAGGATCTTAGGACAACAGGATCCCTGGATAACAGGAGCTGGGTCACACTTGTATTTGAGTGTCTCAGAGGAGCTTGACTCAGACACACCCAAAATCTCAGGTTCACAGGAGCTCACAATTAAAGAATCACAGAGAAATCTGGACTCTGAGAAGTCCTGAATCAACTGGGATTATAGGAAGGACAGGCTCCATTCAGATATATTGAGGGCAGCAAGCACTAGAGATA
>NC_034606.1:13441831-13443376 GCF_900095145.1 Mus pahari | reverse complement strand
AAAGACAGAATATTAAAAGCAGTAAGGGAAACAGAATATTAAAAGCAGTAAGGGAAAAAGGTCAAGTAACATACAAAGGCAGGCCTATTAGAAATACTCCAGACTTCTCAAAAGAGACTTTGAAAGCCAGAAGATCCAGTACAGATGTTATTCAGACCCTATGAGAACACAAATGCCACCCCAAGTTACTATACCCATCTAAACTCTCAATTACCATAGATGTAGAAACCAAAGTATTCCATGACAAAACCAAATTCACACACTATCTTTCAACAAATCCTGCCCTTCAAAGGATAATAATTGACAAACACCAGTATAAGGACTGATACCATGCCCTAGAGAAAGCAAGAAGCTAATCCTTCAAGAAACCTAAAAGAAGACAGCCACAAGAACAGGATGCCAACTCTAACAACAAAAATGACAGGAAGCAACAATTTTTTCTCCTTAATATCTCTTAATATCAATGGACTCAATTCCCCAATAAAGAGGCATAGACTAACAAATTGGCTCCACAAACAAGACCCAACACTTTGCTGCTTACAAGAAACTCATCTCAGGGAAAAAGAAAGACACTACCTCAGAGCAAAAAGCTTTAAAACAATTTTTCAAGCAAACGGTCTGAAGAAACAAGCTGGAATAGCCAATCTAATATCAAATAAACTTGACTTCCAACCCAAAGTTATCAAAAAAGACCAGGANGGGCACTTCATACTCATCAAAAGTAAAATCTTCCAAGATGAACTCTCAATCCTGAATATCTATGCTCCAAAGGCAAGGGCATCCACATCCATTAAAGAAACTTTAGTAAAGCTTAAAGTACATATTGCTCCTTACAGAATAATAGCAGGAGACTTCAACACCCCACTGTCATCAATGGACAGATCCTGGAAACAGAAACTAAATAGAAACACAGTGAAACTAACAGAAGTTATGAAACAAATGAATTTAACAGATATCTACAAAACATTTTATCCTAAAACAAAAGGATATACCTTCTTCTCAGCACCTCAAGTACCTTCTCCAAAACTGACCATATAGTTGGTTACAAAACAGGTCTCAACAGATTCAAAAATAATGAAATTGTCCCATGCATCCTATCAGACCATCATGGTCTAAGACCGATCTTCAATAACAACCTAAATAATATAAAGCCAACATTCATTTGGAAACTGAACAACACTTTCCTCAATGATACCTTGGTCAAGGAAGAAATAAAGAAAGAAATTAAAGACTTTTTGAGTTTAATGGAAATGAAGCCACAACATACCCAAACTTATGGGAGACAATGAAAGCATTCCTGAGAGGAAAACCAATAGCTCTGAGTGCCTCCAAAAAGAAACTAGAGAGAGCATACACTAGCAGCTTGACAGCACACCTAAAAGCTCTAGAACAAAAGAGAGCAAAATCACCCAAGAGAAGTAGAAGGCAGGAAATTATCAAACTCAGGGGTGTAATCAACCAAGTGGAAACAAAAAGAACTATTCAAAGAATCAACCAAACCAGGAGCTGGTTCTTTGAGAAAATCAACAAGATAGATAAACCCTT
>NC_034606.1:13397374-13441487 GCF_900095145.1 Mus pahari | reverse complement strand
AGTTCTTCTCAAACTATTCCACAAAATAGAAACAGAAGGTATTCTACCAAATTCATTCTACNAAGCCACAATTACTCTGATACCTAAACCACACAAAGATCTAACAAAGAAAGAGAACTTCAGACCAATTTCCCTTATGAATATCGATGCAAAAATACTCTATAAAATTCTAGCCCACCAGGGTCAAGAAGGGGAAGTGGGTGGGTAGCAAAGTGGGGTGGGGAGGGTATAGGGGACTTTTGAGATAGCATTTAAAATGTAAATGAAGTAAATACCTAATAAAATTTGGTAAAAAAGACAAAAAGAAAAAGAAAAATTTAAAAAAAGAAAACAGTTCTGAATACTTCCAGCAAAGTTTAGGATATGAATATCTCTGTACATATGTGAGGCATGAAAATGCTTTTACATATATCTAAATAGTAATTAAACCTTGGGAGATGTTAAAGGAAAAAAAAAAGAAGACTATCATCCTAGTCCCTTTAATTGGGATTGATAATAATTTTTAGGAGTTATAAATATGTTGTTATTTTAGGGAATGATTACAAATAATTGCAGTCTTGCACAGGGAAGAAAAGAGAATAGGGAGCTTTTCTCTTTCTTTCTTTCTTTCTTTCTTTCTTTCTTTCTTTCTTTCTTTCTTTCTTTCTTCTTAAAGACAAGAGGGTTGAGGAAAAAGGGGGATATAGAATTATCATATAGAAATAATAGAGTAAAAGAGTAGGTTATTGAATCTAATCTTCAACTTAGAGATATTGCTATTTTCAAATGAAAATATTTTTGTTTACATATATGATTATTGTGTATTGATACAGGTTTAAGGATTTCATCAGTATAAATCTTTTTATATTGATATGAAATATAAGACAAATTTTGTTACAGTAATAATGCATATGTATTTCAATTTTGTATAGGCATTATGCCTATGCAACTCATTTAAATACAAGGTTTATTCCCCCCCAAAAAAATTCATAATAGTTAAATGCCTCTTAAATATTCATGATATCTCCTGAAGCTAAAAATCATATGCATTCAAACAGTTTTGGAAATCTATTTGGAACATTAAACTTAATAGAAGTAGAAAAATGTCTCTTATGAAGTCTACCTTCAAAGGAAATTGTTGCAAGTTCCAATTAGACAGAAACCATTCCATCTCCAAGGGAAAATACATAGCATACCTGTGGCTTCATAGAACGAATTGGGTAGTGTTCCTTCGGTTTCTATTTTGTGGGATAATTTGAATAGTATTGTTACTAAGACTTCTTTGAAGGTCTAATAGAATTCTGCACTAAACCCATCTGGTTCTGGGCTTACGGGGGGCTTTAGGGGTTATGGGACTGTTTAGATGGTTTATCTGATACTGATTTAACTTTGATACCTGGTATCAGTTTAGAAAATTGTCTATTTCATCCAGATTTTCCAGTTTTGTCGAGTATAGACTTTTGTTGTAGGATCTGATGATGTTTTGGATTTCCTCAGCTTCTATTCTTGTGTCTCCCTTTTCGTTTCTGATTTTGTTAATTAGGATACTGTGTCAGTGACATCTGGTTAGTCTGGCTAAGGGTTTGTCTATCTTGTTGATTTATTTTCAATGAACCAGCTTTTGGTTTTGTTGATTTTTTATATAGTACTTTTTCTTACTACTTGGTTTATTTCAGCTCCGAGTTTGATTATTTCCTGAAATCTATTCCACTTGGGTATATTTGCTTCGTTTGTTCTAGATCTTTCAGGTGTGCTGCTAAATTCTCTCTAGTTTCTTTTTAAAGGCACTCAGAGGTGTGAGTTTTCCTCTTATCACTGCTTTGATTGTGTTCCATAAATTTGGGTATGTTGTGCATTCATTTTCATTAAATTCTAAAGTCTATAATTTCTTTCTTTTTTTCTTCCTTGACCAAGTTATTGAGCAGGGCACTGTTCGGCTTTCATGTGTATGTGGGCTTTCAGTTGTTTTTGTTCCTATTTAAGACAAGCTTTAGTCTTTGGTGATCCAAAAGGATGCATGGAATTATTTTAATCTTCTTGTATCTCTTGAGGCCTGTTTTGTTACCAATTATACAGTCACTTTAGGAGAAGGTACCATGAGGTGCTGAGAAGAAGATATATTCTAAATGTTCTATAGATATCTGTTAAATCCATTTGGTCCATAACTTCTGTTAGTTTCAATGTGTCTCTGTTGTGTTTGTTTTTCCATGATCCATTAATGAGACTGCGTTGTTGAAGTCTCCCACTAGTGTGTGAAATACAATGTGTGCTTTGAGCTTTAGAAAAGTTACTTTTATGAATATGAGTGGCCTTGCATTTGGAACATAGATGTTCAGAATTGAGAGCTTTTCTTGGTATATTTTTCTCCTGATGAGTGTGTTGTGTCTTTCCTTATCTTTCTTGATAACTTCTGGTTGAAAGTTGATTTTATTAAATACTAGAATTGCTACTCCAGCTTGGTTGGTTCTTAGGACTATTTGCTTAGAAAATTGTTTTTGAGCCCTTTATTCTGAGGTAGTGTTTGTATTTGACAATGAGGTGTGCTTCCTGTATGCAGCAAAATGCTGGATCCTGTTTAGGTATCCAGTCTGTTAGTCTATGCCTTTTTTATTGGGGAACTGAGTTTATTGATGAGATATATTAAGGAATAGTTATTGCTGCTTCCTGTTATTTTTATGTTAGAGTTTTTGAAAGAAGATTACTGTACTGGCTAGTTTTGTGTCAAATTGACACAGCTGGAGTTATCACAGAGAAAGGAGCTTCAGTTGGGGAAATGCCTCCATGAGATCCAGCTGTAAGGCATTTTCTCGATTAGTGATCAAGCAGGGGAGGTCCCCTTGTGGGTAGTGCCATCTCTGGGCTGGTAGTCTTGAGTTCTATAAGAGAGAAGGCTGAGTAAGCCAGGAGAAGCAAGCCAGTAAAGAATGTCCCTCCATGGCTTCTGCATCAGCTCCTGCTTCATGACCTTCTTGAGTTCTAGTCCTGACTTCCTTGGTGATGAACAGCAGTATGGAAGAGTAAGCTGAATAAACCCTTTCCTCCCCAACTGCTTCTTGGTCATGATGGTTGTGCAGGAATAGAAACCCTGACTAAGACAATTACTTTTCTTGTTTTTTCTATTTTGTAGTTTCCCTCCTTATGTTGGTATTTTCCATCTATTATCCCTTGTAGGTCTGGATTTGTGGACAGATATTGTGTTAATTTTTTTTCATGGAATATCTTGGTATCTCCATCTATGGTAATTGAGAGCTTTGCTGGATATAGTATCCTGGGCTAGCTTTCATAATCTCTGGTCAGATTCTGATAGGTTTGCTATTATGTGTTACTAAACATTTTCCCTTACTGCTTTTCATATTCTTTCCTTGGTTTGTGCATTTGGTGTTTTGATTATTATGTGATGGGAGGAGTTTCTTTTATCTTATAATCTATTTGGATTTATGTAGGTTTCTTGTTTCTTTATGGGCATCATTTTCTTTAGGTTAGAGAAGTTTTCTACTATAATTTTGTTGAAGGTATTTTTCTGGCCCTTTGAGTTGGGGATCTTCACTCTCTTCTATACCTATTATTCTTAGGTTTGGTCTTCTTACTGTGTCCTGGATGTGCTGAATATTTTGGGTTAGTACCTTTTTGCATTTTACATTTTCTTTGCCTCTTGTGTCAATGTGTTCTATGGTATCTTCTGCACCTGAGATTCTCTCTTGTTTTTGTTTTATTTTAAGACAGGGTTTTCTGCATAACTCTGGATATTCAGGAACTCACTTTATAGACTAGGCTGGCCTTGAACTCACAGAGCTCTGCCTGCCTTGGCCTCTCAAGTGCTAGTATTAAGGTGTGTGCCACCTCTGTCTGGTGAGATTCTCTCTATCTCTTGTATTCTGTTGATGATGCCTGCTTCTATGACTCCTGATCTCTTTACTAGGTTTTCTACTTCCATGGTTGTCTCCCTTTGTGATTTCTTTATTGTTTCTCTTTCCATTTTAGTTTTGGATGGTCTTGTTCCATTTCTTATCCTCTTTGGTTTTATTTTCTTATAATTCTTTAAAGGATTTTTATGTTTCCTCATTAAGGACTTCTAGCTGTTTACCTGTGTTCTCCTGTTTTTCTTTAAGAGAGTTACTTATATCTTTCTTAAAGTCCTCTATTATTATCATCAGATGTGATTTCAAACCACAGTCTTCCTTTTCTGGTGTGTTGGGGTATCCAGGGCTCACTGTGGTGGGAGACTGGGTTGTGATGATGCCAAGTAGCCTTGGTTTCTTGCCCTTGCCTCTCATCATCTGGTTATCTCTGGTGTTAGCTGGTCTTGCTGTCTCTGGCTGTGGCTTGTTCCTCATGTATACCTTGATCTTATGTGTCATGCACTAGGATAAGCTGTAACCAGTTCTTTGGAGCCCAAGTTTAAAGAGTCTACTTGCTTAGAGTATTGTTGACACCTCACTGGGGGTAGAAAGTACCCAATCTATGCTATTTTATATTTGATCATTGTCTGCTCATGAATCCTGTTTGACTATGATGACATACTATATTTAGAACTCAATTGGCATTAACCCCTTGTTTTCTTAAATTTAAAACAATACTGCTTTGCCTCAAAGATATGCATGTTTATTTAATTTATTTATCTCATCTGACAAAAGGCATTTGTATTCTGTATTGCCAAGGTGATATTAATGTGCAATACAGTTAATAAGTCAAACTATAATATTTATTCTTTTGTCTAGTGTCACCTGGATTCCTCCCATTGACTAGCAGAATATATCTTTTCTAGTGCAAAATGCTTTTGGGGACAGAAAAAGCATTATCTTTTCATTTGAAATTATAAACATGCATAGTGTGGATAAATATACTATATTCTTTATTTAGTATACATTAAGATTTATGTATATTTATTTTCTAAAATTACTAAGAATATTTTTATTCATTATTGAGGAAAAATCTTTATAATTTCTTTAAGGAAGAATGTGTAATTTTGAATTTTAGATTGACATTTGTAAGTGGCTGTATGTATCACTAGAAGGTCCCAATCTGAGAGAGATATGCCTATCTCTGTATCCCGTATCTGCTATGTTTTAGTTGCTATGCCTTGCTGCACCAAGTCATGTCCCTTTGCCTTTCTTTAGAGGGAGAAGTATTTTTAGCTTTCAGTCCCATCTGCCTCCAGAGGCTAAACTTGGACTTCTTTTTCTCATGCCATGAGATGAACCCTAAGCATTAATTTTCACAGGACAGAATTGGGCTGGCCTGCTGTGGAAAACTTGGGAGAACCAGAAAAGGCTTGTCCAGCAGCCGTAATCTGTGAGAAGTCTCCATGTCTTTTACTGTCCACCCTTAAAACAACTATATCTAGTCTATGTATAACCTGGAGCCTGGTTGCTTCTGCTCTGCCCTTACTATGCTCTGCCTTTGGGAGAAGCCCCAGTTTTTGTGTTCTGCTTATAAATTTCTTAAAAAGCTATCTACCACACTACGACTCTGGAAGATCCCTCTCCTTGGTTGTTCATCTGGGAATAGATGTCCTGGGAAACTTTGGCTTTGGGCTAGTTTTGTTCTTTTATAAATATACCAGGCCTCTTTTCAAGCTAGCCTGACTTTTCCCCAGTTGGGAAAGGGGGAGATTTGAGCTGTAAGCTTGTGTGTGTGTGTGTGTGTGTGTGTGTGTGTGTGTACCTTAATATCCTTAATTTACATTTTAAATGTTATCTCCTTTGCTGGTTCTTGACCCCCCTGGAAAACCCTGATTCCCATTTCCCCTCCCTCTGCTTCTATGAGGGTATTCCGACACCTACCCACAAACTTCCTCTTCCCCATCCTGGCAATCCCCTACACTGAGATACTGAGCCTTCAGAGGACCAAGGGCTTCCCTTCCCATTGATGTCCAACAAGGCAGTCCTCTTCTACTTACGTGGCTGGAGCCATGGATCCCTTCATGTGTACTCTTTGGTTGATGGTTTAGTTTCTAGGAGCTTTGGGTGGGGGGTCAGGTTGGTTGATATTATTGTTCTTCCTATGGGATTGCAAACCCCTTCAGCTCCTTCAGTCCTTTCTCTAACTCCTCTATTGGGGACACTGTGCTTAGTCCAATGGTTGGCTTTAAACATCTGCCTATGTATTTGTCAGGCTCTGGCAGAGCCTCTAAAGAGACAATTATATCAGGCTCCTGTCAGCAAGCACTTCTTGGCATCCACAATAGTGTCTGTGTTTGACAACTGTATATGGGATACATGGGGGGAGTCTCTGGATGGCCCCCCTGTATCCCAGTCTCTATTTCCTTCAGTCTCTTTTCCACACTCTGTCTCCATGTTTGCTCCTGTGAGTATTTTGTTCCCTCTTCTAAAAAGGACCAAAGCATCCACACTTTGGTCTTCCTTCTTCTTGAGCTTCATGTGGTCTGTGAATTGTATCTTGGGTATACCGAGATTTTGGCCTAATGATTATGGATATTGAACATTTCTTTAGGGGCTTCTTGGCCATTTGGTATTCCTCAGTTGAGAATTCTTTGTTTAGGGCTGTACCCCATTGTTTAATCGGGTTTGATTCTCTGTCTAACTTCTTGAGTTCTTTGTATACGTTGGATGTTAGCCCTCTATCAGATGTAAGATTGATAAGGATCTTTTTCCAGTCTGTTGGTTGCTGCTTTTTCCTATCGACAGTGTCATTTGCTTTACAAAAGTTTTGAAATTTTATGAGGTCCCATTTTGATATTGTTGATCTTAGAGCATAAGCCATTGGTGTTCTCTTCAGGAAATTTCCCACTGTGCCTTTGTGTTCAAGGTTCTTCCCCAATTTCTCTTCTATTAGTGTCAGTATATCTGATTCTATGTGGAGGTCCTTGATCCACTTGGACTTGAACTTTGTACAAGGTATTAAGAATGAGACAATTTACATTCTTCTACATGCTGAATGTCAGTTGGACCTGCACCATTTGTTTAAAATGTTGTCTTTTTCCCACTGGACGGTTGTAGCTCCTTTGTCAGGGATGGTTCAATATACAGAAATCTATCAAGTTAAACCTGAGTTCTAATTGCTATAAATTGGTTGCCATTTTGTAGTGATAAATATTTAATATTAATTGGGGTTTCCTACCCCACCATTGATCCTTTAGTAACTAGATAAAAGACATTAAACCTTTATATTTATGACAAACCTTTAAATCACTTGAGCTGGGTTGATGTCTATATGCTAAGCTACTTTTTCTACTTTCCAATCAATAGCCCTAAGTTATAACTTCCAATAGTTCATTGGAGCCTCTCTTACTCCAATTGGCCATCATCCTTCACAGCAATATTTTCACTATTCACCTATCCTTTGGTGTCTTCTCCTCTCTCCATCTTCTCTCTCTTCTCATGTTCTTTCCTCAGACCTCAATCCCAAGAACCAAAATTTTACCTATCTCTTTTCTGTCCTGCTACAGACTGGAGGCATCATTATTCAGCCAATTGTTTTAAATTAAGGAGTAAGATTTCATTGCATTACTTAGTGTACATGAGGATTTCCTCATCTGAGGGGGAAACTGGACTTTTGGGGCAGTATTTAGCAATATAATACAAAGTAACATAGCAAACCTGAAAAGTATAGAACAGTCAGTACTCATGAAGTATTGAGCTATCAAGCACATAGATTTGAAGTACAAATAATACCATGCTATTCTCAAAGCAGAAAGCAATCCTTACCAGGTACCTAACACACTGACATGTTGATAAGTTTTGGGCTTCCATCTTTCTGGATCATTAAAATACAATGGTGTTCTTCATAAATATCCCCACCCAGGATTTTAATTAAAACAGTAGAAACTGACTAAAGTGTTCTTTAACTACCATTCATCCAACATCACAAAACATATTTGAAACCAATTTCTTATTTAGTAACATTGTTTTGGGGAAGTAACCTGCATTCATGCCAAAGTCTGCATGGCAGCAGAAAGGACTATGAGACACAAGTTACTGTCCCTGCAGCAGAGCCAGGAGGGCATGGGCCTTCACAAGTGCTGACAATTGCTAGGCATAAAGCTTATTATATTAATGTAGACATTTTACTTCATGTTTTTCCTTCAAGAAATGTTCTGCCTGCCAAGGATAATGACTCCATGATAACCAGAAACAGCAGTATGAAGGGAAGGAAGAATGTGTCTACATTCCTCAGCAAAATGGTAAGTCCTATGACCTTCATTACGGCCCTTATGTTTGTGAGAAAGAACTGAAAACATGAATTCAAGAGCATATGAACAAGATTTTTAAGCTATGCAAAATGTAAGGATGCAATATGAATTGTATGAGGGTCTTCAACAACCTGAAAGAACAGAAGCAACTGCATTAATTAGTCAGTAAAGTAATAAATAAAAAATACAAGATGAAAGGTTCAAGTAATAAAAGAGGCACCGGGGGGGGGGTAAGAAAGTAATGATCTCAAGATCAGATCCTATCGAGCTATGGTTGTTGTTTTTGTTTACAAAGGCAAGCAGATTTCTGAGTTCAAGGCTAGTCTGGGAGAGAGGGAGTTCCTGTTCAAACATGGTAGGAGTGGTGATCTTAGGGCAAGGCAAGATCCCACTCAGCTATGCTTATTGATTGTGATTATAAAGGCAGGTAAGTTTCTGAGTTCATTTGCTATGAAGAGAGAAGATACACATAACCTTTGAGAGACTTGAGGCCCCAGAGAATGCAGAGGCCTGGCAGGGTGTGTGTGTGAGGGGATAGGGGTGTGGGGACTTATTCTTGGAGACTTGGGGGAAGAATAGGATGAGGAACTGTCAGAGGTTGTACTGGGAGAGAGAAAATAACTGGACTGTAAAAAAAGATTAAAGATAACAATAACAACAACAACAATAATAATGGTGGGTCAAAAATGGGCAAGGTGGGTTGCAGGTACTCTGACTGCACGGACCCACTCTGCCACTGGTTGGGTGTGGGACTGACTGTGAGAAGTTACAGGATCCCGCTCCAGGGGTGGGAAAGAAGCAGTCTGAGGTCCCCACAGAACTTCTGGGAGCCATCTCAGGAGGTTGTTATTCTTGGGCACCCAGATGCTGCTAAATGCCACAGAAGACCTAAGAATGAAGTATGGGCCTGTGGATGGACTCTGGCCTGTGCTAAAGGGAAAAGGGCAGGGAGGAGGGACCTCCGGCTTGGTTCCACAGGGAAGAAAGTCCAAGGCTTGCCTCAGGTGGGCAGCTTTGGTTGGTGGAGACCATCTGGGCACACTGAGAGGCTTCCAGAAACAGGTTGGATATGCAGCTCCTTAGGGAAGACCCGTTCCATTGCTCCAGCATGATAGATCCCAATGTGAAGAGGTAGTCCACAGTTTTAAGGCACTTATTGAGGAAAGGCAGAGAGAGGGAGAAGAGTAGAGAAGGAGAGACCAACCATGACCACATGGAGAGATGGGGGAAGGGAATTGGGAGAGAGGGGCCCAGCAGGAAGCAAGAGTAAGAGAGACAAGAGAGTAAGAGAGGGAGCAAGAGAGAGAGGAGTGGGAAAGCAGGTGAGCTAGGTCAACGTGGCTGTTGCCAGGTAACTGTGGGGTGGAGTCCAGACAGAATACCAGGAGCCTGGGGTATTGCCTATGTGACTGATGGCCACACAACTCTCTTCGAGGACTGGTGGGGGTTGGGGGGGGGCTGGCTATGGGAGGTTATAGCTGTGACAGGAGTCAGGGGCCCAGGGGGTGTGGCCAAATACTTGCTGTCCCTTGTAGAGAAAGTAATCACCTAATGGGCCACCAGGATTCAAGGCCTGTGCTAGCCCTGGGACTAGGCTTTCTGTGCACAGCTCAATAAAATAAATAATAATAATAATAATAATAATAATAATAATAATAATAATAATCAAATACACGCTGTACATTTTTTGTTGTTGTTGTTGTTGTTGTTTTTTGAGACAGGGTTTCTCTGTGTAGCCCTGGCTGTCCTGGAACTCACTCTGTAGACCAGGGTTGCCTCAAACTCAGAAATCTGCCTACCACTACCTCCCGAGTGCTGGGATTAAAGGCGTGTGCCACCACACCCAGCCATTTGCTGTACAGTTCTAAGACTCAATTGGCTAAGGTCATAAAATGCTGATTCATGATATAATCAAAACAGAACTTGGGTTAAACGATTGAATTAATATGTAAATAAAAACTGTGCTTTGGTCTGCATGGGAGAGATACCTAGAGAAACCTACCCAGAGAGAGCTACTTAGAGAACAAGCATAGCTCCTTTAGAATTTTGTTTAGAATGTTTTCTAACTTCATCAGAAAACCCAAGAACTATCTGGAAAGCTGTTATACCTCTTTTAGAATTTGTCTAGCAGGTTTTCTGACTTTGGGTGGAAAACCCAAGAGTTACCTCTAGAGCTATATAGAGAGGTATCTTGAGCAGACTACAAAGCTGTCAGCTTACACCCTGTACTGGCTAGTTTTGTGTCAACTTGACATAGCTGGAGTTATCACAAAGAAAGGAGCTTCAGTTGGGGAAATGCCTCCATGAGATCCAGCTCTAAGGCATTTTCTCAATTAGTGATCAAGCAGGGGAGGTCCCCTTGTGGGTGGTGCCATCTCTGGGCTGGTAGTCTTGGGTGGTATAAGAGAGCAGCCTGAGCAAGCCAGGGGAAGCAAGCCAGTAAGAAATATTCCTTCATGGCTTCGGCATCAGCTCCTGCTTCTTGATCTGCTTGAGTTCCAGTCCTGACTCTCCTTAGTGATGAACAGTGGTTTGGAGGTGAAAACTGAATAAACCCTTTCGTTCCCAACTTGGTTCTTGGTCATGATGTTTTGTTCAGGAATAGAAACCCTGACTAACACACAACCCATGATTGGTGTCCAGTCATTTCTTCTACAATTCCATAACAGCTAGTCCATAAGACTTTATTTCAAGCCGAGCCTGGTACTTGGCATATTGAAGTCCCACTCCTCAGGAAAGAGAATTTAATGTATGGAAATTTTCTCTAGAAAAACAATATACTACTTGCATGAATTCTCTTTAGCCTTACATTTCTAGAAACCTAGAGGAGAATGATGTATGGTAGCAGTGTGCAGCTGCATGACATCACAGGTGTGTTTTTCACACCTTTTCTTTGTTGTCATCTTTAACATGCTGCCTAAAGCCCCCCCCCTTTTTTTCAGACATAAGCCTCCCACTATTTTTTTAGACAATGTGAAAATGCATTCACTATTGTATTAGATATTTTAATTTATTATTGTTCTTCAAATTATTTGAAGGGATTTAATTAATAAAATTGGTACTCATTAATGAAATACCTGAGGAAACTGTCTTCCAAAGTGTTGTTCAATAAAACATAAACAAAACATTAAACAATAGAAAAATAGCCCATAGTGTTCTTTTCTTTGTACAAATAATCCCTTAAACTGCCCAGAGCCTTCATAAATTTATTAGTCCTTCAAGTAAAACAAGAAATCATCTTACTCCCTCGTGGTGGTCTCCAGGAATTTCTAATGTCTACCTTCCTTTTATCTTGGCCTCACTCCTAAGTGACACATATGTCTCAGTTAATGCATCTTTTTGTTGAAACATTTTGTCAATACTTCTGTTTCTCAACATTTTATATAATGTACCTGAAGTATAGTACTTTGGAAGAACAATATTTCTTGAGATATTGGAATTACATCCTGATCCAAAAAAATAGAGTTCCTGATGCCACTATAATCTGTGAAGTGTAGGTATCATCTTTTATAGCCATGTACACAGTGACACCTTAGAAATTTCTGTAGCCACTACCTTTGAGCTGAGGTTCATTCCTCTGTAAATTATCCTACTTGGTTCCAGCTTTCATTTGCTCTACATTTTATATAGATTTATGTGAGAAATTATTGGCTCAGGCCTTCTCACTAGTTGCATAGTGGCTGTACTCAGACAAGTTTATTTGTATTAAAAACTGACACAGATCCCCAGATTTTCCCAGGTAACTTGTCAAATGTTTTTGAAACCCTAAAGGCAAATAAGAGGTGATTACAAAAAATTAGTTTTGTTTTAGTAACTGATGAAGTAGCAAATATTTTTCTTCATTAGGTTATCCTCTGTGGTTAACTATGAAGAATTTTCTTCGCTGTGATGGGAACGTCATTGCTGTCTGCTTTCTGACTATACATGAAATATGCCCAGCTCTCATAAACTTCTTCTTACCAAAAGTGAGACTTATCAAAAGTGAGTCTGAGACATCACTCTGTGAGCCAAAAAACACAGACCCAAGTTAGTTTTGTCAAAGTAACTCATCCCATCAACAAGAAAAGTAACGAAGAATCTTGAGTTTCTGAGCTATGTTGTAACACTTTTTTCTGCTTTTAGTTTAGCTCACTTAGAATGATGATAAGGATATTTAGAACAAATTTTTCTCATATAGTCCCCAAACCCTATGTAGCACTTAGAGCATTTTTATACTAAATTGCATATTGCCTTTTATTTAGACATAGTTTTAAATGTTACCAGGAACCCAAGTTCCTCATTGCTAAGGTAACAGGAATGAAACATATGATTTTAAGATTAGTAAACTCAGTTAGAGAACAACTAAGCAAACAGAACGTATTTCCTGATAAAAACAATCCTCAAATCATCTGAAGCAATGACTAGGGCATGTATTCTAGTCAGAACATATACATTGGGTACAAGTTCTAAAATATCAACCAGAATTTTAAAAAATCATGTTGTGTTAGTATGTGTTAAATAAAAATATTAAAAACATCCTCAGTGGTTCAACAACACATTAGATAGACTGATGACTTTGAAATTTGACAAAAAGATGCATGAAATTCTCTGGACTTATATAACAAAATAATTAATAGAAGTACAATTTAAGAGGGATTAATCAAGTGACAATCAGAAGAAGGATTTGATACAGACAGAGTCATCTAGTGGTGCTATCTAATCATTATGAAAACGCATATTAGTTAATTATTTTTATATATAATAGAAAGATCAACATAAAAGTATCATGAGGTGGATTG
This sequence comes from Mus pahari, assembly GCF_900095145.1. Classification (NCBI taxonomy): domain Eukaryota; kingdom Metazoa; phylum Chordata; class Mammalia; order Rodentia; family Muridae; genus Mus; species Mus pahari. Next base: position 13,428,578 of record NC_034606.1, on the reverse strand, counting down.
CCTTCATTTCTTCCATTTTCTAGATTATTATGAGCAGTTCAGCAGTAGAGTTCAGTAGGGTCAGGATGGTAAACACAAATCAGCAGCAATAGCACTCCCTAGCAGATGTAGGCCTTGGCTTCAGTCCAAGTCAGAAGAAGTAACCTGGCCAGGAATGCCAAGAAGAGTTCTGGCGGTGCCTCTCTCAGTGAAGTGAAGATTAATGAAGACAGGAAACTAAAAAGCAATTAATTATGCAAGCAAGCCAACATCAGCCTCCTCCACTGTCTGTTGAGTTCTATTTACATCCCTCCAAACATCACATGTCCTCCACTGGTCCTGTCTCACTGTATGTCTTGCCACAACATGTGAGTCTGACTTAACAAAACTTCATGTGACTCTCACTCTGCCAATCAGGGTAATTCCTCAGAAGTAGGAAAAGAAAAAAAAAAGGCACAGCACACCAACAGAAATTTCTTGGTGCATTTCTCTCCACAGAGTCCCGGCAAACGGAACACAACTAAGCAAGGTAAGGTGGGTCAATAAATGATAATGGAAATCCTGAGGTCATTAAAAAGTAGACATCATTTTGGTAGAGAAACCTGATGATTTGTTTTTATAAAGTATTTTCCACTAGGAAATAATTTTATCTAATTAATAGTAAACAATTGTGCATGGAAATGTGGATACTTTTTTGTCTGTCTAACATAGTCCACCTAGTTACCAAAATCTTATTTATAATATATCCCAAGCATGATAATATTTTCTAGTTTAGGCCTATTGTATCCTATCCACTGTATAAAGTTCTTTTTCTTTGTACTCTCACATCCAGAAAAATTAAACAAGGACCTTTTCTATTTATTTTTAAATATGAATTCTGAACTAAATCCAGAGACTCTATTAGCTTTAATTTTGACTCTTGAGTAGATAAATGAGTCTCTTATCTGCTTAAACTATTTCAGCAGATTACTAAAGCTTAGAAGTCAGTCAGGCTCCTAAGCCCTGCCTTCATATAACGAATGCCATCACCTGTATCCAGTCTCCAGTCTGCTAAAAGGTATTTAAACCTTGATTTCCTTAGTAAATCTTCCTCATTATTGAATACTTTATCCTTGGCTTCAATTCCACAGGAAATCTTCTCTGGAATTGAAAGTTCAACTCTATGTACTTTGGTTAAAGCTATGTTACATTTCTTACTTTTATCTTTCTCTGTGGAAGCTTAGATCTCTGCAGTGCAAGCTCTGGGATCTGTATTTAATCATTTAACACATGCATATCACAACTCTGCTGCACTCTATGCTAGTAGATGAAAACGTTGGATTTAGAAGGTAGATGCAGATTTTACCAATATAAAACAGTTTAGAAGGCAGTAAATGCAATTATTAAGCTATTTTGTCCTATCCTCAATCTATGTTAAGTAGAAGAAGCTTCAAAAATAATATATGACAATAAATTGGATTTCCCACCAGTATTGTGAGAAGCAAGATTATGACGTTTTATAGGAAGTGAAAGAATGACTTGTGGTATTTCACTGTGAACCCTTTCAATATTATATCAATAAAATCAATCTTTACAAAAATGAAGACAAATATATATTTAATAAATAAATATGTTAATACATTTAATAAATAAATATAATAAATTTGCATGTATTTATTTAGCTTCATTTTATATCATATTTATATGATATTTATATATCATATTTATATTTCATTTTATTTCTTCAGCTCCCCTTTTTTAATGGTAGCATGAACCTATTTTTATACAAGATCAAATTTTGTGTCCTAGATCAGAAAGGTTAAAAGTGGTAGACTGGATTCCGTACGTGTTACTGATTTTCAAGGACCAAGAACAGAAGGATGTGAACTGTGCCTTACTACAACTTCATTCGCCATGGTGAATTGCGAGCCATTGAATCTAAGGAGAAGAGAAGGATTAGATAGGGGAAAGGAGGGGACATAAAAGAGAGGAACTGAGAGGAGAGGAGGGAGGAGAAGCTAAGCTCAGGATGGGAAGTAAATAACAATAAAAACCTGAAAATTATTGATATATTTAATTTAGAATTCTTGTAACTTCTAACATGTCCTTGTGCAAGTTGTACAACGAAGAAGAGGCTTAAAAGAACTAGAGACTCACATTTCTATGTTTCTTTGTGTGTGTGTGATTTAGAAATGGTAAACAAGCTCTTTAAGAATGTGGTTAGGAATACAACTGAAGAATTTTCAAGCCAAATACAAGAAATGTTAAGAAAACAAATGTTGTTACAGCAATTAAAAAGAAAAAATAAAAGCAATTAAAATATGTTTATAAAAATACACTTAATTTTCTCAAGTGAAAATCATTATTTTTTCTTTTATCTTTTAATAATTTTAAGCTATATTACATTCATATATTATTCTACTTCCTACCCTTCTTCAGATATTGCTCCTATATATCCCTTCTCACTCTCTTCTAAGTTCCTGGCTTCTTTTTTGATAAATCTCACACATACACACACTCACATAGATATATTTACATATAGGGATGTATGAAAATGTATACAATATATATTTTAAAATAAATAATAGGCATATTTATATATGCACATATATACATTTAGTCCTAAATACATGAGTACAGTATACTTGTTACTTGTATTTCAAAGGTATTTGGTTTTGGGTAACCAACTCAAATTACCCCAAACCTTGTGTTTTTCTCTTTCTATATTTTTCTCTCAGTCTTAAGGAATCAAGGAATTAATTACAGGTAATCAAGAAATAAAATACAATTGACTCTGGGGGCAAAAAAATTAGAAATAAGTCAAAGTAGACATAATTCAGTTTGCTATTATCTTTGAAAAGTTCCTATGAATTATTCAGATCTTTTCTGTTTTTGTTTGTTTCTTTGTTTTTTGGTTTTGATTTTGTTCTTTTCTCTCATTCCATTCCCGAAGATTTAGTGACCAAAGCAAATAACATTTGTTATTAGGATTTGATAAATCATTGAGTATTTACTTTTTGACTTGAATCATCTGTTTGAGATTTAAAGTCACTTATATTTATGACACAAAGCTTTCCTTGTGAGCATGTATAATATAAATGGCTCTACTAGACCATCCTAAACATGGCAACTCAGATATTTAATGAGCTACTCTGAGCAAAGACAAAATCAGAGGTCAAATTTCATATTAGAGTTAGGAATTATGGATAGGAATTACCAGGAAAATTCTTATTTAATATAGAATTTCAGAAATCACTTTTTATCAATGAGAATATGTGAAGTGAGCAAAAGAGAAGAGAGCTAATGAATGCAGGATGACACAGTAGACAAAAAGGCCAATGAAGGGACAATAATCAACAGAGGAGTTGACGCTATGATGGCCTTCCAGCTAAAGGAATAATGTAATCAATTTTATTTTTACTTTTCTACTAAATACCAGATGAAAATATTCCACAAACATTGGACTTATGTCATCACTATTGTTTTGTCTTCATTATACTATGTATTTTCTGATTTCATGGCTAAGTGAGGTTCAGAATAATTAATTTTGACACATTAATTTTGGACTTAAAGTTCTAGATACTGATTGCTTTTCTTCTTTTAGTAAAAGTGGAACTAATGTATGTCTTTGCATTTTAATAATTGTATGTGCATTGTTTCAAAATGGGAAGTTTTAAAAGGAAGGTATACAGAATCATAGCTTTGAATTGCTTCAGGATTACAGCACAAATATTTTCCCTTGACATCTCTCTGATGCTTAATTCTATATGTCACTTTAGCTATGACAGAGTACCTAGATTTCAGTCAAACAGAAGCATTGATTTTGCTGTAAAGTATTTTAAATATGTAATTAACATTCAACCCAGTAGACTGAATAAAGCAGCTTGTCTTCTATAAAATGGCTGGGCCTCACCCACACAGTTGGAAATTATAGAAAAGAACAGACTGGGATTGTTGAAGCAGAAGGAAATCTGCTTGCTCGTCACCTTCAGATATGAGCAGCATTAACTCTTGGGTGTTCAACCTAACTTCTACTTATCACAGAACACTGGGAAAATAGATAAGACAGAAATAGGTTCATCTTAAGAGTTTAGGCATCACCTGATATAACTTTGAAAGATGGCAAGTCCTTAGTAAGTGGCTGTCAATATTTCCCAACTCCTACTTATGTTTACTTCAATATGCATGTGACCAATTTGCCTCCAGTTTGTAGGAATCTATAATATATAGAAAAGTCCAATATGAAAGTATGAAGTACATTTTCAGGATTAAACACTTAGGGAAGTGTTTGCTTGCCCTAAGTTATGCACATTTAATTTTCCAAACTACTTTAGAAACCTTCATAAGTGGCACTTTAAATTCCCATTTCCTTCACTATGCAGGAAGACTCATGCTGTCTTATTTCCTAAATTCTTGATGTGGTAATTACTTGGTTTTCTCATTTTGGCTAATATGATAAATTTGATGCAGAATCTCATTGTTGCTTAGCTTTCATTTCTGCGATTACTATGGTATTTTAAAATAAATCTTGATTGGTCAGACTTCCTGTTGGGTGTTTGCTTTCAAAATTATTTCCACATTAAAAAAGGAAGTGAGTTATGATCTTTCCAAGGTATTGAGGTGAAAGAACTTGAGTGAATATATATATATATATATATATATATATATATATATATATATATATATACATCATCATCATCACCATTCACCACATTGTTATGTGATATATCTTCTTTCCCCTGTAGCACAGAGATAAATATGATGAAGGCAGTAGAGTTTTTATTTGAGCATGCTCAGTTGAAATACATATTTATATACTGTTGAGTTATATACTATGTATTAGACTTTGAAATATTATATGATTATCATCTGATGTTTCATTCCTTACCTTTTCTGTTCTTCAATACAGTATTTCAAGTTTTTTTTATTGTGTATATAGTTAGTAATTTATGAATAAATCTTGGTAATAATTCATATTATCCTGAAAATATATCTAAGTAGGATGGTTTACAAATTATTACAAATATTTAAGAAACTATTATGAAATAAATGTATACAGTAGTACAGATTACTAGAGAATGGAAAAATATCCTAGGAAATTGAATCTCTTCTTTACAGACAAAAGAACAAGATAAGCATATATATTGAAACATCAAAATAATAATAACCCTAACAAGTACCTAAGTCTCATCAGGGTACATTTGATAAATAAATAGAGCAATAAACATTTAATAAAGGACTAACTTAGAAAATGCATGGCCATGTTTTCAGGCCCAAGCAAGAATGGAAATTGCCATTTAGGAGATATAACAATGTTATTTCTCTTTCAGGGTAAAAGAGGTTGATATTGCTCTGTACAGGATATTATTTTGAAAAACTAATTAATCACATCAGTTTTGTGTGATTCAAAGAATAGTCTGAGAGATTAAATATGGGTCTCTTACCTTGGATTCCATCAAATATCTCGAACTCATCTAGACAGCTAGAAATAATGCAAAGAGGGAGGGGAAGGAGAGAAAAAGAAGACCCAGAAGTCCTGAAAACAATTAGAGCAATTATGGTTGCTATTCATGAAATTTAAATATTAGAAAATGTGCCCACAGTAAAGACATTGTCTACTGTACTTTCACTAGGATAATATAAGTCCATTTTCTCACTTTATTTTTCTCTGTTGTTTTGTTTTGTTTAAACTTATGAAGATGTTTAATTAGGTTGTTACCAATTTAGAATAGTTAGTTTGTGAGCATACATCCTATTTGTCAGTAGAACTGATATCTTGGGTAGCCCTGGAACTTAAAATCTGCCACCCCACAGTATTCTTTGATCAGCCTTGTGCTGCTCTGTAATCTCATTATTTCTCCTCCAGTTTAAAGACATTACCATCCTGGTGTGAGGGCTTGTTCAAGCTACTTCTTCTTGAAGTGTTTTGGGATTTCAACCTTGCTGATACCAACTTTTATAGAGGTGGCAATGACAAATATCTGGTGTGTTCTACCCAGAGGAACTTGGCTGATGGCAAGAGATCCAAGCTCAAGTAGCAAACCACTGCCCAGCTGCTTCAGAAAAACTATTGCCTTGCCCCTGTGGCACCAGGTGAAGATGATCAGTAAGGTCCCAGGAGTTATACTGTCACGAAGCCCTCTCTCATACTGACCCAAGGGGTTTTGCCATTGCTCAGCAACTTCTGAGGCATGTCTTCAGTAGGATAATGCCAAGGCATTTTTTGAAGCTTCACTATTTGGGCACCACCATTCTTGATGCCACCAACTGGTTTTATGACAGTAGTGAGGACCTTTTCCTTTTTCTTATTCTTTTGGATTTGCAGCTAAGTATTCCCTTTTATACAAGGCTTTTCTGGGATACATAGTATCTGTCAATTCCTCTAACCAGGCCAGGGTTTTGGCTGCAATGGGTTTTTTTTTCCTTGGGCTTTTTAAACATCCAGTCACCCTTTTGGGCTTTATTAGACTGCCTGGGGCACTAGCTGCAATATCAACGCTGCCATCCTTTTTGTTTGCATGTTTGTTCTTTTTTTGTGCAAGGCTTCTTGGCTTTTCACCCTTGAACTTACAAGACAGGAAAGAGAAATAAGGTCTGTCTTTGCAGTATATAAGCCAAGAAGTATGTGTTTCTTGATATTGGCCAGAAGGAAAAGTCCTTCCCAACTTTTGATTCTTTTCATTCTATGGAGTACTTCACTACTGGTACTCTCTTCTTGTTCTTTATTTATTAAATTTTGTTTCAGTGTACAGAAATCAAAATTACTTTTATGCCACTTTGTTGGTTTATATATCCAAATTACATGGTTTTGACCCATTAATTTACATGGAATGGTTTCAAGTTTACATGTACACAAAAATAGAAATGCAAGGATTCACCATGCAGAATTGATTCAGAATTGTAGAGAAAAAGAGTGAAATTATCCATTAAGCAGAATGCTATAACTTTTTTTTTCAAAAACATAAAGGAACATCAAATAACAAGAGAGTAGGAAAATGGGGTTAATCTAAAATAGAATTTTCAGAAATATTCACAACTTGTGCCATCTTGTATGCTTATATTTTAATATAAATAAAACATATATTATATTTATTTAGACTGGATATGCATGCATATAAATTGCTAAATTGTGTACATATTTGAATGCAGGACTGACCAGAAAATGAAAATATTAATAGACATGTAAATATGGCTTAGGTTATTAACTCATATGCTACCAGTATTATAAGAACACATCTTACTAATTCCCAATTGCCATCTCTTCTCTCGTTCTGAGAATTATATATCAGACCAGCTTTTGAAGATTATATAATTGAATCCTCTTTCCTATCTTTTTGTGTCTTCTTTTATCTTAATATTTTGATTTAATGACATATTAAATGTGTATATTGTATGGCTTGGTAAACAGCAGTTAATTCTCTCAACAGGATATTTTATTTTTGACTACTTTAATTTGTTTGGCTCATCTTGTCATTGTTCATCTCCACTGACTGACCCCTTCTGTTGTGCACAAATTTTCCTCAGAGATTAAAACTTTCCATCATGCAGGAAGTTCCTTAGGCAGGAAGACAAACAAGTCCAAATAGATGCAAGAAGTCCAGGAAACTGACCAGATACATTAGGACCCTTCCTTGAGAGAATAAGCAAATAAAGGTAATTCTCCCACACACATGGAAGAGGCTGAGCTGCAAGATAGACCTGAACTAGAGCAGATGCCTAGAATAAGGAGGAAACAAGCTGAAAGCCTGGAAGAAATTTAGACTAGAGTCACATAGAAAGGAGACATTCCAAACTGTTGAGCTTCCTGTAGACTGTGCAGTGTGCTCCAAGTTCCTAGGTTTGTTGCCTATTACTCATGATAGATGGACTTTAGATATGCAGCTGTCTTAGTGTCAGATGTGCTCCTGTAAATAACCTCTCACCCATACTCCTCAGTAATCCCTTTACAACTCATCAGTTCACCAATGTATACTTTGGCTATATCCGTACTTTGTAGTGACCTCTCTATTTGGGATGAGGAGACATGTATGCTGCTTCTCTCAAAGAAATGTTTTGTCACACAGCATAATTGACATTTGAATAGGGACCAAGCAGAAGCAATTATTAGTTGGGGAGGAATGACTACATAGTTCTAGTACATTGAGGCATGTAACCGAAGCTGGGAGGTCTGAGCCAGAAGCAACCACAGAGGAAATTCCAAAACTATTTTTCTTAACTGTATGGTCTCTCTTTGTATGTATTTGTGCTATGACAGTGGTTACATGGGTTTTGCTGTGGGAAGTGAGACATAACAGCACATCTGAGCCATCAAGACTAGAAGTTTCTGTGGTAGGAATCCCAGGACAGTCCAGGTGTCACCATCTACACAGTATGTCATGGAATGCCTGCTTGATGAGTGTGGTCCACCACATGAATATGAAGATGCCATAAAAATGAAAGGTTTAGAGAAAGTTTTGCAGTCTTTAAAATTATTGCAAGGGGGTTGAGATTGCCCAAAAGCAGTGTCAGAAATTGGCTGGCCTCTATTTTGTGTAGTAAGAAATGTGTTTGCATGTGAGAAGGCTGCTGAGCAGGATTTGTATGTGTAAACGAGGAATTACAAGAAAGGGAGATGTGGATGGATGGCTTGCATTATCTGGGTTAACCTCTGATTTGGCAAGCACATTAGACGCATTTGACAATGAGATGGAGGTGTTGGCTTGCTGCTTCTAAAGGATTGTCAGGGGTTGGGCAGAAGAATTAAAAGTACAAATCAAATATAAGCTCAATACCCATTTTTGGAATCCATGGAAAGATCCAGAAAGTGAGAATAAGAGATCAGTATTAGCTCAGGACCCCTAATACCATGTTCTCATCACAATGGAAATTGAATTGGTCCAGAGGAACAGAGTGCAGCAAAGAACTGACAAGAGGCAGGAGATAGAGGACAAGGAATAAGGAGAAGGGAACAAGGGAGAGAGGACAGAGATATTTGTCTGAAGGAAAAAGGACTGCCTCTAGATAGAAAGCACATAGATGTGGCACATAGGAAAATGGCAGTTTATATTATAAAGGTACAAAGTGAAACCCCTGTGTTAGGATGAAGTGTTTAATTTTATTTGGGCATATTAAGTAAGTGAATTGATGAGGGCTTTTGATTGTTTAACTTCCATACTTTGATCACTGGACCTTGGCATGCAGGCTCAAGAGAGGAAGTGGATGTATAAGGAAACAGACCTTGGCGTCTAGTTTTAGGAATAAAATCTATTTTTTTCAGGATGGAAGATACAGAAGAGAAGGGCAAAGTCTTCCAGAGACATGGTATCAATGCTCAAGCTGGCCTGAGTCCCTGCAGTGAGGAGAAGAACGTGGTAAAAGCAATAGAATTTACCTTGAAGCTCCAATCCTCCATTGAAAAAAAGTAAAAAGGAAAAATCTATAAATAAGCAAGCAGATTTGGGGCATTAACAATGGTTCAGTGTAAGAAACTATAGTAACCACAGGAAATTCACTGCCTGTGCTGTTGGATTTACAATAACTTTTCAACAAACAGTGGAATAGCCTGTCTCATCATAGCTTGTAAGCCATGGGATATGAGAATGTGCTGGATCAGTTTGACTTCAATAGCGACAGGAAAACTGAGTGATTTAACTTTCCATCTCTCCTTAAGGCAAAGGCTGAATAACCGGAGCAAGTTTGAGGAAATCAGTGCTTGACAGACAGGCTTATCAAAGCCATTGGAAAAACTTGGTTATCTCCATCTGAAGTCTCCATAAATATCAGGAGCTTCAAGATAGTAAAAGAGGGATAGATGCTATTTAAGGAATTAGGAATAAGAGAAGCTCAGTGTGAATGCTGTTCACTGGTCCAGATAAAATTGTTCAGAAAGGAGTTAAAGAAAATACATCCAGCAGGGATCTCAAGGCTGGTATGGTTCTTTAGTGGATTTGCTGAGTCCACGGATGGGGTAAGATCTTTGTAAAGTAGGAAAGGTTTGGCAGATCTCAGTGACTTAGGCCATCATGTAATGAGAGAGCATATAGTGAGAAAGCAGCCTAGTGGAGATAGTAAAAGGATAAAGCTGAGAAAGATTTTTCTCTGCATTGCAAGACAACAAATGTGGCAAGATTTGTGTCAACCTGTAGTTCCTAAGGGGAAGAAATGATAGCAACCCATTGATGTGCTAAGGCGGTCAGAAAGGCTTCAAAGCCTGATGAGAATTTCACAAAAGGCAGTCATAATAGAAAATTTCAAGTAAAGATGATCAAACTTGTCTCAGGAGTAATTATTCCCCCAGAATAGAGAAGGTACATTTCACTCCAGCAAAGGGCCACACTAGGGGTAGAGATGGTCTACCCAGTCAGGAATTCCTTCAACATAGATGTATGGTGAACGTAAGGGCTACAGCAAGAGCTATATCCATGATACCAACCTGTATCCACTCTAATCCAGGGATCCAGGGTGAGTGCAGCCGGGGAAATTAGTGCCACATTCACCTTTGGCCCTGAGTAGGTCAAAGCAGATTAAGTCAGCCCCACTGAATTTATCAGGCGTGGGGACATGTAGAGAGGCTTCTTGGAAGACCTCCAGGCTATGGAAACATAATGACTTATAGTGAGGGAGTGAAGGTTACAGAGAGCGATATAACTCAGTGCCTCTTATGCTGGCTTTTTTCCCAACCATGATATGTGGAGGAAGCAAATGATGAAAATACTTGTAAACTATTCCTGCTGTAGTAGGCCTTGCTTATGCTTGACCTTACTATCTTCTTAGTTGTCCATTGCTGGGATCACCTAATACCTGATGAGCATAGATGAAAACTGACTTTCACAGTGCTTCAAGATTGTCTTTGTAACCTCACTATGTGTTACATGGTAGTGCTTCAGTTTATTACCTTGTCCTGTCTATCCTCTGGAAAAATGTTTGGATATACAGACATAATTCTGATTTCTGGGTGTTATACATATTTGGAGAGCTATTAAATAACTATACTGGTGAATCTAAAGGAATTAGGATGAAAGATCAGTTCGCACAAATTACAAGGACCAGGCAAAGCTGTAAAATTTTTGCTACATTTTGGCCTGGTATGATGAATATGCTTCCCAATAATAGTATTGAAAAAAAAAACTACAACAGCTTGTTCTTGTAATGTGAAGGAACTTCAGGCATTCTTGGGATGCTTAGGCTATTGGCTGATTTTCATACCCCATCTTGTCTGAGCTGTCTGTTCTCTGTGTAACTTGTCAGATTGGGACAGAAAGACTCAAGATGTTTCAGAGCAGGCTAAGGTCCTTGTAGCATAGGTTAACTATCTATGTGTCCCACTACCCCAGTGTCTGCTCTTGTTGGAAGTCACAGAGCATTCATATGTTTATCGCTTGTGGCTATAGCAGCAGCAACTTCAGCAAACAGTTTCAATAGGGTTTTAGTCTCAGTCATGGAACAGTAGAAATTCATTACACACAGCAATACAAAAGTAACTCTGGGAAGTATATAGTGTTCCAACTTGTTGAAACAATAGCTGGTTTCTCTCAGTGACTATAAAAATAGATTACATAATAAAGGACTGGATTGAAGGCCCCCTAGCCAATGTTCTTTTTGTGTAGCACAGAATAAAACTCTACAAAGGTGTTATGCATACTTACCATAATGAGGTGTTGTATCTATGTGCCCCATGTAGGCTGTCCTAAAACCAGTATCTTTTAAAGCCACAGAGAATCCTCCAATAATTGAGCTAAAATCTAAGTCAGATAAAGTACTGGAAATAATACCTGGTATACAGATGGTACTAGTAGATATATCTAACAAGAATGCATAGCTGTACAAATATTAAAACCAAAACCAAAACCAAGAGATAGAGTATGACAAAGAATGGAAAAGGCCCAAAGGAATGGGGATATTTGCCCTGGAAAATATTTGCCTGTGTAAAGTGGGGAGACAAATGTGGCTTAAAGGGAAAAATAGAGGAGGAGCTATTTAATTTTACTTAGGCATGTTAATTAGAATACTCAAAAGGGGGCTTTTGATTGCTAGATTTTAATAACTTGACAGCTGGATCTTAGTGGTCAGTCTCAAGGGAAAGAAGTGGCCAAATAAGGGAATAGACATTAGTGGCTGTCTTTAAGTAATCTAACAGTTTAACAAGGAAGAGGGAATAGGGGGAAGGGCAAGGCCTGCCATATCAAAGTTTACCACACAATGCCCTGCTAGATCCCCTTCAGGGAGCTCACATTTGGTATTATAAATAAGTGCAAAATCTGTGTGACAGGGAAGGTAATAGGTATCAATAAGGAGACAACTTCTATTGTTTTACTTAATGTGTGTGACACCTGCCATACTGTCTTCTAAACATTTTGATTTTTCCCATGTTATCTTTACCCATAATGACAGTGGTGCTCCTTCATAAGTGACTAATATAGTGGCATTGTGGTTTATGTATTAGCCATAAGTATACCTATACTGACCCCCTAAAGTATAAAAAGCTTGAGGAATCCCTAAAATTGATCAACTTCACTCGGACTATTGAACATGTTGAAGAGTCCTTCGCCTGAGATGGCTGAGTTAGTCACAGCCAGAATGACTCCATGGCAGGCTGCCCACTAAGTCTATTTCTGTTTCTCAGAACTGAAAAAGTCAAAAAAAAAAAAAAAAAAAAAAAAGAAAGAAAGAAAGAAAGAAAGAAAGAAAGAAAGAAAGAAAGAAAGAAAGAAAGAAAGTTAGTTCCAGGGCAAACAGCAAACCACACTTATGGATGATTAATCATGAAGCTGCCCCTACCATCTAGCCTGGGCCAGCCTCACAAGCACCCAAATAGGATCTATAGAAGGTGACTCCCATACCTAGCTTGAGCCAAGTATCAGCAAAAGCTGACCAAATGCCTGAGTCTTAAACAATTACAAAGGCACCCAGTCTCTTGGATATAGAGTAAATAAATCAAAGGAAAGAAAGGTAAAAAAAAAAAAAAATCACCCAGTCTTACCCTAACTGACCCTTCTAAGTTGACACCTCATTCTTCCATCCTGATATATAGTAGATCCCTGCTGCATGCAGACTTTCTGCAGAATCAACAGACTTTGTTGTTGCTTACCATTTAAATCTGGGATATCATTCTTCACAAATAATAGATCCTTACAGTTGGTGGCTCATCTGGGATATAATCCAAATAGTTGGAATTGAGTTGTTTGTTTGTTTTGTTTTGTTTTAGTTTGTTGTTTGTTTGTTTTTTTAACTTTGGGTTGGTAAGTCCAGGTGCTCAGGTGTCTATAAACTTGTCTGTCTGCTTCTGTTTCAGGTTTAATCAGGAGGCCAAGAGACACAAAGTTCACATGTGTGTTGTCACACAGCCAGGTGCTACAGAGGATGATCCTGAACCTCATTTAGGAAAATTAACTAGTTGTCATCTAATTTCTGAATCAGCTGTGGGCCTGTGGGCCTTCTATGTGCAACAAAGGAGCCCATTTGAAACAGTCTATGTGTTTTGCTTTTGTTTTCCCAGGAACATCATTCTGTGTCTGTATTCTGTTTGTGGTTTTTGTCTTCTTGTTCAAGTGTTTCTTTGATTCCTAAGATGAGACAGGTGCAGAGCACACTACTAAGGTTAGTCCTGAACCATTTTAAGGACTTCTGTGGAGTTGCAGAATACTGAGGTTCGGTTGTTTGTTCCAGAAAACTACCCATCTTTCACAGGAATGTATAAGCCACTTATAAAGTAGGATGTCCAGAAGAGGGAACTTTGCATCTCCTCACAATCTCCAAGATGAACCTTATCATCTAGGAGGCCAAGGGCCATCCCGACCAGATGTCACATAACAGTACATCGTAAAGAACCCCCCTGTTTGGCTGAAAGCCTCTTTGTCATTGGCCTCAAAGCTCCTAATCCTCTCTCTTTGCTTCCACCCTCTGCCCCCAGTAGAATTTTAGTCCACCTCCTTATATTCCTGCTCTTCCCTCCACTGCCCCAATTCAACCAGCACAGGCAGAGGAAGGAGCAGCCCCTAAGTCCCCTGATTTTCCTGATTCTACTTGGAGTTCACTTCACTGTCCAGAGGGCCAAATCTACCATGACTTTAACTTTCCTAGCTGTAGGAACCCCAGATATACAAAGGAGACAGTTCATGAAATATGGACCATTTTCTAGTAATGATCATTACCATTAGAAGTTGCAAAACCCCGTTTTCAGGAAGATCTTCAGGGCTTTAAGGTTTTTAGATTCAGTCATGCTAACTCACCAGCCTATCTGTGATGACTGTCAGCAGAGTGCTCCAGGTCCTCTTCAGGACAGAGGAAAGAGAGAATTGTTAGAGCTGCCTGGAATTTGCTTCCTGGAGCATATAGACTACCCACCCAAGTCCAGGTTGATATTGATGCAGCCTTCCCCTTGGCTTAACTTAAAAGACTGTAACACTGGTGGAGGTAAGGAGAGGTTCCAGATCTACCACCAAATTTTGATGAGGGATTTTTGATAAGCTACAAGATAGCCCATAAATATATCTAAGGTAAGGTAGGTGATTCAGGGAAAGAATGAAAGCCCCAGAAAATACCAAAGGGAGACTTTTTTGACATCTATAGGAGGCCACACAAGACCTACGACAGAAGCAGAGACAGCTGAGCTAATGAGTGTCTGCTAAGAAGACCCAGCTTTGTCAACTTGAGGTCACCAACCTAGGATATCTACTCAGAGGGGAACAATACAAGTCACACACCTGTAAACAGACCAACCTCAGCATCGTGGTCCTATCTACCTGAAGACAAGTATAGGAATTTGGGGGATTTTCTGGGATTTGGAGACTCTAGGTGCCAGAATTTAGTAAAATAGCCCAGCCACTCTGTGAAGCCACACTAGAACAGAAAGTCAAACAAGAATGGACCCCTGAAATGGACATGACTTTAAAAATATTTAAGAAGCCTTGCTAGAAGCCCTGGATCTGGCCTTCCTGGATATTCACAAACATTTTCTCCTGTATGTGAATGAAAGAAAGGATAGCAAAAGAAGTACTCACCCTATATTTGGGCACATGAAAGAGACCAATGGCTTATTTATCTAAGAACATGTACCTGGTGGGCCAAGGATGGCCAGACTGCTTCTACATCATAACTGCCACTGCCCTACTGGTTAAGGTCACTGACAAGATATCCATGGGACAGGAACTTGTAATCACCACCACTCTTGCTGTTAAAGGGACCCTCAAGAATCTAACCAGCTGATGGATATCCAATGCTGGACTGGTGCACTTCCAGGCTTTACTTTTGAATTCCTTTCATATAAGATGTACCTATCATCTGCCCTAAAACCCACTATCCTACTTCCTGACTTGTCCTCAGATATACAGCAAGATTACTCTATCTTTTTGGGGTATGCTGAGAACATCAGGCTGGATTTGACTGATATACTCTGGCCAGATAGAAAGTAGCATCTTCTTCACAGATGGGAGCATCTTCATCCAGAATGGAACTAGATACACAGGGACCTTTGTGATAGACTTGGACTCTGTTGTTTGGACAACTACTCTCAAACCAGAAACATCAGCCCAAAAGGCCAAGTTTACAGTTATAACTCAGGTTTTGAAGTTGGCAGAGCAGACTATAGTCAACATATATGAGATATGTCTTTGCTCATAACCATGGGTCCATATATCAAGAGAGAGGATTATTGACTGCTGAAGGAAAAGCCATTAAAAATAAGGGAGAAATACTTGCTTTGCTCGAGGTATTCTGGCTTCTTCTCAAAGTGGCCATAATCTACTGCCTTAGTCATCTAAGGCCATCAAAAATAAGGGAAAAATACTTGCTTTGCTGGAGGCATTATGGCTTCCAAAGTGGCCATAATGAATGGCCTTTTGCACCAAAAAGGGACATCAGAAATAGCTCAAGGGAACAGATTAGATGATAAAACAGCAAAATAGACTACTCAAGCATCACCACCATCATTCTAGTAGCTTTACTACCACACAGTGATCCCAGCCATCACTGAATGTACTGCAGAGAACAAAATGGATCAGGGCAAAGGTCAAGGCATTTATAGGTGAAATAGATCACTACAGTCTGCAGAGGGCTGCACAGTTATATCTGCGGAGTTCACTAAACAATCCACTCATCAGATTTACCAAGCTTCACATCTGGGTCATTGAAATCTATAGCAGCTTTTGTGAGCAGCCAGATAGAGAATACTTAATATGCACCATGCCTGCCTAGGTGCTACCATGCTCCCCCCTTGATGACAATGGACTGAACCTCTGAACCTGTAAGCCAGCCCGAATTAAATGTTGTCCTTTATAAGAGTTGCTTTGTTCATGGTGTCTCTTCACACCAATAGAAACCCTAACTAAGACAGAAGTTGGTACCAGGGACTAGGGTATTGCTATGATAGATCCAACCATGCTTTTGTTTGGAAGAATGTGGATTTTGGGACTTTGGATTTGGTAAGCTGTGGGATGCTCTAAATGGGGCTAAATGGGCTACCTTAGTAGGACTATGGAAGACTTTGTTGCTGAGAGTAATTTGAACTATTTAGTCCAAGCCCAAGAGTTATCCAAGAATTTCAGTATGTAGCATAGTGACTACTTTTATGGTATTTTGGTGAAGAATGTTGCTGCTTTTTGCCCTTGTGTGAAGAGACTACCTGAGGCTAAGGTAAAGAGCATTTTGAACAAGCATAGCAAGCTTAGAAGTGAAGATTTTTAAAACATATAGTTTGAGTATTAAAGGGGCACCAGGAAGTAAAATGGAACTGAATCCTGTGTTCTAGGAGATAGCAGATTAAAGAAATGGGATTTTGGGGCAAGATCCTACCAAGCTAAATTTAGATCCAGGCATAGTGATACACACATTTAATCTCAGGAAATAAAGGCAAACAGATCTCTGAGTTGAAGGCCATCCTGGGACAGAGCAAGTTCGAGGTTAAAAAAAGCTCAAGTTCAGGCAAGGTGGTACACACCTATAATCTCAGGAAGCAGGCATGCAGATCTCTGAGTTCAAAGTCTGGCTACAAAGCAAGATTCAGGACAGCCAAGTTGAGACAATGAAGGAGTAAGTACGATTGATAATATAATAGCAGAACAGGGCTGTGTTCAAACTTCTGCAAGCAGCAGAACTCACTAGTTTCAGCCATGTGTCTCTGGGTTTAGAATAAAAAATAGAAGAGAATACTGGGACAATTGATGCTGGTTAGCTGCAACTACGAAATTAAAGTTGATTAAGGAGAGACCAGCATCACTGAGAAGAAATCTGGAAATTATCTTCTGAAAGTACAAAAAGCTGTGTTCCAGAGATAGCCAAGGCTGTATCATGTGCTGCAGCTGTATTTGGTAATGTATAAGAGTCACCTAGGTGGTATTGGTTTTGAAAGCAAGAAGGGGTCATGAAGAGCAACTTGAGGCTTGGCACTGTGAGAGGCTATAGAAGGCTATTGCTGAGTGTATAGCCTCAGTTCTATTTTATGGCCCAGGACTGTAGGTGTCATGCAAATATTTTAAGGTTTGGCACATGAAGAAACCCTATGAGAGGCTATTGGTAAAACCTCCTTGCAGCAGAAGGTCCAGTGGCATGGAGGTGGGGGTAGGGTGGGGGACATCCTCCTGGAGAAGGTGAAAGGGAGAGGAGATATGGGTTGTGGAACAGGCAGAGACTGGACTAGGAGGGGGATAAAGTCTGGACTGTGAAAAAAAAAGAATAAATAATATAAATAAATAAATTTTAAAAAGACAAACAAATACAATTATATGTTAAGGATCTTGACCAAAACTAATAGCAAGGGTGAGTAAAATAAATAAATTACTAGAAAAATACTTTTGATAAGCTTAATTGGAATTGATGTTATACTAGAAGGTATTATTTTAAGATAGCTAAATTAATTTATTAAATAGATTTTACCTGTAAAGAAAAGTAAAAGAAAAGAAAAATATGATATCAATTATCACTGTAACAGGCTAAGATGGCAAGTCAATAAGGCCACTACTTCCAGCAGTAACTTACGTTTCTTAGGTTCCAATTAACCCTTTGGATGATGAGTGGGAACACGGGGAAATGAACTAATGAATCAATAATTTGATTTAGATACAAATCAGAAGGCATGGTGGGATTGGAAGACGGAGTTAGCCAGAGCTAGGTTGACTCTGTGACAGACCACAAACTGGCAGTTTGGGATACTAGGCCTAACTTTCTGCTTCCCAGATCTGGAAAAGTTCAAACAAGTCAAATCCAGGAAAAACCACCCCTCACAGGAAGCCAATCAGGAGAATCTATCAGCTAACATCCCTGAAATCCCCCAGAGTCTTAACCAATCACAAATGCACCCAGGCCCTTGGATATAAAGTCAACAAATCAAGGAAGAGAAGGGTAAAAGTCACCTACTCCTATCCTAACAGGCTTTAAATTGGCTCAGCAAATTCCATACCTCTGTCTCCCATCCTGATGTTTGGTAGACCCTTGCCTGCTGGTTTTCTCTAGAATTAACAGTCATTGCTTTTGCATATTATTTTAGCCAGGGTTATCATTCTTTGTGAATCACGAATCCTTTCACTTAGATGGAGGTTGCTGAGCTATCAAGTAGACGCTCAGATAAGCTTTGCTGCAAAGAAAACTCTCTGAGAGCAGACCAGATGCCTGGAATTAGCAAAAACAAGCTGATCTGTTTTGAAGAGGCACATGGAAAAGGCACTGTCCAACCTGTTGAACGGCCTACAAAATGCAATGTGTTCTATGTTCCCAGTTGTGTGAACTGTCACCCATGCTGGGGTGGACTATGATGATGCAGCTTTCTTTAGCCATTCCTGCTCTTGTAAGTAAACCCTCACCCATATTCCTATAAGTAAACCCAGGAAAAATCATTGGTTCATTGACTGAACTTTTGACTTTGGTTGTATCTGTACTTGGTTTGTCAAGGGTCACTATCTGGGATGAGTAGTCACGTGTGTTGTGTCTCACTAGGAAAACTTTGTCACACATCACCTTTTTATTGAGAAACTGGCAAGTCCAGCAAAAGCTAAAGGGCTTGTCCAGTACAGCTTTAATATTTAATATTTAATATTTGTTAAATTGCTCTAAAATTTTGCTTCACAGTTAACACTAATGTTTCCTCCTCCAATACTAAAATATGAAATTTATTCTCTTTTTTAAAGTAATTTATCTTAATACAGTCTGTTTCTGAACAATAGGCTGACTAAACATTTAGTGTATGACGTGTTCACTATGTATATATTTGTTTCCCCAGCTTCAGCACCTAAACTTATACATTATGTTACCATCACCTGCATTTTGTCAGTTTGTTTCAGTACACTGAAGTAGATGTGTAAAACATATGCATATGAATTTGTATGTGTGTCTACATGTGCTATGAAATTAAAGAAGTACTGTCAGTATTGTAAAAACTTAATTTCTTATGGTTAAATAAAAACTAAATCAAATAATGTATAGACTAACAAATAAGAAACATGCTATGACAGAAAAACCTGACGATGTGCCAATCTCCAAACTCCAAATTCATGCTTTTCTAAATCAATACATTGACTTGTATAAAAAAAAAAATAGTGTAGTAAATAGTTACTTGTTTTTTTTGTTTTTGTTTTTTTTTTTTTAATTAAGATGTAGTTAAAATAAGTGGATGTTATTTTGGTAAAGAAAATGTCTTCCTATTTCTTTTATTCATTGTCTCTATAACACTGTAAGCCAGCAGACAACAGAACTTGAAGCATGATGGGAAAATGAGGGGAATTACAATGGCCTCTAGAGCTCATGCTTGGTGTTTTTAAATGTGTAATTAAAAAGATGTTTCTGAAAGAATGGGCTTCAGTATTTTTGTGATGTTCATATAATTCTTTATTGTTTCTGATTTTAATTTTCGTTTCTTAGTAACACTAAAGTTTCTACAAAAATATAACATCCCCTCTCTCTCTCTCACTCTCTGTCTCTCTGTCTCTGTCTATCTCTGCCTCCATATATGTCTCTGTCTCTGTCTCTCTCTCTCTCTCTCTCTCTCTCTCTATATATATATATATATATATATATATATATATATCTTTTATAGCTATGGTTATACTGAAACTCATAACATTTTTAAAGATAATATTGCACTTATGACAGTCTTCCTCTTTCAGTGTTTCAAATGCTAAAGTTATAGGTAAAAGAGACATTAGGGTTATTTATTACTTGTTACAAAAATCTTTGCTTATCATATATAATTTTCATATTTAGTTTGTTGAGCATCTTTTTTTAACTGGATTTTCCTGTATCCAAAAGCTTCAATGATTTTTTTCATATTACACATCTCTTTTGCATCCTTAGATTACTATCTGTAAATTTTATTATTATTTTACATACTAGAAGAAAGAAATCAGATCCATATCTGAAACCCTGCACAAAACTCAAATCAAAATGAATCAAATTTCTCAATGTAAAGGCAGATACACTAAATCTGATATAAGGGAAAATGGCAAATAGCCTCGAACTCACTGGCACAGGAGACAACTTCCTGAACAGGACACCAGGAGCTTAGGCACTGAGACAAACTTTTGTGGAATTTCTTAAGATTAGCAAACCTTATACGTAATATACAGAGCCTAAAAGGAGATGGTCTTGTTTTGAATCAAGTCATTTTTTTTGTTTCAATGACTGGTAGGCATCTTACAAAAACAATATGAAATAGCTGGCAAGTATATAACAAAATGGCCACAAATATGCTGGGGGATGGTGGGAGATCATGACAATAGACAGAAACTAGAAGCAATTTAGATGTCCCTCACCTGAAGAATGGATAAAAATAAATATGGTACATTTATGTGCTGGCTTGTTTGGCACAGGGAGTAGTACTATTGGAGTAGGTGTGGCCTGGTTGAAGGAAGTATGTCACTGTAGGGTTGGTCTTTGAGATCTTCTTTCTAGTTACCTGAGGATTCCTGGATACAATGTGATCATGATATAGAACTCTCAGCTCCTCTAGTGCCATGCCTGCCTGGATGTTGCCATGATTCCCATCTTGATTGAGTTGCCTAGGTCATGGTGTTTCTTCATTGCAATGGAAACCTTAACTAAAACAAGTTGGCGCTAGGAACTGGGGTACTGCTGTGATAGGCCTGACCATGTTTTTTTTTTCTAGAAAAATATGGATTTGGGGACTTTGGATATAGAAATCTGTAGAACACTTTAAGTATGGCTTAATGGGCCATCGTAATAAGAATATGGATGACATTCGTGTTGAGGGTGATTTGAACTCTGTGGGCTAAGCTTAAAAGGCCTCAGATGAGAAGAATGTTAGTATGTTGCCTAGAGGTGTGTTTCTGATATTTGATGAAGAATATGGCTGCTTTTTGTCCTTGTCTGAAGAGCCTGCCTAATGGTCAGATGAAGAGAGTTAAATTAATTGCATTGACAAAAGAAGTCTCAAAACAATCCAATTTAGGCTCTGTGCTGTGGTTTAGTCTCATGAAGAGAGTTTTGATGAAGCATAGAAAGCTTAAAAAGAAAAAAAATCAAAACGTGTGATTCAAGTAATAAAAGGGCACCAGGAATTGCAGTAGAGAGAGAAAAATATTAAGAGGATGGTGACGTGCCAAGATCCCACACAGCAAATCTTATTGTTTATGCATTTGCTGTTGAACCAGGAATAGTTATATATAAGCATATTTTATCTGGTTATTGCTTTAAGTTTGATATTTAATCTGAAATGAACTACAGTCTAGAAATGGAGGACACAGGCTTTTGATGCACATCATGAGAAATAGAGACATGAAAAGGTTAGGTCCAGGCATGATAGTACATGCCTTTAAACCCATGAGCCAGAGGGAAGATATTCCTGAGTTCAAGGCCAGGGTTATACAAGGCAAATTCCAAGTAGAGAAAAGCTTAGCATCAAGCATCATGATGCACCTCTTTAATCCCCTCATTCAGAAGACAGAACCATGAAGATCTCTGAGTTCTAGATCCCTCTATAGAGGATGTTTTAGGACAGCCAAGCTTAGGCACTGAAGGAGTTGGAAAACAGAAAGGCAATGATAATATAAGAGAATAAGAGGCCTATGTTCCATTCCCCAGCAAGCAGAAGTCAGCTGCTTCAGGCAAGTAGCTCTGGCTTCAGAGGAACTACTTGGACAATTGAAGCTGGTTATCTAGAGCTAAGAAGTTAGCCATGATTAAGAAGAAAACAGCATCATGGAGGTGAAATCTTCTGGTGAGTGTTATCTGAGAGCACCTAGAAGCGATGTTTCAGAGAGAGTCAAGGATGTACCTCATGCTGCAGTTGGACTTGGGAATGGGTAAGGATCACCCATACGGTGCTGCTTTTGAAGGCATCAAGGGTCATAGAGAGCAACTGAGGCTTTGTGATGTAAAAGGCCAGGGAAGGCCATTGGGGAAAGTGAAGTTTCAGTTGTAGTGGATGACCCAGGACTGAAGGTGTCATACAAAGAAGTTGAGGCATTGCATCATAAAGGAAGTTGAGGTATTGCATCATAAAGGGAGCCTATGAAAATCTAGTGGTAAAGCCTAGTTGCAGTGAGATACCCCAGATGTTTGAGAATCCACTACTATGGGATGACCACTAAGAAAAGTAACAGCAGTGGAGTGGAGCCAACCAGAGACTAGAGTGCTACAGAGTACAGAGCTGTAGATCTGACCCAAGCCCATTGGAGGAGCCCAGAAGATCACACGTGGATCCCAGATATTGGAACAAGAAGTAGTAACATTGATGTTGCCTTGGAGACACCAAGATATTTGGAGATATGTGATCTGCTTTTTTATTTTTATTTTATAGGGGATTACAGTTAAGTAATTATATGAATCTCAGAAGAGATTTTTGGACTTAGACTTTTAACATTATTGGAACTTTTTTTTTTTTTGAGACAGGAACTCTTATAAATTATGCTTCTTTTGAAATTGGACTAAATATATTTTACATTATGGTATGTCTAGGTATGGCCCCATAGACTCACATGCTTGAACAAGCCTATGGAGGGACAGGGTGTACAATGTGGTGGTTTGAATATGCATGGTTCAGGGAGTGGCACTGTTAGGAGGTTTGGTCTTATTAGAGTAAGTTTAGTCTTGCTAGAGGAAGTATGTCACTGTGAAGGTGGGCTTTGAGAGCTTCCTCCTTTCTGCCTCAGCATGCCAGTCTTCTCCTGCATGCAGTGTGATCAGGATATATAACTCAGTTCTTCCAGCCCATGCCTGCCTGGATGCTGCCATACTTACCAACTTGATGATAATGGGTTGAGCTTCAGAACCTATAAGCCAGACTCATTTAAATATTGTCCTTTATAAGAGTTACCTTGGTCATGGTGTTTCTTCACATCAATGGAAACCTTAAATAAGACAATTTACACAACATAATATTGCTCAGCAATTAAAAACAACATAATGAAATTTGCAGACAAATGGATGGAACTAGAAAAGAATGAGGGAATCTCTGACAAGAGAAACTCAGAAATCTATGAAGGTGACCCTAGCTAAGACTTCTAGCAATAAGGAATATGGAATATGCAATGGATACCTCCATTAGTCAGCTAAGACTTCCAATGGAAATATAAAGATACCAAACAAGTCATAAAATCTTTGATCTACAAGGTTTTCTGCCTATAAGAGGTGTAGGGATAAAATGAGGAAATGGCCAACCAATGATTGGCCTAATTTGAGTTCCATGCAATGTGAGAGAGCCCATCCATAAGTCTAGTAATAACCTTATGTTATACTTGCAGACAGTTGGTCTAAGAGCCATCTGAGTAGTTTCACACAGTAGCTGATGAAAACAGATACAGATATCCACAGCCAAACATTAGGCAGAACTTGGGGAATATTGTCAAAAAAGGGGAGGAATGATTGAAAAGCCAGGAAGGTCAAGGACATCCCTTAAAAACTTACAGAATCAACCTACCAACCACAGAACATGTATGAGATGGACCTAGTCTCCCTTATACATATGTAACAGATATATAGCTTGGTTCACATGTGGAACTGCCAAGGACAAACCTCAGTATGGAGAGGCATTCAGAGAGAAGAAGTGCCTGGGAGCCCCAAAAAGAGCAACTAGAAGTCAAATAGTGGATCCAAGTTGACAACTTGTGTTCTACTTGATAAAGCTTTTCCAATCTGCTTCTATCTACATTCTGCTTTCTCTCTGGAGATTTATCCGTCATATCTTGCTCGCTTATGAGTGTGTGCGTTTGTGTGTGCATGTGTATGTATGTGTGTATGTATGTGTGTATATTTCTCTGTCTATGTCTGTTCTCCAGTTCTCTTTTACCCTAAGAAATTCTCTGGATAGCTCATCTCCTACAAAATACAGGTCCAGTCTTTTATTTTACATATGAATTCAGTCATTTACTCCAGTTTTCCTTTAGATTATCTCATGAATCAGCATCCCATGTCACCAACTTTTTGATTCTTAGGAGATAGTAAGCATACATTTTTTTCTTAGCCTTGCAAAAGAACATAGATCTATCTGCCTTTGTTATGTACAGACAATAAGCTAGTTGGGTAGAGCTCTGCCCAGAAAATTACCATTTATACCACACCAGGGCCTAAACTTGCTGGGTCCCAGACTGACTTTGAACTCAGAAATTTACCTGCCTTGTGTCTTTCTGACAAGCTGGCTCATAGTAACCCATATTCCTTTATTCATGAGGCCCCTCAAAATTCATGTGACATCCCTGTATTTTGAGTAATTATGAAATTATATATATGTATATGTATATATATATATATATATATATATATATATATATATATATATATATGTGTGTGTGTGTGTGTGTGTGTGTGTGTGTGTATACATATACATATATATTGAACTCATGTATTTAGAGATCTTTTCCATAGCCTTATGGGCTGCCCTGAAGTTCCCAGTGTTTGTCATTTTTGCTGAGATAATAGCCATACCTTCAAATCCTGTACTGTGCTGTTTCTAATTTTCATGGAGTCATTATTGTTAACAAGGAGGACACTCCTCAGAGGAATGTGAAAATATGTACGATATTATACAAAAAAGGCTTACATCCATATCAGCCATCAATAATCATGGAGACTCATACTAGCACCCCGTCACAGGGGCAGGAACCATGTCATTCTCTCCCCATGTTGGCTGTTCTGGGCTTGACATGTGCTCAATAACAGCAGGAGCAGTGGCTATCTGTCTCTAACTTTATTTTCTGCCTTTGGATGTCTTTTTCCTAACTAGACAGCTTTGTCTTGCCTCAGCAGAAGAAAAATGCATATTGTCTTACAATTAGTTGATATCACAAGTCAGGGTGATATCCTGGGGAAGTGAGAAAAAGGGATTGGGAAGAGAGTATCAAAGGGATGCTCTAATCAGGATGTGATGTAAATAATTAATGAAGAAAGGTATTTTATGATATATTTCATATAACTTAATAAGATGTATACTTTGTTGGATTATTTATATAAACATTAATATTCTGAAGGTAAGTTAAACTCCTATATACCTAACTCATATACTTACTGCCTATACTTTTTAAAACTGAAAAATACTACTTTTAAATATTAGTAAATTACAAGGGAGTGTATTTCTTAGATGGTCATTATTACTACATTTCATGTTATATAAAAAGCATGATATGAGTGGGCTCAAAAACTCTCATTTAATATGTGAGGGAACTCAGCATAAAAATACAAACTAATGTATTCAAATATACTCAATAAATGGCTGATATGGAATAATTGGATTATAAGAGAACTATGTGTATATATATATACACATATGTATGTATATATATATATATATATATATCATTAAAATGACATTTTAAAGTGATACAAGAAATTGTTCATATCTATTCATTGAAAAATACTGAAATTGTGGAAAATATTATGTTTTCCAATGAAGACTAAAATAATTAACAAATGTTTCCAAATTCTAATTTATCTGTATGTAAATACATTCATTGGGGGTAAATGCAATATATTTAAAAAATATTTACAAAATAGAAGCATGTTAATGGGTGCCTACAATTTTAAGTATTTTACACAATACTAGACATTCTCTTTAATATCAATGTCTCCTTGACATTACGTAATTTCTGATAAGATGAGAATTTCAAAGATCAATGTCTAACCTTATGAAATATGCAAATACTAATCTAGAAATATAATGAATTCTTCAACCCCATACACTCAGTAATATTATGCATTTTTACAATTAATATTTTCTGCAATAAGAGAAGCATAAAGGTTCCATGCCCAAATTTGAACTTGGTGTCAAGAATTATCTTCATAAATTAAGAGTCCTTAAAAAGGTATTAATATAAATTGTAGATGCCGTATAAACTTCAAATTATTAGTGGAGAAGAACAGGTACAAGTCATGTTTGCAAGCTGATTTTTGAAACACATTTTATTATATTGGTTATGCTTGTTTGAAATTAAAAAATAACAAACAAATAAACCCAAAAAACAAAGTATATTGTTTTCAAAACACTTAAATTCATTGTTTTACTTAGAGGCTTTTCTTCTCCTTATTCTCTAATTTCTGATTTCATATCTAAAGAATCACTTTTCCTTTACTGAGGAAACAGGATTAAAGATAAAATCCCTGAAAACAGAAGAAAATTGTATTAATATAATTTTAATTTATATTAGTTATTTTGTTTACATTTCAAATGTTATCTCCTTTCCTCATTTCCCCTCTTTAAAACCCCTATTCCATCCAACCTGTCACATGCATCTATGAGGGTGCTCCCCTGCCAACCTACACATACCCAATTCACCACCCTAGCATTCCCCTATGCTGGGGCATCAAGCCTACACTGGACCAAGGATTTCCTCTCTTATTGATGCCAGATAAGTCTACCCTATACTACATATGCAGCTGGAGCCATGGTTCCTCTGTGTATTCTTTGGTTGGTAGTTTAGTACCTGAGAGCTCTGGCGGTGGGGGTCTGGTTGGTTGATAATGTTCTTCCTGTGTGATTGCAAATGCATTCAACTCCTTTAGTCCTTCCCTAACTCCACCATTGTGGTCCCTGTGCTCAGTCAAATGGTTGGCTGCAAGCATCCTCATCTGTATCAGTAAGGCACTGGCAGAGGCTACCGGGAGACAGCTATATCAGGCTCCTGTTAGCAAGCACTTCTTGGCATCAGCAGTAGTGATTGAGTTTGGTGGCTGCATATGGGATGAATTCCTAGCTCTGGCAATCTCTGGATGACTTTTCCTTCAGTCTCTGCTGCATTCTTTTTCCCTGTACCTCCTTTAGACAGGAGCAATTCTGGGTTAAATTTTTTGAGAAGGGTATGTGAGGCCATCCCTCAAATAGGGGCCTTGCCTAACCTCTCCAGATGGTGTCTACCCGTTCTATCTCCCCTTTGTCAGGTATTTCAGGTATTGTAATCTCCTTGTTTCCTGGGACCTGCCTGCTTTCTGGGCATTTGGGAATTTCTGTTGGATATTCCCACTTCCCATCCCCCATCAATTCCCTGACCCTCTGTATACCTCCACTATCTCCTCACACACCTGATTCTGCCCCCTTTTTTCCTTTTTGCTGCCTTTCTTCCTCCAAAGTCCCTCCCACCCTCTACCTCCAATGATTATTTTGTCCCCTCTTCTATGTAGGACTGAAGCATCCACTCTTTGGTCTTCCTTCTCCTTGAGCTTCATATGGTTTGTAAGTTGTATCATCAGGATTCTGAGTGCTTTTCCTAATCTCCACTTATCAGTGAGTACATAACATCTGTGTTCTTTTGTGACTGGGTTACCTCACTCATGATGATATTTCCTAGTTTCATCCATTTGCCTGTGAATTACATGAAGTCACTGTTTTTAATGGCTGAGTAGTACTCCAGTGTGTAAATGTAGCACATTTTCTGTACCCATTCTTCTGTTGAGGGATACCTGGGCTGTTTCCAGCTTCTGGCTCTTATAAATATGTCTGCTATGAACATAGTGGAGCATGTGTTTGTGTTGGCTCTTTTGACAGGATCACCAGCAGGCTCGCAGCTGCAACCGCTCGTGCCTCTCGGTCTGCCATGTTGTTATCCCTTGCTATCATGGTATCTCTCTTCTTTTGACTAGGACAGTGGATGATGTTTACCTTGTCAGGGTTGTGGAGGCCCTCAGTAGAGCCAGTATTTCCTCTTTTTTCTTAACTTTTTTCCTCCAGACGTCAATAGAGTCCTCTGTTGATATATGGCCCCATGGATGTAGGCTGTGGCAAAGGGGTACCGTTGTCCATGTATATGTTGAGTCTTTTTCCTTTTCTTAATTCCAAGGCCTTAGTGAGGGTGATCAGTTCTACCTTTTGGGCCGACGTGTCCTCTGGCAGGTCCTGTGTCCAAATAACTTGGTGTCCTTCTACCATGGCTGCTCCAGCATGTCTCTTCCCTTCTTTTAGATAGCTGCTCCTGTCTACACCCTCTAGTGGCTGGTCTGTCAGATCTTTACACCACCCATGAGCCTTGGCAAGAACTTGCTGACAGTCATGGACAGGGGACTCTAAGTCTGGGTTTAGGAACAGGGTAGCTGAGTTCAGACTTGCCGAGGGGAGGTGGGCAAAAGTGACTATCAGTGTTGAGCAACAGAGTCTGGTAATGAGTCATGCGGGACCAACACTGCGACAGCTGGTACTGTATCTTGCTTCTTTGACAGGTAGGCCACTGGCCTCTTCCAAGGACCCAGCTACGGTGTTTGCACCACTTTTGCTGTCCCTTTACTCTCAGCCATGAACTGGTGGAAGGGCTTAGTCATGAGGGGGGTCCTTCTTCTCCTTCTTCAGGCATTCTCTCACTCAGTGTCCTTTTTCTTTACAGTAAACACATTGATTTTCAGCCAAAGTCTTTCTGTGGTTGCCTGGTATTGTCTTAATAGGCTCTCTAGTGTCCCTGACTACAGTGGCCAGTATTTTATTCAAGTTTCTCTCTGGTCTCTTATTCCTTTTTAATTCCTGGCTTCCTGTTCCTTCTGTGTATCATTCCCAAGTGCTAGCATTATCAGCATGTGCCACCTTGCCAGGCTCTAGTCTTTATTATTCACCCCTCTTTGCTCCTGTTTTCCTGACTGTAATCTAGATCTCATACAATGTTTTCTCTCTGTGTCTCTATCCCTTTTTTCCCCCTCCTTGTCTTTGCTTCCTTTGGATGTTATCCTATTATCACGTCCCCATCCTGTCACCCACCCTCCCCCATAGCTCGCCTCTGCCCTGGTTTATCCTTCTGTCTCACTGCGCATCTCTGATTCTGACTCTGGTCTCTGTCTTTGTCAGCCTGTCCATGTGTCTCACCACTTGAGATTTGTCCTTCTGCCCATCATGCTTCCTATTGCTATATAGCAACCCTTCCTCTTGCCTGCCTCTCCCATCTCAGACCTCTCTCTAATCCCCTTCATCTCTCCTCACTGTTTTTTTTTTTTTTTTTATATTTGGAAAATAATTTCTTTTATTTATTTATTTATTTATTTATTTATTTATTTATATTGTTATTTTCTTTACTTACATTTCAAATGCTATCCTGAAAGTTCCCTATACCTCACCCCACCCCTGCTCCCCTAACCACCCACTCCCACTACTTGGCCCTGGCCTTCCCCTCTGCTGGGTCATACAAAGTTTGCAAGACCAAGTCTCCTCACTGTTAATCTCTGCATTTGCCACTGTCATCCATGTCTCCTGAGTCTTCTGAAGCTTTGCTTTTCCTTACCCTTGAGATTTCTTTGCCTAGATTCTCTATGGGTTTAATCTTTCTCTCTTCTTTCCAAACTTTGATCTGTACACGTCTTCCTGTCTTCCTCATCCTCTTTGTCTTTCATTTCTTAGCTCACTTCTTAGCAACACTTTCCTTCCCTTCTTCCTTCCTCCTTTCCTTCCTTCCTTCCTTCCTCCTCCTCTGTACTTTCTTACCAACCTGCACAACTCTCTTACTGACTTGTCCTGTCTTTCCTTCTAATTTCTGTAATTTTCTTTTACCTTGGTCAGACTGGTGGAGCACTTCCCAGCCCCATTAGAGCCTGGCGATAGACTTTCAAGTTCTCCTTACCTTCAATAAACCCAGTGTCCATGTCAATAGGCAGATGAGAGGGCCTCTCATCTGCGTCTAGGACATTTTTCTTAACCTCTAAGAGAATTCACTGCCATTCCTCTCATTCGGGCACCACCAGGCCTCAAGGCCGGCAAACTTTGGCAGCTCTGTGCGGTCCTCCTGTCAGCAGCGGCACTGGGGCCATCTCACCCTTCAGCACCATGGCTGCAAGCGCCTCGCTCTGCCTTGTTCCACCTCTCTGCCTCCATCATGGCACAGCCCAGAAGTGAGCACTAGGGAGATGGGAATGGGGATGGGGCAGCTCAAGGAGGCACTTGTGGCAGAGGAGGCTGCACAGCACCTGCCACCTGAGGTCCCGTGCCAGGGGTGCTTGCAGCCTTCTGCACTGGGCCACTGAAATCTCAGGGATTGCCCCTTGTCTGCTTTGGGTCCGTGGACAGGGCTGATGGTCTGCCATCTTGGCGATCCCAGGACAGCAGTGGCGGCTGCTCCCTGGGGTTGTAGAAAAAATGGGGGATAGGGCAGCAGGAGAGAATATGAAAGTGAAACAAAAGGGCGAACCGACAAAGGGGACAACAGGACCAAATCTTCCCAGCCAACAATATAAGGAACCTGGTCCGGTGCCCCCCCCCTCCCCGTTTCCAGGAAAACCTGTTCTTTAACCTCTTTTATTTTATCTAAAAGGAAAGAGCCCTCGGGCAGCCATCCAGTCTGGAAAGAAGGCCACTCCGAAGCACAGAGTCTGCCACTTTCCCTTTTTAACTTCAGACAAATTGTGTGGCCTAGCTTTTACGTCCATCCAGTGGCCAAGGATAATAGTCAACGGGATAGGAGTTGTCTGTCTGATCATCTCATCCAGATCAAGTGTCACAGTAAAACTACAGTAAACAACTAAGACACACAAGATCAACATAGGGCATCCTAGATCCAATTTTCTTTTCTTTTCTTTTCTTTTCTTTTCTTTTCTTTTCTTTTCTTTTCTTTTCTTTTCTTTTCTTTTCTTTTCTTTTCTTTTCTTGTCTGTCTGTATGTCTTTCTTTCTTCTTTCTTTATTATTATTTTTTTAATTTACATTTCAAATTCTATCCCGAAAGTTCCCTACACCCCCCTACCCCCGCCCCTGCTCTCCTAACCACCAACTCCCACTACTTGGCCCTGGCCTTCCCCTGTGCTGGGTCACATAAAGTTTACAAGACCAAGGGGCCTCTCTTCCCAGTGATGGCTGATTAGGCCATCTTCTGCTACATATGCAGCTAGAGACAGGAGCTCAGGGGGTACTGGTTAGTTCATATTGTTGTTGCACC
>NC_034606.1:13352711-13395144 GCF_900095145.1 Mus pahari | reverse complement strand
ATTTTGCATTTTCTTTGATTGTGTGCCCATGTTCTCTATGGAATCTTCTGCAGCTGAGATTCTCTCTTCTATCTCATGTATTCTATTGCTGATGCTCACATCTATGGTTCCTGATTTCTTTCCTTTCTATCTCCAGAGTTGTCACATTTTGGGTTTTCTTTAGTGCTTCTATTTCCCTTTTTAGGTCTTGGATGGTTTTGTTCATTTCCATCACCTGTTTGGTTTTGTTCTGCCCTTTCCCTTTGAGGACCTCTATCTCTTTAGAAGTATTCTCCTATTTTTCTTTAAGGACTTGTATCTCTCCTGCATTTCTTTAATAATGCCCTTCTTTAAGTCCTCTACCAGAATCATGATCTATGCTTTTAAATCTGATTCTTGCTTTTCAGTTTTGTTGGGTTATTCAGGACTGACTGAGGTGGGAGTGCTAGGTTCTGATGATGGTGAGTGGTCTTGGTTTCTATTAGAAAGATTCCTACATTTGCCTTTCGCAATCTGGTGATCTCTGGAGTTAGTTGTTATAGTAGTCTCTGGTTGGAGCTTGTTCCTCCTGTGATTCTGTTAGCCTCTGTCAGCAGTCCTGGGAGACCAGCTCTCTTCTGAGTCTCAGTGGTCAGATTACTCTCTGCAGGGAAGGTCTCCTCTATCACAGAAGGTACACAGAGGCCTGGTGTTCAGATCTGCCTCCTTGCTGAAGATGTAGGCCCAAAGCAGGGCCTGTCCCAGATGATGTGTTGCCTCTGCAGTTTCTTCAATCACCTACACAGACTAGCCACTGAGGGACCCTGGACACTATATAACTCTCTCACCTGCTCTGGCAGACAGAGCCCTCACAGGTGGCCACCTTTCCTCTGGCGAGGAAGGTTCCCAATTTTCTAGAGCCCGAAACAGGGTCTATCCCAGAAGTTAGGTTGCTGCTGTCTGTCCTGAATCTCTGTAGCTTCTGTGGTCTACACTCTTGCTAGCGTGGACTGGAGCCTAAGCGAACTGGAGCAAAGATGGCTCTCCTCCTGGCTCAGGCCTTGAGACTCCTCCTGGGCGGACACCCCTCCTGGGGCAGGAAAGGTGCTGGGTGACTGGAGCCAGAAACAGGATCTTTCCCAGAAGCTGTGTCACTTCTGCAGGCCACCCTCTCCCTGGCAGTGCACAGGAGCAAATATGGCCCTCTTACTTGTTCAGGTCTTGGAGACTCCTCCAGGGCAGACACCCCTCCTCGGGCCTAGGTCCAATTTTCACGGAAGCCTGATACTGTTTGTGCCAGGTGGTAGCTGGTTAGAGAAGGACCACCTCCAGATCCAACCTCCCAGTGGTAATCTGGAGTGTCCTCCAGTGTTCTGTGGTCTGTGAAGTCCGAGCAGATCTGCCTATCACCATAACACCTAGATGAGTCTCTCACAAGGACCTTAGAAACTGAGAATGATCATTCTCCTCCTGGGACCAAAACAGCCTTGCAAATCTGAGACCAGTTGGTGCCCTCCCAGGACAAAAACCACCTCACAAATGGCAAACAGAGACAGAGGTCATGGAGAAGACAGACAGACAGACAAGGATCCCACTTTACCTTGCTCAAGCATTCCTCCTATGCACAGTGCCTGGGTCCTCCTGAGGAGAATCTTCCTGACCAATACACCAAATGTTGGAGTCCTCCAAAAGATCCTTACTCACAAAGACCACAGAGATCGACATCACTGCAAACTGTAACCCTCAGCCCACAGGCAAGTGAGACCCTGTAAGAACAAAGAGCACAGGTTTTATACCTTGTAAGGGGCAGATTTAGGCAACAGGGCTAGCTGACTTATTCTTATTGGTGTAGCAAGTAACCCTTTCAGACATTGCTTGGTTTGCATAGGGTGACTACCCTTGACCTAGTCCCTTACTCTGCCTGCCCTTATGGTTTTTTTCCTCAGCATTGTTTAGTCAGCCAGTTTCCCTATCTGGCTCTGAATTTGGCCTTCTAGTATAGTTTGGAAAGTCCCTTCAGAGGGGGAAGGGACTGAGTGGTCTTGAATTTATTTTGGATTCTCCAAAAGCTCTCAGCCAATCATTGGACTGAGCTCAGGGATCACCGATGGATGAGTTAGACAAGGGAGTGAAGGAGCTGAGGGGGTTTGGAGCTCCGTGGATGGAGCAACGTTGTCAACAAACCAGACTCCCGAACCTCCCAGTGACTGGACCACCAACCAAAGAATACACATGGAGTGAGCCATGCTGCTGACCACATATGTAGCAGCAGGTGTCCTTGTTAGACATCAGTCTGAGGAGAAACTCTTGGGCCTGAGGGTGTTCAATGTCCCAGTGTAGGGGAATGCCAGTACAGAAAGACAGGAGTGGGTGTATGGTTGGTGGAGTACCCTCACAGAGGCAGGGGGAGGGGTATGGAACAGGGGTTTCTGAAGAGGAGACCTTGAAGAAGGAAACATTTAAAATGGAATAAAAGAAAATATCAAAAAAAAAAAAAAAAAAAAAAAAGGTGAACTTTAGTAACCACACAACTGGATTTATACCAGGCTATTTTGCAACTTCCTTTTTCAAAGCAATTAGTCTAAATCTCTTCACCTTAGCCTCAGGCAGACTCTTTGGACAAAAAAGCAGCCACATTCTTAACAAAAATATCACAAAACAGCCTCTAGGCCACATTATGAAAGTCTTATTTTCTGAAACATCTTGGATCAGGTCAGCACAGTTCAAATCATTCTCAGCAACAGAGTCTTCCATCTTCCTACTAGGATATCCCATTAGTCCCCACTTAAATGATTCCACTGCTTCCCCAATCCAAAGTCCAAAAATCCACATTCTTTCAACTAAAACTAAGGTCAGGCCTATCATGGCAGTAACTCAGTCCCCGGTACCAACTACTGTCTTAGGGTTTTACTGCTGTGAACATACTCCACGGCCAAGGCAACTCAATAAAATAAAACATTTAACTGGGGCTGGCTTACAATTCTGAGGTGCAGTTCATTATCATCAAGGTGGGAGCCTAGTAGCATGAAGGCTGACTCTGTGTAGGAGGAACTGAGAGTTTCACATCTTCATCTGAAGCCCACTAGGAGAAGACTGACTTCCAAGCAGCTAGGATGAGGGTCTAAAAGTTCATGTCCACAATGACACATCTAATAAGTCCATACCTCCAAATAGTGCCACTCCATGGGACAAGCATATTCAAACCATGACACCACATAAGCATGTAGATCTGAACTAGTATCCTCAGCACCCATGTAAAATTGAGGTGTAGCAAGTGTCTATAAATCCTGTATTGTAGATCTTGGATTCTAAGATCTCCACAGCTCATTGGCTAGCAGGTCTATGAAAATTGGACAGTTCTTTGTTCTTTAAGAGATCCTGTCGCAAAATATTCAGTAGAAAATTATTGAGGAAAACTAGCAGAATCATCCTCTATCCTGCATATACAAGCAGGGGTAGGAGGAGGCGGAGAGAGAGGGGGAGAGGGATAGGGAGAAGGAGAAGTCATTGTCTAATAAGCAATGGCGCTAAGGCAGACATGCAAAAGAAGCCATATACCAAGTAACTGATGAAATAGAACTAGTATATCCTCAATTGACCTAAAGATGCCATCATTTTATTCACTAAACTAGAAAAGCTTTAAAGTCTTCAGCTAAAGTTGATTTTACAATCTGGAAACCAGTGGGACAGCAGAGTCTAGTAAGGATTTTAATGAGAAGTTAATATAAAATTTCAAAGAACAATAAAATTTACTTGTTTTGGAATTTTCATTGCAATCCTGCAATGTTGATATCACTTTGGTGTTGACTGTAGTATAATTAGCTAATTAAAACTATAAAAGTAGGTAAGTAGACCATACCAAATGCTGAGAAAACCATAAATTTGAGAAGACTAGAAACCAAACAACATCTTATCGGTTATGGCCAATAAAATTAATTTGCACTCAGAAGAAAACAATATTCAATGATCCTCAAATTAAGGATTATAATCATTTAAAGAGGTTTTAAATTTCTATAATGTTTATTTTTTATAGTCAATTTAACTTAATTTATTATTTCAAACCAGGTTCATTTTCACATTCATATGTTGCTACTTGATAGAAATGTGCATAATGTAACTATGGTAATAAAGACTATGTTTTCCCTTTATAATCTCCAAATTAGTGAAGATAATCATAAACTCAATGACACACTGTACAATAATTCAGTGAGCAACGGAGTTATACCTGTCATCTGGCACTCAGTCAGTGATGGAATGGCTCCCCTGACAATGCCATGATCAGGAAATTTGAAATATGCTGGATGCATCAAAATACTGTGTTGGTGGTGGTTTACCAAGCTTTTTATGAGTAAAAGATGCATCAAGGCAGTCCACACATCAGATGTTAGTGGCATTTAATAAACTAGCACTCTGGAAATGAACAAATCATATCCTATTACAATCCAAGAGTCATAAATAATTGATGATCTAGAATATAGACCTGTGGTGTAAAAGACATGAGACAACATGTATTAATCAGTTCTAATGATGTAGAAAATTATATAAGGCTGCAGATTCCTTGGATAGAATAGCACTTACAGGCAAATACAAGGATTCATTTTTATGGCACTATATATATGGTGATTAGTCAGTGCAAATACAATGAAGAAACCTGGAAACTTGTAGTGTGAGCAGAACCACCAAGCAATTAGATCATAGAACTGCGTTAGCCCACAGATTCTCACACCAAGCAACAGCCCTTTATCACTTTGTCATTTCTCAATTGCACCTTCTTAAAGATGCTGTTATTTGAAATCTTAACTAAGTGCTGAACTCCATAAATGATCTGAAATAACAGTAATCATACGACTAGATAACTATATCAAGAACAAATGACAAGTAGATATTATTTATAAAATTAAAGGTTTTCTAATTGACCTGGCTTTATGGTATAAACTTGTATTGTTATTATATTGATTTCTATTATATATTTAATGGAGCCAAATCAATTCTATAAGCAAATAGTCTTAGATTTTGTTCTGAAATTCTTATGTCTGAAATGATTCCTTTGAGTAGTATTAATCAAACTCAAAGGCTTCTTTTATACACAGGTAAATCTTTGTGACTATATACGTGTCATATATTTATGTCACATACTGTTATTTTAGTTTATTGCTTTTGCTCTTCATGATTATTTTCTCCTGCTCTTTAAATAATATCTTTTGCTTATATGTTTACAGGGCAAGGATTTACAGGTTGTGTAGATGTGTGGAGGAGATAGAAAAAGTTTTAGGAAAGATTTTGTCCTCCCATGGTGTTCATCTCCTGAGATAAACTGAGGTCATTAGGTTTGTGGGCAAAAGATTTCCTTGCTGAGCATCTTGGTGCACCTGCTTTCTTTTATGAATGATATTAGAACAATTTCCTCAACATAGAGTTATCAGTGAAACAAACAAGAGGAAAAAAATCAATCCACTGCTTGTATATGGCCATATAAAGTTGATGTTTTGGTTAAAAAAATTAATGAACTTTTATTCACAGATTATAAATGTTACTTCTGTAAAAGCTCTTATATTTTGAAAAGATATATTTCTAAAAAGTTAAGGGAAAGAAAAAACAGTAAATATATTACATTTTCACTGTCTTCTAACAGTAAATGAAAGATATCATGTGATAAAACTTTGCTAGTCAAAATAAGGACTGCAATGGGAATCACTGATATTTAGCTGATTTATCCTAATTGTAATTGTTATAATTCCATCATCAGTATCATCTGAACAAGAAATGTAAGCAGGTATATTGGTCAATATATGCTTTCAGGAATGAAATACAGTGAACAAAGTTGCATCAGTTTTTAAGTGCTGACATTAGCAAATACCACAGACTAGAAGGCTGCTTCCTCCCACTTTTGGAGGTCAGCAGGCAATCATCAGCAAGCATAGTTTTTTCTTAGGGATCTGTCCTTGGCTTAAATAACTTCCTTTTATTTGTTACATGGTCTTTGCTCTCTATAGCTTATTTTGAATCTATACTAGAATGCCACCAGTCATCCCAATTTAAAGCTTGCAAATATGACCTCATCTTAACTTAATTTCTTAGTTTAATACTCGATTTCCTAGGATAATTACATAGTAAGTTGCAATGATTTAAGAAGTAAACAAATATACTTTGCAGAAACACTGCTATAGCCACAATACTACTTAACTTTTAATCTTTCATATCATTTTAGGCTTAATT
The DNA here is from genome assembly GCF_900095145.1 of Mus pahari. Lineage (NCBI taxonomy): Eukaryota > Metazoa > Chordata > Mammalia > Rodentia > Muridae > Mus > Mus pahari. Next base: position 13,388,970 of record NC_034606.1, on the reverse strand, counting down.
TCTACTCTAACCTTAATTATTGAGCTAGTTAACTATGTGATGTTTTGCACCTGTTTTTATTTTATTTTATTTTTTTAGTTTTAACATATTTTTAAAGGAATAAGGCTCAATCACATATTATTTGATTTTTGTCTTGTAAGTTAGGTAGACACAAATCAAGCTTGTATAAAAAACACTGTGTTTCTGTAGTAAAAATCTTTATCCGGTATCTTGGGATAAAACGTTGCAAACATTGTAGAGGGAAGTTAACTTTATTGATTCCAATTAAAAAATATACAGGCAAATATGAAATATAAGAAACATTTAGAAAATCAGGGCTGCGTCTTGTACAGGATAGTATTTTTTTTAAAAAAAATATGTTTATTTAATATGATTAAAATACCATGGGTGCAGAAGGAGATTCCCAGCTGTTACATTCTTTCTAAATTAAACAGTTATTCATGGACATCTCAGGACATGTGTAATACACACGTTCATCCCCACATATATGCATACTTTCCCCGCACATCATTTGTAGTGATAGAACTTTCTTTTTTTTAATTTATTTATTATTATTTTCTTTATTTACATTTCCAATGCTATCCAGAAAGTTCCCTATACCCCACCCCCACCCCTGCTCCCCTACTCACCCACTCCCACTACTTGGCCCTGGCCTTCCCCTATGCTGGGTCATATAAAGTTTACAAGACCAAGGGGCCTCTCTTTCCAATGATGGCTGATTAGGCCATCTTCTGCTACATATGCAGCTAGAGACACAAGCTCAGGGTGTACAGGTTCATGTTGTTGTTGCATCTACAGGGTTGCAGCCCCCTACAACTCCTTGGGTACTTTTTCTAGCTCCTCCATTGGGGGCCCTGTGTTTCATCCAATAGCTGACTGTGAGCATCCACTTCTGTGTTTGCCAGGCACTGGCATAGCCTCACAAGAGGCCGCTATATCAGGGTTGCTTCAACAGAATCTTGCTGGCATGTGCATTAGTATCTGGGTTTGGTGGCTGATGATGGGATGAAAGGATGGTCTATCCAGAGACTACCCCATCCGGGAATCCATCCCATCATCAGCCACCAAACTCAGTGATAGAACTTTCTTAGTATTCAAAGTCTTCTTTCAAAAAAGTCAACAATAATTCACAAGGAATGAACCACTGTTTGCTGGCTGAATATTGCTCGGTGGTCATTCCAGATGGCAAGATTATACAACAGTGGATCTGATTTCCCAGATTGTGCATCTTTGTATAGTAAAGACAAAAGCATTTACTCTTATTTTCAGTTAAACACTGAGTTTAGACTCTTTTCTCTACCAAGAAAATGTTATTATTTACTGATTCGGTTCAATACAGTGCCAAAGACATTCAAGAGACTCAAATATTCAGCAATCACTTTTCACACTGCTCATCTTCACAAACTGCCTGATCTGAGTTCATTTCCAATTCCTGCTTCTTTTTGATTTATGTCACAGATCTTCATCAACAAAACACTCTTTGTCTTAAAATATCTGCAAAAGGTATATCACTTTTGCATTCTTATCCATTTATACTCTGCTGAAAACTACATTTTTGTGTGCTCTTTAAAGCCATTGAAGGTTCCTATCTCTCTCTCTTTTTTTATTAGATATTTTCTTTATTTACATTTCAAATTTTATCTCCTTTCCTAGTTTCCTCTCCGAAAATCCTCCCTCCCCTGCTCCCCTGCTCCCCAACCCACCCACTTCCAATTCCTGATCCTGGCATTCCCCTATACTGGAGCATAGAATCTTCGCAAGACCAATGGCCTCTCCTCCAGTTGATGGCCAACTAGGCCATCCTCTGCTACATATGCCGCTAGAGACAAGAGCTCTGGGGTTACTGGTTAGTTCTTATTGTTGTTCTTCCTATAGGGCTACAGACCCCTTCAGCTCCTTGGGTACTTTCTTTAGCTCCTTCATTGGGGACCCTGAGTTCCAGCCAATAGATGACTGAGAGCATCCACTTCAGTATTTGTCAGGCACTGGCATAACCTCACAGGAGACAATTGTCTCCTGTGAGGCTATGCAGGTTCCTATCTCAATGTGGTGCTTTCCTGTGGGGTATGATATATTAAGGTACTTGTTGATTTTGTCACCAACTCATTGCATTACATCTCTATAAAACCACTTTCCTCATTCAATTTCTTTCTGGCTGGCTTTACTTTTCTTTAGTTAGGTGATACTATTCCCTGCCAGAATTTGATGAGTCCTCTGGTAAATTGGTCTACATATGTTAATTTATTTACCATATTTAATTTAATCTTTCTGATCATGTTTTCTATATCTCATTGATTCATGCTCAATATCTTATTAAGAATGTTATTACATTTGATATGTAAAGGTTATTTCCTAATACAGAATGTGTGTATACATGAAATCTTATACTTGTAGCAGTTTTTCATGTGTCTGTGAATAACTACAAATCATAGTTACATATATAAACAATTAAAGCATCTTTGCAATAGTCATGGGAGACATCTTTCACATTCTCTCTCTGTCTTTTTTTTTTTTTTTACTTGTTTGGGATATTTTATTTAGTTATCTAATTCAACATTTATGAGTTAAGTATCTTGTAATTACAAAATAATTACATTTATTTGTACATAGATATATCATTGCAAAATAACTGATACATGTGGATGAAAAATGATTTTGAGTAAGAATATAGTTGAGTGACTATAACCATTTTACTTCTTATGTTTTTAGCAAACTAAGAATACTTCTGTAGGGTGAATATTAAACTTCATTCCATCTTTCTATTTGTTTGCCCTTGAAAATTATCCTTTTACAAAGACTTCATTTCAAATATTTTACTTGAAATCGTAGTGTTGAGTAAATCTAATGATGCTTGCCATTTGTTAATTATATCATTTTTATAATTTTTCTTGTTATAACAAATAGAAAAATCTACAATCATAAAAATACTTAGTATAATTTATATTTAAATTTATTCAGGCATTGCAGATTACTAGTTCTGATATTTAAAGCTAAATTTCAGTTCAGGTATTTTAATTAAACATTTTTCTATAAAAAGTTAATTTGCATTTTATATATTTATTAAATTATTTATTTATTTGCATTCCAAAAGTTGCCCCCCAACCCCTTCTTTCTGCCCCCCTTCACAAGTTCTTCAACTCATCTTCCCTTACCCCCAACTTCTGAAAGGGTACTCCCCTACCTGCCCCTACTAAGATCCTTCTTTCCTGGGGTATCCAGTTTCCAGAGGATTGAGCTCATCCTTTCCCACTGAAGCCAGACAAGGCAGTCCTCTGTTATATATGTGCCCAGGGCCATGAAGCAGCCCATGTATGTTCCTTGGTTTTGGCTTAGTCTCTGGGATCTATGAAGGGTCCAGGTTAGTTGACACTGTTCTTCCTATGAGGTTGTAATCCCCTTCAATTCTTTCAGCCCTTCCTCTAACTCTTTAATAGTGGTTGCTGCCCTCAATCCAATGTTTGGCTGCAGGTGTCTGCATATATCTCAGTTAGATGCTGGTAGAGCCTCTCTAAGTATGCCTGGCTCTAGTCTGCAAGCTCAATATGACCTCAGGAATAGTGTCAGGATTTGTTGTGTACATATGGGGTAGGTCCTTACTTGGGCCGGTCACTGGGTGGCCTTTCTTTCATTCGCTGCTCTATTTTTGTACCTGAATTTTCTTAGGACAGAACAATTCTGGCTAAACATTTTTGAAGATGGGTAGATATGGCCCCTGCCTCAACTAGAGGGCTATGTCTAACTAACTGGAGCTGCTTCCTTTTGGTTCCATCTGTCCATTGTTGAGATCAGGCAGGCTGAAGAGAAGAGGCCTGATGACGATAGCAAAAAAGGAAATTGCATTATACTAAGGACAGAAGGGAGAATGAATAAAAATTGACCTAATTATTTTTAAGAATAGAAATGAAAAAATTGCTTAAAAGGAAATTTGAAAAGGTCTATGCCAGGGCAAGGCAGCTGGATTCTTTGAAGTGGGCTACTTGGGAATTTTGGGAATGCTTAGCAAGGTATGACAAATTAGTAGTCCGGAAATAGGTTTGTACATTAAATAGAAGGGAATTTAATTGTTGTTAAATTCATAGAAAAGTTATATAAAGAGAAAGGAGAATATATATATATATATATCCACAGATGTATTAATCTCCATAGAATGAGGGCATGTAATTATGAATAGATAAATACATAAATGTAGGCCTCACTATCAAAAATTAGTCATGTAAGACTAAGGCAGGAGAGAGTGAAGGAAAACTGTCTCAATGGATATTAATAATTGTTTAAATTGCTTTAATTCTTTGAATTGTTTTAATTATCAAAATGCATGTAGTTATAAGTTTTGTAGTTATGGTATTAAAAGCCCTCTGTGAGAGAGGTCAAAATAGAGTAAGCCTGAAAAAAAAAGGAGGCTGCTAAATTGAATCACTCTATACTTTTGATGATTTCAGGTTGCTGGAAAAAAGAGATGCTATTTTGGGAGAAAGGCTCTGCATTTGTGTTAATAGGAAAGAAGAAAAGTCTTTGGACCCCTTCCAAAATGATATGGATCAAATATGGCAGGGGAATTCCCCCTGAAGATCTTGACTACAGAAAAAAAAAAAAATTGAAGGAAATCAATCAGGGCAGAGGAACAGCCCTGTAACTGCTTAGACAAAAAAAAAAAAAAAAAAAAAAAAAAAAAAAAAAAAAAAAAAAAAAAAAAAAAGCCTCCAGCCAAAGCTTCAACTAAAACTACTAAAACTAGACAGTAAATCTTGCTTGTTATGGAATTATTAAAAATAACCATGCCACCCTTCACATGGCATGAATGAAGATCTACTACAGTAAGTTATTGATTAAATTAACTACAAACAACAAAAACAACACACACACACACACACACACACACACACACAATGACCCACAGTTCTCTTTCACCTGCTCAAACAAGGTGCAATAAATTCAGTCTTAACTTGCATAATCCATACAACTATCTTAGAAGTACTAAAATTTTGGTTGTAAGATTCATGTATTGCAGAATGTGCAGCTCTGATGAGATTCATTCATGAGAACATTGAAATGGGAACTGCTGCTCCAGCTCCCTGACTCCTGATTCTGTTTCCAAATAATTGCTTCCAGAACAGTTTCAAGAATAGCTGGTGATTCCAGAATACCTCAGTTCATCCAGCCTTTCAAATGGATCCAGTCAGAACTTCAGTCAATCCCTGAGCCGTCTAAACATACAAAGACTAGATAACAATTGCTAAATTTAACTTTCTTAAGTCTAACCGAATTTTCTAATTATTTTAAACCTCTTCACATCTTTAAAAATATTCCTCATCCCAATTCAGCATGAAGAGTTAAGAGTTGTTATGCGTATTTCTTGGGTATTGGTGCCTGATTATGAGCACTTTATAAATTAGATAGAGTGTCATTTTAAGGACTAATTTGGAAATGCTCATAATTTTGATCAGGAAAGAAAACAGAAAGCTTAGACTTGTAGATCTATTTCTTTTCTTTCCTCTTCTCTACCCTTTCATTTTTTAGGAAAAAGGAAGGGGGTTGAAGGGAAAAAGAAGGATAGAGTAATATTATAAGAAATTAGTTATATCAGACGGATTACTAAATTTATTTATTTATTTATTTATTTATTTATTTATTTATTTATTTATTTTGGTTTTTTTGAGACAGGGTTTGTCTGTATAGCTCTGGCTGTCCTGGAACCCATTTTGTAGACCAGGCTGTCCTCAAACTCAGAAATCAGCCTGTCTCTGCCTCCTGAGTGCTGCGATTAAAGGTGTGTGCCACCACGCCTAGCTTATTAAATTTAATCTAAAACAAAGCATTGTATAAACACAATCTTATATTGGTAGAAATATTTAAATTTGATGCAAAACTGAAGTTATAATGTCTTACATTTGTACAAAATTTATATATTGTTCCAGGTTTAAGGTTTTCTTTGGTATGGATCTTTACATATGGATACAAAATTTGAAATTAATATTGCTACTCTTCCATAGCATTGTGCCTATGCAACTCATTTAAGAATACAAGGCTTTGATACAGTCTATCTATAGCTGCCATTACAAACTGTTTAGGGTGATTAGGTAATGCAAGTTAAGGTATAGATATAAATCATGGCTATATTAGATTCTGATTTAATTTTGGGGTTTTCAATATTATTTAAATAGAAATAGCTAAGATTAGTCAATTTGTAATAGTTCAGATATATTTTATATAGATAGATAGTCCTCAAAGGCCTCAGAAATCCACAGAATATGACATTTATAATCATTTCCTTATTTCTAGATTTTTGACTAAGGGACCTGTGTGCTTCTGACAGTACCCACTTCATGGTTCAAAGAAAATATTGAGCTTCATAGCCTCCATATAGAGTTGCTCCAGTTGTGGCAAGTTAACCACTGGACAAGCATTTCCCCAATTCATCTACTTACAAAAAAAAATACTATCCAGAAAAGGTCACAAGATGCAGGATAGTCAACAGCTTAGCTCTGTCAAGACAGTGTAAGCTATCCACTCATAATCCCTGTTTTATTTAAGGACTGTCTGATAGTTCTAGGGACATAAGGCTGAAGACATATGCTCCAACATTTTGAGGAATGGGGGACTGTCCTATTAGCTGTCATTAGCTGTCTCTGCAAATTGCTTAAGTTTTGGAAACTATGTTTTTGTCCTTCTTATATATTCAAGTAATATTTCATTCTTTCTTGGATATCTGATGGGGTGGAAGACTAGCTATAATCTCATAATCAAAGAAGTTGTTTAGCATTGAGAAAGATGATGCAGATTTGAAAGGATGGTTTTGACATGGTAATGAAAATTAAAATCAAAACATAATTCTGGTATAGAATTGTAAACTCTTTAACTTAGGGTAAATGTTAGAGTAACATATTAAAGTAACAAAATTGATAGGCTGGATGACATAGACCTAACTGTTATAACTATGTTCATTGTATATCAGAGAAAAAAGGGCCATTTGGATGGATGAAAGGGGGGAAATGTGGATTTGGAGTAAAATTTGCATTATGTTATTAGGATTCCCTAAATTACAGAAGAACCCCACATGTAAAACGCTGAGAGTCTCTGCTTCCAGTTGGTTTTGCTAACTAAATAAAGTTGCTAGCAGCCAATGGCTGGGTTTGCTGACAGAGGTGGGACATTTAGTTTTTCAAGCAAGGTGACTGTTGAGAAGTAAGACAGAACCACCATACCAGAGTAAGTGCAGGACAGAGATACCTGGGGCAAAATGGGGTCCTGCGTCCACTCGGGCCTAGGGCCACTGGGCTAGGCAGATGCAGGGAGTTTGACTGTGCATCCCCACAGAAGCATCATGCAGGCATTAGACTGTGACAAGCCATGGATCCCACTCCAGAGATGAGGAATGTGCAGTCTGGGGTCCCTGTGGAACTACTGGAGTCTGGCTCTGAATCTTGGGCTCCATAGACACCGCTGTCGCACCATGGAAGAGCCGGTTCTCGGGTCTCTGGGCTGCTTGGAGGCCAGGGATGACAGGTTCTCACTCTCAGACATCCCAGGCTGTTTGTAGGGGAAGACCTGAGAATAAAAAAAGGTAGGAGGAGAGAGCTCTGGCAGATTACTGCAAGGAGAAGAGTCCTAGGCTTGCTCAGGTGGCTAGCTTGGTGGGCAGCTTGGTTTTGCTGGAGGTCATGGCTGGACAGCAGAAAGGCCTCCTGGACAGGAGGTTAGAAGCATGGCTCATTAGAGGGAAACCTGCTCAATTGCTCCTGATGAGAAGAGATGGTCCATGGTTTTAATGTGTTTATTGTAGAAAGGCAGAGAGAGGGAGGGAGTAGAGAAGCAGAGGTCGGCCATGGCCACATGGAGAGAGGGAGGAAGGGAGAGGTAGAAGGAAGGTGAGAGTTGAGAGTAAGAGGGAGAGGGTAAGAGAGGGAGCAAGAGAGTAAGGGAGTAAGAGAGCAAAAAGGGTTGAAAGCAGCTCCTTTTATAGTGGTCTGAGGTTATCTGACTGTCGCCCTGTAACTGTGGGGGTGGAGTCTGGACAGCCTATGTGACTGGAGGCCACAGAATTACGGCCTCCTGTCAGGAGCCTAGTGTCTGGAAACATGGGGCAAACTTCCTTCCATTCCTTGCAGATTAATTTGCTGGGTCTCTGGGGTTTAAACCTAGCTCGACCAGAAAACAGGCTGCCACATGGTTCCACAGAGAGACAGCCCACATACAATATCTGGATAAGAGTGGCCACAGAGCCCAACCCCACCACAAGTTGTTCTAGAGCAACAGAGATGGAATATAGATTTCTGTAAGTAATAACTCAGAAGTATCAGAGAGGAGGTAGGTGTTAGTGACAAGGATGTTTAGGAGCGGCCAATCATTAAGCTTATAAGGCATATTAAATATAAGGCTTTATGTGTGTTTTTCCACTGATAATCCAGAACATTGGGGAGCGTAGTAAGGAACTCGCACTGCCACTACTGGGGTGATCATGAACAGTGATAATAGTCTACCACAACAAAAGTCTCCCACTATTATTATACAAGGTTCAGTACATTTTTGCTTTTTTGTTTATGAATGTGGGTGCCCTTGCATTTGAGCCATAGATACTTAGAATTGAGACTTCATCTTAATGGGTTTTTCATTTTATGGGCATTAAGTGTCCTTCCCCATCTCCTTTGATAACCCATTTGGTTGAAAGTCTATTTTGTTGGATATTAATATGGCTACTCCTGCTTGTTTCTTGGCACCATTTGCTTGGAAAACATTTTTTCCAAGCTTTTACTTTGAGATGGTGCCTGTCTGTGTCAGTGAACTGTGTTTATTCATACAGCAAAATACTGGATCCTGCTGGTGTATCCAGTCTCTTAGCCTATTTCTTTTTACTGGGGAATTAAGTCCATTGGTTTATGGTGAGAGACATTAAAGACCAGTGATCATTGGTTCCTGTTATTTTTGTTGTGGAAGTTGGTATTATGTGTGTTTGATTCTCTTCTTTTGAGATGATCAATTTCTTGTGTTTTCTTTGGTGTAGATACACTTTTTTTCTAGAAGTCGATGTAGGTAGGTATTATTGAAATTTGGTTTTGTCTAGGAATATCTTGGTTTCTCCATCTATCATAACTGAGAATTTTGCAAGTACAGTTTCCTGGGCTGGCATATGTGTTCTCTTAGAGTCTGCATGAGATTTGTCCATGATCTTCTGGCTTTTAGAGTCTCTGTTGAGAAGTCTGCTGTAATTCTGATAGGTCTGTCTTTATATGCTACTTTCTTTTTTCCCTTACTGCTTGTAATATTCTTTTTGTGTTCTGTGCATTTATTGTTTTAATTATTATGTGATGGGATGATTTTCTTTATTTGGTCAATCTATTTAGTGTTCTATAGACTCCTTGTACGTTTATGGCCATGTTTCTCTTTAGCATGTGGAAGGTTATTTATTTATTTATTTATTTTAGACTGTGGTTTTGTTGAAGTTTTCTGGTACTTTGAACTGGGAGTTTTCCTGTTCTTCTGTTCTTATTATTCTTAGGCTTGGTCTTTTCATTGTGCCCTGCATTTCCTGAATGTTTTGGGTTAGGAGCTTTGTTCTCATTGACCATTGTGTTAGTGTCTTCTAAAGTATCTTCTACACCTGAAATTCTCTCTTCTATCTCTTGTATTCCATTGGTGATGCTTGCATCTGTAACACCTCATCTTTTTCCTAGCCTTTTCATTTCCAGGATTAACCTCTATTTGTGATTTCTTTATTGCTGCTGCTTTCAATTTTAGGTTTTGGACTGATTTGTTCAATTCTTTCACCTGTTTGATTTTGGTTTCCTGTATTTCTTTAATGGATTTGTTTATTCTTTAAGGGCTTCCACCTATTTTTCTATGTTTTCCTATATTTCTTTCTTTCTTTCTTTCTCTGTATAGCTCTGACTGTCCTGGAAGTCACTTTGTAGACCAGGTTGGCCTCGAACTCAGAAATCTGCCCACCTCTGCCTCCCAAGTGTTGGGATTAAAGGTGTGCACCACCACGCCCAGTTCCTGTATTTCTTTAAGTAAGATTTTTTTATATCATTCTTAGAGGTCTCTATTCTCTTCATGAAATAGGATCAGCATCATGCTTTACCGGTTGGGATGTACAGGGCTTGCTGTGGTGTAATATCTGGGTTCTGATGGTGCCAAAATACATTTTACTATCTTCCTTATGTTCTTGTGCCTGTCTCTTGTCATTTGGTTTCTTTGCCTGGGTATCTCTGTCTGGAGCCTGCCTTCTTGGAAGCAGGCAGTACTATCTCTAGTTATGAGGAGGCCTCCTCTGTTCCTGGTTATAGTAATCATGCTGTGCCCCTCATTAAGGCAGTTCCCCCATGACCTGTGTCCCTGGTTGCAGGAGATCTTCTGGGAGAAGGGCAGGCTATGGGATGTGAGTGAGGAGTGGACATAACAATCTGCTCCCAGTGGATCAGACAGTAAGGGAATATGGTTCACACAGAAAGGAGGGTTCCCACATCCACTGTGCTCCTTTGGTGTCCCATCTGGGGAGGTTATTAGGGGTTGTGTTCTCACTCATGTCCCTGGTTGTGGCAGATCTCCTGGAAGACAATTAGATTGTAGATTGGGCAGTGGGGCAGACATGCGAATTGGCCCTCGTGGTGATGCAGACCGGATGACCATTCCTAACATTTTTATCAGTTAAACACTAGAACACCACATTGTATAGCTAGAATGGAATGGAAATTTACTTGTTAATAAAATGTAACAAGCTGTTGGCCGACACTTATCCTTAATTAATCTCTAAAATAAATACATCAAATATATCATCAGAAATTGTGAATGTTACAATGATTTTTTGTACAAATTTCTTATAAATCATACTATTAAATATATAGAACACAGAATTCGAAGCTCTGCATATTAGGGGAGGTAGTTGCTGTTAATAGTTTATTTTTATTATTAAGTATGTGTGTGTTAAGATGGTATTGCTCGTTGGTAAAAGAGAACTTTGGTGTGACACACTGTTATTTCATAAACTTGATTTCGCTATTATTTTAGGTATGTGTATAGTTCTATAAAGTTTTCTGAGAAACCACTAAATACTACACTTAAAGTTTCAGTGCTGTTTTTGTTTTGGGCTTAGCAATTTTATTCCAGAGGCAGATTATAACTCTTAAAATAGTAGAAGAAGCCTTAAAGAAGATAATGAGACACTTAGATCACTGGCTTGTAGAAAACTATAACATAATATTTATTATATGTTTATATCAGAAATGGCATATCAATCCAAAGATCAATAGTCAAATCTGGCACTTAATTCCATTTTCTATTATATTGTTTAAGGCTGGCTTTACATACATCTTTATTCGATATTCTAAGTCACGTATTCCAAGGAATTATAAACCTAAAGATATAAGTAAATTTGTTAAAGGTATAGTGAAATTAAAGCAACATGGAAAAGTTTCTAAAATGATATTACTTAGTTAAATACCAGAAATTCTCTTAAATTGGAATATAAATTATATACTTCACTTTTAAAATGCATTGTGGTTATATTGCAAGCTGCTGATGAATGGCTTGTCTTTGGCTATTAATTCTTATTTCAAGTAAGTAATTGTAACTTCAACTTCATTTTCTCTATGTAGACACATCTTCTTTAGAATGAAATAAAAAAAAAATCCTCTCCTATGACCCTTTAGAGATTCCTCGGTGGTTTGAGTACTGCTGTGTCACCACAAATTTGATTAATTGCCTTCCATAACACTAAATTCTGTTACAAGTCCAATTGGTTCAGTCTTTTTTTCACTATCCCATTGCATAAATAGGACACTAATGATAACTAATGAAACTTCATTCTCCCACACAGAAAAATGAACAAATGCTGTCATAAGAATACATCCTCATGTGAATAGGTGAAAAATGAACAGTGAACCAGCTCATTTCACAATTTGTTAAAAAAAACAAATATAGAAGCCAGTTATTTAAGTAGTTCAAAAGCCTTATTCTTTTATAATACTACAGAAACCTGTAATGCATAACTTGGTTAAACTTCATGCAGTCATAAGGCAAGTCAACCCAGAGAACCAGGAAACTGATTGCCACTGCCTGAAAGAGGAGAAGTTCATATTACATACTTGGTAGTTTGAGAATTAGTTTGAAATCTGTCTTAGTCCACTAAAATTAAACTTTGTATCAATAAGACCTCTTGTTTTTCACTAGAAAATTGTTTAAATGCATATTATGTAAGTATTGAATGAAATGAAATTCATAGAGAAGATAGTAAGCCCACATTTAGAAAGGGTGTCCTTTTTATTAGAAATGAAAATGTCATTAGAAGCAATTCAAGATGTAGAGAATTTGTAGAAATTTTTGGGTGCAGATAAAGAAGGATTGTCATAGAGTTTGGACTGTAGTGATAATCACAAGTTCCACCAAACTTTTAGATAACACTGTAAGGGTTAGCAATTGAACTGCCAAGCATACATGTTAGTTGTTGAAACACTTCCTTGCATTTTACCATTCTGAAATTAGGTGCCATTATGAATGATTTATGGATAGAATTATCCATAGAATTTATAAGGAACAATTGAAAACTTAAGTCAAATTCTATAGGAATGATAACCAAAACAAAATATAAAAATAAAAAGTATATGATGGAAATAATGAAAATACATATAATAGAGGATGAACAAGATTCTACCTGAAATAAGCTTTCAAATAGTAAATTTGAATGTATTAGTAAATAAGGAGTCACAATATGGAACTGTGGGCTTTTCTTCCACACTCCAGTTCCATAATAACCATATGGAACCTATTTGTTTAGGAATAAATGCCTAGGCCACAAGCTTGTGCTTGTTGCCTGTCTAGTTTGCAACTTATATAACCCAATTATTTTATTCTCTGTATCTCACATGGTTGGTTACTTTTACTCCATTTTATATTTTATGTTCTTCAAGTGATGTGGTGAATCTTCCTGCCTGAATATTTCCCTGAATTCCTGAAAGCAACAGAAGAAGAGAGAAAGTTCTAGAATGAAAAATCATTCACTATTTTTTTTTTTGTTATTGTTGTTTTTAAGGAATCGCAGAGCATAAGATCTAGAATACTAGAGTACTCTGTAAATAATGATTTATCCAAATGAACAAATTATAGACACATTTATACTTATTCTAAGATATCCTATGGGGAGTACAGTTTTCATTTTCAACTTCAATTGAAGTAACTTAGATTATAAGAAATTACAGAGTTACTAAGCATTAATTGGTGAAGGAGTTTGGATAAATTACATGTGTTCTGGATTCTAAAAATCAAGAATTTAGTTTATTGCATATGGCATCAATATAGGCTGTATTTACCTGGAAATGGTGTGAGTTCCCTTACTTCCTACCCTTAGCAACTGAGAAGGGAAAGATACATGTCACTGAAATATGGGCACCATAGAGAAGTTATCTACATCACCAATAGAATGAATTAATGTCATAGTTAACAGTGTCAGAATTACTGGCAAGCTTTGATTTGTGAGAATAGAGTACAGGAACAGTTGATTATGTTCTGATATCCAGATTCCTGGTTTTAGAAATTTCCCATGAACGTGAACACATGCATCTGCCTGTCTAATTTATGTTTTGTTTTGTTTTTTGGCTTTTTTTTTTCTGTGAGCTTGTTTGTTTTGTCCTGTAATGATTTTTGTTTCATGTAATGTGTATTTTCTTGTTTTGTTTTATTACTTATACTTACATTTATTTTCTAAGGAAAGACAGAAGATGCATGGATTTTGATACAAAGTTATAGGAGGATAATCTAGAAGAGCTGGGGGAGAGAATAATATGATCATAACACAGTCAATGAAAAGCATAAATTTTCAATTAAAAAACAAAGAGAGTGAAAGCTCTCTGACTAGAAAAACCAAGAGAGCATCTATGACCTTCACTACTATGATGCAGTTCAAAGGAAAGGATTTCAGAAAAAAATCTGATTAAAAGTTTTGTTTCTTCTTCCAACTGTCTGGGTTTCAAGTTCCATAAACCTAAGGGCAAACCAGAGGGTCAAAACAGTTTTTGTTCGTGTGTGTGTGTGTGTGTGTGTGTGTGTGTGTGTGTGTGTGTGTGTTTCTCTGTCAAGTATTGCATCCCAGCTAGGTTTCCCCTCCCGCATCTCCTCCCGTCCAGCACTCATATCTTCTCTTTCCATTTCTACTCCCCCTCTACTTCCTTAAGAAATCACAGGGCTCCCAGGGATATCAAAGAAGGCATAACAAGAGCCAGAGGCATATGTGAGATTTTTAACGCACTTCATACAGATCATCTGTCCACACCACTAAACAAAATCATCTAGGACAACAGAGAAATTTCCACACAAAAATACTTTAGATGTATCAAATACTGTGCCACACATGAAAACTTTAACATTAATTTTCATGATTTTATGCAGCTTTTACTGAACAAGTAGGATTCAAATTCTTCTATGATGGATGATTCAATTTTATTATATAAATGGATATAGCAGATGAACCACAAATTACAATATAGCTTGATTGATAACATAAGATAGCACTATAATTTCCCAAATTACTATAATTTGAAATCTAGAAAATCTATAAGGATTTGAAGCATGATGATTGTGATAGATTTAAAAAAGTGATTTATTCTATAGTTATTTACATTCTGTTGATGTATATGAAAAACTAACCTGAAAAAAAAAGGAATTTAATGTAAACAGTTACAAAATTGGTCTGAACATAGAGTGATCAGAATGGCAACATTCCCATGTAACAGAAAAATTTTGTTTATGAAGAAAAAAGTAATCATACTAATTATTATATATTAATGTTTGCTCCCATTAGTTTCTTCTAAAACCATGGATCAAACTGATAATGTTTCATCCCTTCCATACTATACTTAAATTAGTTTACTTAAAATTTATTTAACAGTATATTAAAGGTAAATTTTTAACATAGACCATAGAATGTTATAATACATAAAATTGTTCCTTTTTATCTACATTTTTCATTAAAATTATATTTTGGAGCAGAGTTTGATGGTACATGCTTTTAATCCTAGCATTTAAGAGGCAGAGTCAGGCAGATTTCTGAGTTCAAGGCCAGCCTAATTTATAGAGTAAGTTTCAGGACAGCAATGGTTAAACAGAAAAACCCTGTCTCAAGAAAAAAAAAAATAGATTTTTAGACACAATACTTTACCGATAAAGGATTTTCATCTCCAAACTTCTACAAGATCCTACCCTCCTACACATTCTCACCCAAATCTATGTCCTTTCTGACTCTCCTTAGAAAACAAGCATGTGAAAAGTTGTTGGTGATCTGTGGAATGTTTGCAATCTACATACCTCCACTTTCTATATGCTAATCATTCTGCTAAACAAGATGCCTATCTTATCTGAAAACATACTCATAGCAATGGCTTAAAACAAATTTAGAGCAACTATTTTGTTATACTTTAATTTTATTAAGGAGGATACAATAATAATCTATTCTTTTGTTTCTTCTATTTACTGCTGATATGATAGCATTATCTCATATTTACAAATCATAACTGAGTGAGTTATTTTATCTGATATGGTTGTCATCACATGAGACTCAATAAATTAGGTATATTAGATTTACTTTATGGCAGTATTGAGAATAAAGTGGATATGGAGCTAATTATTTAGATGATAGATATTTTTATCTTTGGTTGTATGTGCATACATGTGTGTTTACGGATGTGACAATGTGGATGAAGAGTTGTCCTCACACGTGTGGAATTCACAGGCTAACATCAAATTTCCTTCCTAAAATCTTACACAGTATACTATGTTGCTTGTATCCAAACAAGCTGGATCACGACATTTTAGAGATATTCTTATACACACCTTCCTCTTTATAAGAGGAACTCTGGGACCCAGATTTGTACAAGAAACTTCATCTTCTCTGGTTTCTGTGTATTCAAGTACAAGTTCTTCATGGTTGAACAGCAATCATTTGAACTACTGGGCAATCTCCACAACCTGAGGGAATGGGATATAGTTTAGGAAATATGATTTAGTCTGGTTTTGTGTAGGAACTTATTTTAGATTAAGAAGAATCTATAATTTTATGGAATGCTACTTGAATGACAAGAGAAAAAATGAATTTATAAGATACACGAAAAAGTTTATTTTCCTTTGCATTAGAAATTTCCTGGAGCTTACATAGAAGTTATTTTTTATTAATTTATTATATTGTATATTGTATCCTAAGTGCAGTTTTCCCTTCTTCCACTTCCCCAGTCTCTCTCCACCACTTTCCCCTTCCCTACGCACTTCTTTTCTACTGTTTTTCAGAAAAGGGCAAGTGTCCCAAAAATTAATAAAACATGGCACATCAAGTTAAAATAAAAATATGACCTCCCTTTATATTAATGGTGCATGAGGCAACCCTATAGGAGAGCAAAGGTCCACAAAATAGGCAAAAGTGTCAGAAGTGGCCTCTGCTTTCTCTTTTAGGAATTCCTTGCAAACAGTAAGCTACACAAGTATAACATGTATCCAGATGTCCTAGATTAAACCCATGTAGTAAATGTAATAATTCTTAATATTCTGCTAAACTAGTAGACAGGAGTCTGGCATAATCAATATCAAAGAGGCTCTATCAAGCAACTGATGGAATCAGATGCAGAGATCCACAAACAAACATTAGGAAGAGCTCAGGAAATCTTTTAGGAGAAAGGGAAGAAGGATTGTAGGAGCCAGAAGGGTCACAGACACCACATGAAAAAACACAGAGTCAACTAATCTGGAATATCAGGGTCTCACAGATATTAAACTGGCATGAACTTTATTTAAAACAATGTTTTGGGAAGGTGATGCTTGTAAATTAGGCTATAAAGAATATGTTCAACAAAATGCAACAGAAATAGTTTTTAGAGAAATCACATTTGCTGAAGAGAATCAATAAATCTAGACATACTCAAAGTGTAAAACCTAAAATTTGGGCTAACAAGAGAATGTTTACCTAATAAATATCTGTTCAAGTACTCAACTTTTGTAAGCAGTTCTCAGTAAAGATAGAGTGTCTGTTATAACTTTGTGTGCACTTTATATGATTTATATTTAGATTCTTACTCCTTCAAAAATACTTACAATCATTTTACATATAATCTTTTATTGTTCATAATAATTGTATTACATCATTGTAAAATATTACAAGACCTATACTTTACACTCAACATTTCACTCACAATCATGTTTGCTGTATTAATCCACAAAATGAAAATAAATATTAAAACAATATGTTGCCCAGTTAGTAAATCTAAGCATTAACATTTAATAAAACAGCCCTACCACTGAGCCATAAGAGAAAAATCATTAATATATTCAATAACAATTTACTCTAAAAGAAATATCAATTGATTTCCTAGATGTATCTATGTTATTGTTCTATGTAGGTTAGATCATATTACATAAAATCACTGGTGTCAACATATTTACACTGCTGTGTAACAACTCTTACTACCACAGAAGTTGATTAACAGTTTGATGGAATCACCACAGTTGGTCACAAAAAATGGAAGATCAATCACAAGAAAGTTCTTCACAGAACTTTCGATAAAGATGGCATTCAGTAATTTAGAATAACCTAAAATCTCATCACTGTTCAAAGCTTCTCAAACCTGAGGGATTGTTTGGATTGCATGGGATTCATATTCATGATATATCATTGGTATATTTTTGTGAATAAATGTGTAATAAAATGACAACTTAAAATCCAGCAAGAATAAAGATGGTTGGGGAAAAAAATCTCTGAGTATGATTATCATCAAACTAACCTCTTGAATGTTGTAGAAAAGGATGCAAGAGACTAGCAAATCAATATCACTATTTCTACTGCTGAGACCTTAACTACTACTTGTTACTGAAGGGCAAGATAATAGGCATATTGCTAAATGAGGTGAGCATTGTAATATAGGATTTTAACAGAACAGAACACATTAGGAAAATGACCTAAACTAGCACTAAATATGAACACTTTATAGCACATTCAAATAATCATAATATATTTAGCTTAGTTTTTCTCTCCTTTAATAAAAATAAAATTAACATATCATACCAATAATTGTGTGTCCAGAAAAAATCCCATAGTATGAACTAAAAGATTAACCAATCTATATGTAGAAAATATTTTTATAATAACTATTCAATGATGGATGGTCTACCTTGCTTGTACAAGAAAATATTCAAAATTAAAACTGTATAAGTAGAATATAATTAAATATAGTGATACTTGCGACCTGGACAGTGAAGATATACATATTGGTGTCTCAAACATAGTAATGTCATTACATTGGCACCCAATTTTGTGCAGATGCAGTTTTCATCGTCCATTAAGGTCCATGAGCAGAAAACAGATTAATAAGTGATTTAAAATTTAATTTAAATAAAAAGCAATGCTTTTGATATTGATGTTTTGATATTATATATATATATATATATATATATACACACACACACACACACACACACACACATACACACAAAAAGAGAGACAGAGACAGAGAGAACGAAAATTTATTTTTTTTAAATATTTTAAATTAAGAACATATAGTTGCGAAGTGGACTATTTTTTATTTATCCCTTACATTTAGCTCCAGGAACACCAAAAGGCCTGGTCTTGTGAAAAATTATTGTAAATTAACTCTAGAAATTTTCTCAAACCCACTGTGAAATAATGCCTAGGGGCTCACTGGGTTTTCACAGGTCTTGTTGGGCTTTTATGTGAAGTTACACAGAATAATCATAATACTCTAGAAAGGAAAAGGCAGTATGAAAATTACAACACTGAAGGTTACTTTACAATTCTCACAAACATTCAAATCATTAGCAGAATTAATACAACATATTTATTTAGAAATATTTTTAAGACTTTAATGATTCAATTTAAATGTATAATGCCTTGGTTATTGATGTAACAAATCTCTGTAAAGTCAATATTCAAAATAATGGATGAAATGAGATTACTATTTTCTTTCTCTCTCTCTCTCTCTCTCTCTCTCTCTCTCTCTCTCTCTCTCTCTCTTGAGAATGAAATAGAATATAAACATTGAGAAAAAATTTTCACTTACCACACATCTCATAAAGGGCTAAAATATATATCCAAAAATATAAATATACTTATACTTATATATTTACATATAAATATATAAGTATAATATAATATACTTATATATTTATATATTTAAGTATATATATTTGGAAAAATATGTATCCAAAATATATAAAAACGTCAAGAAGCTAACCACCACACAACCAAACAACCCAATCAAAAAATGATGTATAGAACTAAACAGAGAATTCACAACAGAGGAATCTCAAGTGGCTGAGAAGCACTTAAAAGAAATATTCACAGTTCTTTGTGATCAGGGAAAAGCAAATTAAAATGACCCTGAGATTCCACCTTACATCAATCAGAATGTCTAAGATCAAAAAGTCAGGTGACAGCACATGCTGGCAAGAACGTGGAGAAAGAGGCATACTTCTCCATTGCTGGCAGGATTGCAAACTGGTACAACTACTCTGGTAATCAATCTGGAATTTCTCTGAAAATTGGAAGTAGATCTATCTGAATACCTAGCTATACCAGTCATGGGCATATTTCTAAAAGATGCCTTGCCATGCCATAGGGACACGTGTTCCACTATGTTCATAGCAGCCTTATTTGTGATAGGCAGAAGCTGGAAACAACCCAGAAGTCCCATAAGGAAAGAATGGATACAGAAAATGTGATTCCTTTATATAATGGAGTAATACTCAGCTATTAAGAATAAGCACATGTTGAGTTTTGCAGGCAAATGGATAGAACTAGAAAGTATCATCCTGAATGAGGTAAATCAGCCCCCAAAAGACATGCATGGTATGTAAACACTAATAAGTAGACATTAGTCAAAAAAGTACAGTGTACCTAGGAAACAATCTACAGAACTCAAGAAGAGTAATAAGCTGAAGGGCCAAAGTGAGGATGCTTAGGTCCTACTTGGAAGGCATAAGAAAGCAATCAAGGGAAAAGAGTGAGAGGGACCAAGGTTGGAGTGGGGACAGGGAAGGGAAAGGCGCAGCATGATCAGGTATCAGGGAAGGGACAGCACTGAAGCTCTGAGGGCCAGCAGAAAGAATGGAAATGGGCAACCTCAGGAGGTCAGAGGTGGGGGGACTCTCTAGAATGTACCAGAGACCTGGGAGGTGAGAGACTCTCAGAACTGCTGTATAGTTGGGTATGGAGAATTTGTAGAGTCCACCTCCAGTGGAGGGACAGAATATCAAGTGGATGGATGAGGTAGCCATCTCACAGTCAAAAGCTCTAAGTATGGTTCCTGTTTGAAAGAACTGGAGGGACAAAAATGGAGAAGAGTGTGAGAGAAAGGAGGTCCAGTGAATTGGGATCCAGCTCAAGGGTTAGACCCAGGCCTGACACTGTTCCTTATGCTGTGGTGTGCTAACAGACAGGAGCCTAGCATGTCTACCCTCTGAGAGGCCCAAAAAACAGCTAAGAGCAGATGCAGATATTAGCTCCCAACCAATGGACTAAAGCCAGGGACCCCTGTGGTTGAATTGTGGAGAAGCTGGAAGAAGATGAGGAGGAAGGCAGCCCCTTGGGAAGACTAGCAGTCTCAACTGACCTGAACCCCTAAGATCTCCCAGTCTCTTAGCCACCAACCAGGCAGTATTCACCATATGAAATGAGGCCCCCAACACATATATATAGCAGAGGACTGCCTGGTCTGGCCTAAGTGAAAGAAGATGCTCCTAACTCTGGAGAGACTTGCGGCCCCAGGGAGCAGGTCCCAGGATGAGATGGGGATGGGAGTTGGGAACATCCTCTTGGAGATAGGGTTACCATTGGGAGGCACACCTGCAAGGGGATGAAGACTGGAATGTAAAACAGGATTCAAGAATAAAAAGTAAAAAATAAATAAAATGTATATCTTTCCCAAAGAAGAAAACATAATTTTATTAACTTTTCACTGAAATACAATGGATTTTTTTCACTGTCACACTTAAATGACCTAATTAAATATATAATAAAACCAACATAATTGAACTTCTACTGTAACTACAGATTAACTTTGTACAATAGCTGGCAATTTCTCTAAAATTCTTAAAATTCATAAAATTTTGAACAGCTATTGACTTTACAACCTTATTTTGTATATTTCATTCAACATATTTTATTTAAAGTTAATAATCCTTTATTGACATTAATATATAAATATAGTAAATGCAAAGAAATATCCATATATTGAAAGTATTTCTGTCAATCATTTGTACATGATTTTTAATATGGAATTTTTATAGGGGAAAGTTAAATTACCAGGTTATATTTCCTTGGATAGAGATTTTTCTCCCTTAGTTTATACAACTACATTTCAGATAGTAAACTGCTATCGTTTATTGTTTTTTTGTTTTTGTTTGTTTTTGCTTTGGTTTTTTGTTTTTTGTTTTTTTTTGGTTTTTTGAGACAGGATTTCTTTGTATAGCCCTGGCTGTCCTGGAACTCACTTTGTAGACAAGGCTGGCCTCGAACTCACAAATCCTTCTGCCTCTGCCTCCTGAGTGCTGGAATTAAAGGCATGCGCCACCACGCCCGGCTTACAGGTAACTTGTATTATATAATTTATGGTGCTGTTGACCATTATGGAAATACTTGTGTTTCAATGCTATGGATTTATTGCTTTGGGATATGTATCCCAAAGTATGAACACTGTGAATATGAATATATATATATAGTATTCCCTATTTGTGTACTCATTAAAACATAGAAATGAACGAATGTTTGGATTTAAGTCTATAACTAAAATCCTGAATCTGAAAACTGGCTCAATAGTACATAAAAATAGATGCCTTATATTTGGTGGCTTTAAATCACATTAAATATTCAATTTGACGTATTCTTGCCTTTGCTACTGTATTTACCAATACTTAAAAATTCCCTCTAAATCCAAGGTAAATATACCTTCATTTGAGAGAACATATACTAGCAGCTTAGCTGGACACCTGAACGCTCTAGAACAAAAAGAAGCAAATAGACTCATAAGGCTTAGATATTCAAATTTGGGGCTGAAATCAACCAAGTAGAAATAAAAAGAACAATACAAAGAATCAACAAAACCAGGAGCTGGTTCTTTGAGAAAATCAGCAAGATAGATAAACCCTTAGCCAGACTAACCAGATGGCACAGAAAGTATCCAAACTAACAAAATCAGAAATTAAAAAAGGAGATATAACAACAAAAACTGAGGAAATCCAAAAAAATAAACAAAAAAATCAACTGATCATACTACAATAGCCTATAACCAACAAAACTGGAAAATCTGGGTAAAATGGACAATTTTCTAGACAGATACCAGGTACCAAAGTTAAATCAGAATCAGATAAACCATCTAAACAGTCCTATAACCCCTAAAGAAATAGAAGCAGTCATTAAAAGTATCACAACAACAACAAAGTGCCAGAGCCAGAAGGGTTTAGTGCAGAATTTTATCAGACCTTCTAAGACCTAATACGAATACTCTTTAAACTATTCCACAAAATAGAAGCAGAAGGAACACTACCAAATTTGTTCTATAAAGGCACAGTTACACTGATACAAAACCACATAGAGACCCAACAAAGAGAACTTCAGACCAATTTCCCTTATGGATATCGATGCATAAATTCTCAATGAAATTCTTGCTCACCAAATTCAAGAACAAATCAAAATGATCATTCACCACGATCAGGTAGGCTTCATCCCAGGCATGCAGGGATGTTTCAATGTATGGAAATCCATCAATGTTATCCGCTACATAAGCAAACTCAAAGAAAAAACAAACCCACATGATCATTTCATTAGATGCTTAAAAAAGGCATTTGACAAAATCCAACACCCCTTCTTGGTAAAAGTCTTGGAAAGATCAGGAATTCAAGGCTCATACCTAAACATAGTAAAAGAAAATATACAGCAAACCAGTAGCCAACATCAAACTAAATAGAGAGAAATATGAAGCAATCCCACTAAAATCAGGGACTAGACAAGGCTGCTCACTTTCTCTCTACCTACTCAATATCATACTTGAAGTTCTAGCTAGAGCAATTAGAAAACAAATGGAGTTCAAAAGGATCCAAATTGGAAAGGAAGAAGTCAAAATATCACTATTTGCAGATGATATGATAGTATACTTAAATGATGCCAAAAGTTCCACCAGAGAACTCCTGAACCTGATAAACCACTTCAGCAAAGTGTCTGGATATAAAATTAACTCAAACAAATCAGTGGCTTTCCTACACTCAAAGGATGAATGGGTTGAGAAAGAAATTAGGGAAATGACACATTTCACAATAGTCACAAACAATATAAAATATCTTGGTGTGACTCTAACCAAACAAGTGAAAAAATTTGTAAAACAAGAACTTCAAATCTCTGAATAAAGAAATCAGAGGAGACCTTGGAAGATGGAAGGATCTCCCATGCTTATTGATTGGCATAATTATTATAGTAAAAATGGCCATATTGCCAAAAGCAATCTACAGATTCAGTGCAATCCTCATCAAAATTCCAACTCAATTCTTAATAAAGTTAGAAAGAACAATTTTAAAATTCATTGTTGGGCATTAGCCTAGAAACTAGAGCTAGGCTCAGATTTTGTTGAGGGACAACTTGGAAACTAATGCTAGGTACCAGTTTGCTGGTTTACCTAGTTCAAACTTAGGTCAGGTTCTCTAAAGGGAATCTGAACTTAAGAGTTTTGGCATCTCATCCCCCAACACCACCCCTTTCTCTTGTGACTGTAAGTCCCAATCACAGGACCTGTTGAAGTGTAATGAAAACAGTAACTGGGCTATATTTTTGTGTTGTAGAGGTCCTTCAGCGGGAGACAGAAAGGAGTCTTGAGGCTGAATTCTCCTTTTGCTGGCCAGGTTCTTCTTCAACTGCAAACAGATGTGTGGTGGATCCACACTGCTACTCTGTAGCACAAGGAACTTTTAGTGACACTCTAGTGACCCCTGGCAGTGTCTCTTGACTAGGGCCCAGTCTCCAGGTTAAAGTTGGTGGAGCTCCACAGGTGGAACTGTTTTATGGAAAGAACAACTTTTAAGCCAAACAAGTTTATGTGCCCATTGGACACCCTCGAAATCATGTAACAATTAGCAACCATCAGCTTCTGTAATAACTTTTATCAGTAGGCGAACCAAACATAACATTAAAAGGGGTGAGTTTCATCTTGTATGGGGAGGTCTATCCTCTATAATGGATGAAGGGGAGAAGAGTCAGTCACTGTCAGTCTCTAAGGTCAATTTAGGATTGACCTTAGAGATAAGGTCAATCTTGATAAGTCTCTTTTAGGATTCTGTTTATCTTCTCTACCTGTCCTGAACTCTGGTGTCTGTAAGCATAACGAGGTTTCCAAACAATTCTCAGCATACTACCTAATCTCTAACTTACCAGGGACACAAATATAGATCCATTGTCTGACCCAGTAAGCTTAGAAAAACTATACCTTGGAAGAATTTCTTTTAGTAGCTTTTTTTTTTTTGTTACTGTCTCCATAGTCTCATGCTTAGTTGGGGAAGTTTCAGTCCATCCTGAAAAGGTATGTTTAATATTAGCAAGTATTTGTATCTGAATTTTCTTGTTTTTTTCCTCTATGAAGTCCATTTTCAGATAGACTCTGGGATTAGTCCTCCAGTATTTAGTGCCATTGAGTACCAGGTTCTTTTCACTGGCATTAGTCAATTGACTGTCCTCATAGTTTTAACAATTTCAGCTGTTTTCAAATTGGCATCCTTCATCATCTCTTATGACATTGAGGCATGGGCAGAGGTTTGGCCCAGATCACATCTTCTGTCTGATCAGAGTGTGGGGTCTCCTGCATCTAGTATAATCAAGGACACGAGGGGCCCAATTTTTATGAGTACCCACTGGCCTGTCTTGTTGCCCTTTGGGATGGAGTTTAGTCCTTCCTTCAGCCATGAGAAGGCCTCTTTTCCATTAAAGAGCCCCACAGATGTGAGCAGTAGCAAAGGCACACTGGCACCACATTCTGGTTATTTCTCATTTCTGCCTGATAGGAAAGTTTGGACTTGTGGTTTGGGTGGCAAAGAGAGGTCTTTTTTTCATGAGAGCCACTTTCTGGCTATTTCTTGTTTCTGCTCAATAGACAGGGAAGGTTTTATTTGTGATTTTGTGTGTTGTGCTTGTGCTTCTTGTCACAAGATGACTTTGAGGAAAAATTTCTGACAGTCAGATTCCTCAGCTCAAACTCAGAAGAATCACCATGGCAACACAAACCACCAGGTTCCACACAAATAAGTCATCTCAGCACACCTGGAAGGGTTCCACATTTACCTCCACACAAGTTTGCTCTGTCCTGCCCTGCAGATCTCATACACAAAGCTCAGATAAATTCAGTGCTCAGGCAGGGAAAACGCAAGGAGTTTAATATAGTGTTACAAACATAAAAACACAATACCTAGACTAGTTTTGTTGACTTTAAGACCCTCCAGATCAGTAGTCCTGTGTATCATGGGGAACTTCCAGGCCAACACACCAAAATGTTGTCCCAAGGAAGTGTTAGTGATTCCCCATAAACAGACAGGAGCAGATCTGATGCAATTCACAGCATGGTCTTTACTTAAGCTAGCTCAGCGCCCTCCCCACCCCACCCCGAACTCCCAATGCACCACTGTCACACAGGATGGTTTTGGTGGTGGTGGTGGTGAGCCCTGAATGCCTATCGAGGCAAGGCTTTATAGTAAGCAGCAAGCAGGGAATACATGCACAAGCATCTAATTGGTAAGCTGCTTTGGCCTTTAATATAATTGGCTGGTGTTGGGAGTCATATCATAAACTTAACTTCTGCTCTCCTCTGTATTGGTGATTGTAAGGAAGGGGGTGGGGTTGTAAATTGGGGGTGCAGTTTTGTTGGAGGAATAACCTGGAAACTGGTCTTGTTGAGGGTGTAACCTGGAAATGCTGGATTTGTTGGGGATTAGCCTAGAAACTAGAGCTAGGCTCAGATTTTGTATGCAGATAACTTAGAAACTAACGCTAGATACCAGCACGTTAGTTTACCTGAGTTCAAACTTATGCCAAGTTCTCTAAAATGGAGTCTGAACTTAAAAGCTTTGGCATCTCAATAGAATACAGAATAGATTGTAATATCTGAAATGAATGTATAGGACAGAATCACTAGCAGGCTGTGCTGTGAGTCGTGTGTACTTCGGTTTTGATGATAAGGTGTGAACTGCATATTTAGCAGTATTTCTAGAAATAAATTACATCTAGAAAAAATTAACTACATGAAGAAACTTTCAGCTAACTTTCCATTGCAATATTCACTCTTAGGAAAGGAAAATTTTGGGGTGGAGTTTGTATATAATTATTTATTATTGACTATAACTTGGAGGTGACAAAGGAATGAGTACATATTAGATCAACATTAAAATCCATTATTGGGATAGAAGTTATGGGATTCAAATTAGTAATGAAAGGAAAATCAATGTAGTAGTGGTACAAAATGCTCCTCAGATCTTTTCTCTATTACAGAGTAAGGGAAAGTCCATGAGTCAGAATGTAGACAGGGACTTTCCTAACAGCACAGTGTAAGCAACTATAATAATTATGGAGCACTCAATAACTCAGGATTAAATTAGAAAAAGCATTTAAACAAGCAGTCAGTGTCTCTTACAGGTTGACTTATGGGCTCTAGTGTACACAGGCAAATAGGATAGGTTTGAGTTCAGTGGAAGCTGAAATATGAGGAAAAAAAATATTGTTACTTGAGGAAATACAAATGAATCAGTTCCTTATTGACTGGCTCATAGGAGTAATGAAAGTCATTTCTTAGTTGCTAGATGATTTCCCCATGTATATCTGGAACTTGAAGACAATACAGGAAGGGCTGATATACCTAGAGTAATTGAGTAGGAGGGATGCATTGTTTCCGACCAGTTTTCTCTATTCACTATAGAATTAAGAGAGCGAATGATTCAGCCTAGGACTCGAAACAAGTGTAGTGTTTCTGTGACTTTACTGAACCCATGATGTGATGTGATATTTATAAAGTAGGAGGTGTTCAGAAAGATCAGAATGATTTAGACAAGAATGCAAATTAGGTATTTAAGCTCCTGCCATAATTAAGACATCATGAAAGTGTACATGACTATTCATGCCTCTTGCTGAAAAGTCATACAAGTTCTCTGAATACTTATATTTGAATTAAATATTTATGGTGTAAAAATACCATATAAAGTATATATATATATATATATATATATATATATATATATATATATATGTCTGTGTAACATTAGATTTTTTTTCTTGCTTTTAAAATTGATAATGTAAGTATTAACACAGCAAGAATTTACTTCGTTGTTCTATATCTGCTTGTTATCATTTATCCCTTCATTTACTCATTCCTTTCATCTCCCTTTGTAACCATTTTCCAGCCATTTTCCTAAGAACTTTAAGACCCCCTAATGAGAAATAACATATCTTCACTAAATCTGTAGTTTTTCTTTCTATAAATTTTTAAAATTTAGAATAATTCCGATCCTTTTACCCTTTTTTTTTACTATAAATTGATAGTGTTGGTTTGTAGCTAAATGCCAGGAAATACTAATCTACCTTCATCAGTTCAGAATCTTTTTATCTTTAAAACAATTGTCCATATGTCAAACTGCATCACTTTTTGTTAAAGACATGAGAAACAGTTTAGTCAGTGAATATCATATTTAAAGTTTTCTTTAGACATTTGAGGGAGAAAACAGTCACTTTTGAGGGAGAAGTCATTGTTAATAGGTGTTACAGTCGTTAATATGATAAGACAGTATCACTAATATATTTTATCAGAAAATAAGATTCTTGAGAAAAGTATGATTTGTTAAATGAAAAAATTCTAAATAGCAGTGAAAATCTAAATCTAACCTCTTAAATGTTAGCATATGTATTTTATAATTTAAGAAAATTCAGTAGTTTTCATAATCTTAAAACCTATAGCTTATATGCAAGGTTTCAAGATTTATTTGTACTTCTATAGCCATCCACTAATTTCCATATTCTTTACATATTATTCATCAGTTCTTTTGACATCTTATACTAAATCTAAATTTGCCAATACAATTTTATAATAGCTCTATATGTATAAAAATATGTACCCACTACTAATTAAGAGACTACAGTTCCTATAAATATAAATATGTCATGTATGTCTCTCATATTTTGTGGCATATATATATATATATATGTATATATATATATATATATATATATATATATATATATATATATATATATAGGCTAGTAGTTGTTACAAAAAATATTAATTATTTTACATGAGAATTTTAATTGATTAGCACACTAAGGTTAAAGTTATAATATGTAACACATGTCCCCCTGTTCCCATGGCTTGTTTCCATGAACAAATTGGTCAATCTAACCCTGTGTGGTGTTTTAGATGTGTAGTCTAGGTTTTGAGAATATGGAATAAGGATTGCAGTTTGATACTCACTACTTTTGTATAATAAATCTTTGCTTCAAAATGAAGCATAGTAACAGGAAGTAGTTTACTATATATATTTAGATAACATAATTTACTTTAATAATTAACATTAGCTCCTTGTGAATATTGTTGTAACATGTTTTAGAAACAACAAAGTATGTTTTACAGAAAGAAAGTACATAGACGTGTTCACTCCTAGTATTCTATTAAGTAATAAAATTATTAGCAGCCTAGTTAGACACGTTCCTTTTTCTCCTGTAGAGACAATATTCTACAAGCTCAAGGTCTCTTGCTTGGCTCCATACCTTTTATTAGAGCTGAAATATCAGTAGTTCTTCTCTGATGTCTAATCAAACCTTCACATAACAATTTTCTCAACACATTTTATATTTCAAATATCCAAGGAAATATGAGAATGAGTTTGATAGGTAGTTGCCATACTGTTACACAATTTTTCCACAAAAAAATAATTTTATTCTTTCTTCTGAGAGAAGAAATGAGCACAAGCTCCCATCCCTAAACCATAAGCAAACATTAATGGTGTATGTATATGCATGTGTGCATGTATGTGTGTATGTATGTATGTATGTGTATGTATGTATGCTGTGTGTTTTTATATGTTTTTATATAAATTTTAATTGAATTCTATTTATATTACTTTACAGGACCTTTTGCATATGTAAAATATTTTATGGCTTCCAGTTTAGGGATTTATATGGTTTTCCTGCATGTGAACCTGTGTGTCTCTGTTTCTATATCTGTTGCTTGTGCTTTTTCTGTAGCTCTTTTTTTTCTGTTTGTTTGATTGTTTTGCTATACCCCAATTTGTTTTTAATTTAACTTATTTTAATTTAATGTTATTCTTCTGTTATACATTGCATCCTGACCACAGTCTCCCTTTCCTACATTCCTTTCCATTCTCACCTCCTGTTCCCTCCATCAGATCCATTCCTCCTCTGTTTCTCTTTGGAAAATAGCAGGCATCCCAGGGATATCAACTGAACCTGGTATAACAAGTTAGAATGAGACTATGTGAAACCACTTTTATTCTTTTGATATCTTTTGTTTTCTAACAAAAAACAGAAAGGGTATGGATTTGTATAGGATGTAAAGTAGAGAGGATTGTAGAGTAGCCAGTGAAGGGGAAGCAATAATCAGATTAAATTGTATGGATATATATATATATATATATATATATATATATATATATATTTCAAATTAATCTCCCCTAAGAAGAAAGCCAACAAAACACAATGAGAGAACATTTGACAAAAATCTAAGCTTTCTGTAAATTGATCTGTAGTTAGCTTATATGACTAGAATCATTGTTCATAGAGTCAAAAAAATCAAATTCATCAAATTTTGGAAAGAAAAAAACCCCAAACCCCAAACCCAAAGAATACCAATCAAACCAAACCAAACACCAAAACTCAGTATAGTCTGAAGATAAAATAAAAGAAAAAATCTTGGTCACATAAATTGTAAGTTGCCTTCCTCAAAAGAAATAACCAATTTCATAAATATAGGTCCCTCATCACTCCCTAAGCAATGAAATATTTTGATATTTTAATTGAATTAACATCATATAACATTACTGCTGACTAGAGATATGAGCATTATTGTCAGTAGATAAATGTTTCCTCTCTTTTATTTTGCAAAAGCAATAATTGTATAAAGTAAAAGAGCTGACGACAATTTTAACTCAGTTATATACTGGAATTTTTTGTGAATCTTCAAATTTGAAATTGCAATTTTAAATACTGTAAAAGATTTTAAGGATTATATGTCTTTAATATAATGTTCTATGAGAATGTGAGTACACGATCTTAAAAATCCCCTTACGAAGAACCCTGAGCCACAGTCATCTGTGCCCCAATCCTGCCCAGAGAAAACTTGTCTCCCAAGAGTGTTGACACATCTAATCTCACAGGCTCACAGGAGGGACATTCTCCAATCAAAGACAGCAAGTTAGCTAACACCAGAGATAACCAAATTGTGAGAGGCAAGTATAAGAATATAAGCAACAGAAACCAGTTCTATTAGGCATCATTGGAATCCAGGAAAGCAGAATTCTGATCTAAAAACCACATCTCATGATGATGATAGAGGGCTTTAAAAAGGATATCAATAATTCCATTAAAGAAATACAGGAGGACACTGGTAAACAAGGAGAATGACCTTAAAGAACAAACACATGAATCTTTTAAAGAAATACAAGAAAAACACAACCAAAGAATGAAAGAATTGAACAAAACAATTAAGAATACAAAAATGGAAAGAGAAACAATAAAGAAAGCACAAAGGGAGACAACCCTGAAAATAGGAAAACTAGGAAAGAGATCAGGAGTCATAGATGAAAGCAACACCTACAGAAAACAAGAGATAGAAGAGAGAATCTCAGGTGTAGAAGATACAATAGAAAGCATTGTCCCGACAGTCAATGAAAATGCAAAATGCCAAAAGCTTCAAACTCAAAACATCCAAAAAATCCAGGACAAAAATAGAAAGACCAAACCCAAGGATAATAGGTATAGAATAGAGCAAAGATTCCCTATTCAAAGTGTCAGGAAACATCTTCAGAAAATTATAGAAGAAAACTTCACTAACCTAAAGAAAGAGATGCCCATAAACATAAAAGAAGCTTACAGAGTGTCAAATAGATTAGACCAGAAAAGAAATTTCTCCCATCTCATAATAATTAAAACACCAAATGCACAGAACAAAGAAAGAATATTAAAAACAATAAGGGAAAAAGGTAAAGTAACATATAAAGGAAGACCTATCAGAATTATACCAGATTTTTCAACAGAAAATATAAAAGCCAGAAGATCCTGGGCAGATGTCATACAGACCCTAAAAGACCACAAATACCAGCCGAGGTTACTGTACTCAGAAAATCTCTCTATTACCATAGATGGAAAAACCAAGATATTCCATGACAAAACCAAATTTAAGCAATGTATTTCTGTAAATCCAGCCCTACAAAGTGTAATAGATGGAAAACTCCAACACAAGGAGGAAAGTACACCCAAGTAAAAGCAAGAAAATAAAGAAGAGAAACACAAAAACAATACCAGAATATCAGTTTAATGTTACAAAGTTTGGCTGCCAATTTATACACATGGGTACATGACAGTGCAAATTTTAATGCTTTGTTAAAGACACACTGTTTTAAATCTTATCTCTATAAGTCTACTTTCTAGGATAAGAATTACAGAAAACATTATCCAAATTTAGAAGTATCCTAGAGGCCTAGTTTTCTGAGCTGGTTTATGCTATGTGTTGTTTAAAATGACTCCAACCCTGAGTTACCAATTTAAAGCTAACATTCTTGTTACCAATGTTACACTTTTTTAATTATACCCAATAACTTATAAGCCAATATTCTATGAACAAGACATGGAGAACATATTTATATCTTTTAAGACCAGTCAAAAACCAAATGAAGTGGCTACACGAACCTTATAAATTTATACCAAATAATTTTCCTTTTTTTTTTAGCTATAATTTCAAGACAAAAAGCACTTTGTCATTTGCTGAACCCAATAATCACAATTGCAGAGAATTTTCTAGGAAAAAACAGCTGTCAGCTTTTTTTGCCTTTGAAATAAGAAGTTGCAGACTCCTTCCCCTTTCCTCAGTAGGAACTATCCTGCTGTGCATTACCCCTGGCTAAGGTGCAGGGCAAATTTAATCAGCCTCAGCTGTGTAAACTGAGGCTGAATCAAGATATGGCTAGCCAGCAGATACAGTTTTAACCATTGTTTTTTCTTTTCAGCATGAAACATAGAACAGTTATTCATACAATGAAACAAAAACAGACTTGAGTTGACACGAGCACATATTTGTGCACCAAACACAGACTATACAGAGAAGGCAGAGAACTTGATGTTACCAGAACTAAAGTGTCTCCTGTAGGGGACAGAGAGAAGACCAGACATCTCCAGATATCCCTCTGTCCTGGGAGAGTTCCGAAATCCATTTTCCTTCTCTCTTGATCTCTCTTTCTCTCATGTCATTTGTATATCTTCATAATTTTTTAAAAATTTTACTCTTTATTTCATTTTATGTTATTTTATTTTATATTTTAAGCCCTGATGCAGTTCTTGACTGAGGACACATGCCGGTTTAAATTTTTGTTCTTTTTCACTCCCATTTTCTACTGTCAACCCCTAGCTGGTATCAGCACTGGGCCAATGCCGACTCAGTCTAGCCTGTATCCTTTCACACCTACAGCAACAATTTCGAAAAGATAAAGTTTAAAGCCAGCGCGCTAGCATGGATTCAAAATGTTGCTTATTAATCTTCTCCTAGAGCTCTACCAAGACAGTGTTCTCTCAGTTGGTTCTCCTGTAAACAGGTCCATGTTCAATGCCACCTGTAGCCACCCACAGGCACACAAAATGGGTTCCTGAATGGAAGGCTGGAGCTGTAAGGGAGGAAACAGCAAGAGAAGAAATGAGGATAAGACAAAAACTTGATCAAAGCCCAATGTTTACTAAGAGTCTGTGCTTATAAAGGGGGAAAGCCCATCCCCCACTGATCCACGCCTGATGCCTTTTGCCAGCCTGTAAGCAATTAGTTTGACAGCACTTGTTGGCAGTACATTGTAAGTTGCCAGATTGCCAGTTATCTCAGGAATTTCTCAGGATGGCAGGTTCAGCCTCTCAGCAGGAAGCAGAGTCTTGGAGAAGAACAGCACAGGTGACAGAACAATAGAAGCATCTAGGTCAGAAGGCTTCACCCTTGGTGGTCTCATTCACAGTGGCAGCATAGGTCTGATTGAGCCTGCTCAAGGCTGGGGGAGGCTACACCCATACTTAAACATAATTAAAGCAATATATAGTAAACCAATAGCCAATGTTAAACTAAATGGAAAGAACCAATGTAGCCCTATATATTTAATATAGCACTCAAATTCTAGCCATAGCAATTAGAAAATAAACGGAGGTCAAATGGATACAAATCGGAAAAGAAGATATAATCCTCTACTCAAAATATAAACAGGTTGAGAAAAAAATTAGGGAAATGACACCCTTCACAGTATTCACAATTAATATAAAATACCATGGTGTAAGTAAGCCAGCCAAAGATTTGTTCTACAAGAACTTCACATTTCCGAAGAAAGAAATTGAAGAAAACCTCAGAAGATGGAAAGATCTCACATGCTCATGGACTGGCAGGATTAACATAGTAAAAATGCTCATCTTACCAAAAGCAATATACAGATTCAATGCAATCCACATCAAAATTCCAACTCAATTCTTCAGAGATAGAAAGAGCAGTTCTCAAATGCATCTGGATTTTAAAAATAAACAACAAACAAACAAACAAAAACCTAAGATAGCAAAAACTATTCTCAACAAAAAATTTCCGAAGGAAATCACCATCCCTGATCTACAAAGCAATAGTAATAAAAAGAGCATGGTATTGGTACAAAGACAGACAGGTAGATCAATGGAATAAAATTGAAGACCCA
Source organism: Mus pahari (assembly GCF_900095145.1). Taxonomy (NCBI): domain Eukaryota; kingdom Metazoa; phylum Chordata; class Mammalia; order Rodentia; family Muridae; genus Mus; species Mus pahari. The sequence continues at coordinate 13,355,037 of NC_034606.1, read as the reverse complement.
GAATTAAACTCACATACCTATGGTCACCTTTAACAAAGAAGCCAAAACTGATCATTGGAAAAAAGACAGCATTTTCAACAAATAGTGCTGGTTCAAATAGTCAGCATGTAGAAGAATTGATTCATTCATATCTTTTTTACAATGTCAAGTCCAAGTGGATCAAGGACTTCCACATAAAATCAGCTATACTGAATATAAAAGAGGAGATAGTAGAAAAGAGTCTTGAACACATCAGCACAGGGGAAAATTTCCTTAACAGAACCCTGATGGCTCATAGAAAAATGAGATCTCATAAAACTGAAAGGCAAAGAACAGAGTTAGCAGGACACAATGGCAACCTACAGATTGGTAAAAGATCTCTAACAATCCTATATATGATAGAAGGCTAATATCAAATATATACAAAGAACTCAAGAAGGTATATTCCAGGGCACCAAATAGCCCTATTAAAAATGGGATACTGACCAAGAACACATCAAATCGATCATTTATCGTGACCAAGTGGGCTTCATCCCAGGGATGCAGGGATGGTTTAATATACAGAAGTCCATTAACATAATCCACTATACAAACAAACTCGAAAAACCACATGATCATCTCGCTAGATGCTGAGAAAGCCTTTAAGAAAATTCAATACCCTTTCATGATTAAAGTTTTGGAAAGATCAGGAATTCAAGGCTCATACCTAAATNTAATAAAAGCAATATACAGCAAACAAGTAGCCAACATCAAAGTAAATGGAAAGAAGTTGGAGACAATCCCACTAAAATAAGGGACTAGACAAGGCTGCCCACTTTCTCCCTACCTATTCAATATAGTACTTGAAGTCCTAGCCAGAACAATTCGACAACAAAAGGAGATCAAGTGGATAGAAATTGGAAAGGAAGATGAAATATCATTATTTGCAGATGATATGATAGCATATATAAAGGACCCTAAAAATTTTACCAGAGAACCCCTAAAACTGATAAACAGCTTCAATGCAGTAGCTGGATATAAAATTATCTCAAACAAATCAGTGGCCTTTCTCTACATAAAGGATAAACAGGCTGAGAAAGAAATTAGGGAAACAACACCCTTCACAATAGTCACAAATAGTATAAAATACCTTGGTATGACTCTAACTAAAGAAGTGAAAGATCTGTATGATAAGAACTTCAAGTCTCTGAAGAAAGAAATTGAAGATCTCAGAAGATGGAAAGATCTCCCATGCTCATGGATTGGCAGGATTAATATAGTCAAAATGGATATCCTGCCAAAAGCAATCTACAGATTCAATGCAATCCCCATCAAAATTCCAACTCAATTCTTAACTGAGTTAGAAAGGGCAATTTGTAAATTTATCTGGAATAATAAAAAACCTAGGATAGCAAAAAACATTCTCAACAATAAAAGAACCTCTGGTGGATTCACCATGCCTGACCTCAAGCTATACTATAGAGCAATTGTGATAAAAACTGCATGATACTGGTACAGTGACAGACAGGTAGATCAATGGAATAAAATTAAAGACTCAGAAATGAACCCATACACCTATGGTCACTTAATATTTGACAAAGTAGCTAAAACCATTCAGTGGAAAAATGACAGCATTTTCAACAAATGGTGCTGGCACAACTGGATGTTCTCATGTAGAAGAATGCGAATTGATCCATTCTTATCGCCTTGTACAGAGCTCCAGTCTAAGTGAATTAAAGACCGAGACATAAAACCAGAGACACTGAAATTGATAGAGGAGAAAGTAGGGAAAAGCCTCAAAGATATGGGTACAGGGAAAAAATTCCTAAACAGAACAGAAATGGCTTGTGCTGTAAAATCAAGAATTGACAAATGGGACCTCATAAAATTGCAAAGCTTCTGTAAGGCAAAAGACACTGTAAACAAGACACAAAGGCCACCAACATATTGGGAAAGGATTTTTACCAATCCTAAATCTGATAGGGGACTAATTTCCAATATATACAAAGAGCTCAAGAAGCTAGACTCAAGAAATTCAAGTAATCCCATTAAAAATGGGGAACAGAGATAAACAAAGAGTTCTCAACTGGGGAATACCAAATGGCTGAGAAACATCTGAAAAAATGTTCAACATCCTTAATCATCAGGGAAATGTGAATCAAAACAACCTTGAGATTNCATCTTACACCAGTCAGAATGACTAAGATCAAAAATTCAGGTAACTGCACCTGCTGGTGAGGGTGTAGAGAAAGAGGAACACACCTCCATTGCTGGTGGGATCACAAGCTTGTACAACCACCCTGGAAATCACTCTGGTGTTTATTCAGAAAATTGGACATAGTTTTACCAGAAGATCTACCAATACCTC
>NC_034606.1:13347411-13352196 GCF_900095145.1 Mus pahari | reverse complement strand
CTCATAGTCATCTATAGGATGGGACACAGGTCCCCAATGGAGGAGCTATAGAAAGAACCCATGGTACTGAAGGGGTTTGCAACCCTATAGATGGAACAACAATATAAACTAACCAGTACCCCCAGAGCTCATGTCTCTAGATGCATATGGCCTAGTTGTCCATCATTAGGAAGAGAGACCCCTAGGCTATGCACACTTTATATGCCCCTGTACAGGGGAAAGCCAGGGCCAAGAAGTGTCAGTGGGTGTGTAGGGGAGCAGGGCAGGGGAAGGGTATAGGGAATTTTAGGGATAGCATTTGAAATGTAAATAAAGAAAATATCTAATAAAGAAAAAAATGCTGATACATGCTACAGTGTGAATAAATCTTAAAAACATTCTGCTAAGTGAAATAAAAAAATATTGTGATACTGAGTTAAACAAAGAATTCCCAACTGAGGTATCTTGAATAGCCAAGAAGCACCTAAAGAAATGTTAAATAGCCTTAGATCTTAGGGAAATGCAAATCAAAGTGACTCTGAGATTCCACCTCTCTGCAATCAGAGTGATTAAGATCAAAAAACACAGTTGACAGCAAATACCAGTAAGGATGTGGGGAAAGAACACTCCTCCATCACTGGTGGGATTACAAACTGGTACAACCACTCTGAAAATCATTATGGCAGTTCCCCTGAAAACTGCACATAGTACTATCTTAGGAGCCAGCTATGTCACTCCTAGTCATATTTCCAAAAGATGTTCCAACTTATAGCAAGGACATATGCTCCCTGATGTTCATAGTAGCCCTATTTATAATTGTTAGAATCTGGAAACAACCCAGATGTGCCTCAACAGAACAATAGATACAGAAAATGTGGTGCATTTACACAGTGGAGTACTACTCATCTATTAATGGCAATGATTTCATGAAATTTGCAGGCAAGTGTGTGGAATTAGAAACTATCATCCTAAGTTAGGTAACCCATTCACAAAAGAACACACAAGGTTGTACTTACTGATAAGTGAATATTCAGTAAACTGCTCAGGATAACCACAATATTACTCACTGACAATATGAAGCTAAAGAAGATGGAAGATCAAAGGGTGCATGTTTCATTTATATTTTGAGCAGATAAATCAAGCAGCAGACCAGGCCAAAGTGTTCCATGTGGGAGAGGTTTATTATGCGGGAATAGGGGAGCTGTGAAGTGGGTAAAAGGGTAGAGAAGAGGAGAGAGAGAGGAGGGGTGGCTTCTTAATTTATACAGAAAATGACGTCATACCAGTGAGCGTGGGAACTGAGCCAAGTGGATTGTGGGATTGAAGGTCGTTGTCCTGGCAATGCAGGTCAAGGGTCACATGGTTAGGCTGGGTTTGGAGTATCCTGGTGCTAACAGTTTCAGTCCTACTGAGAAGGGGGAACAAAATAATCATAGGAGGTAGAGGGAGGGAGACACTTGGGAGGAAGAGAAAAGGGGGAATGAAAAAGGGCGACAGGATCAGATGTGGAAGGAGGCTGGGGAAACATACAGAGAGTCAGGAAATTGAACAGAGGTGTGTAGAATTGGAGGATGAGGAACCAGGGACAGTCCCAGATGCCAGGAAAGCAAGAAGCTCTCAGGACCCACAGGAGATGACATTACCCATAATACTCAACAAAGGGGAGGAAAAAGCTGTAGAGACCAGATTCAGAGTTTAGGCACGGCCCAGGTTGAGGGATGAGGCCACCTACCCATCAAAAAAATATTAACAAAGAATTGTTCTTGTCTACAGGAAATTTAAGGACAAAGAGTGGAATAGAACCTGAAGAAAAGGCCATCCAGAGACTACCCCACTATTGATTCATCCTATCTGCAGACACCAAGCCCAGACACTATAGCTGATGCCAAGAAGCACTTTCTGACAGGAGCCTAGTATAGGTATCTCCTGATAGGCTCTGCCAGTGCCTTACAGATGCAGATGTGGAAGCTGGTAGCCAAGCATCTGACTGAGCATGGGTACTACAATGGAGGAGTTAGGGGAAGGACTGAAGGAGATGTTGAGATTTGCAACCCCATAGGAAGATCGACAATATCAACCAACCAGACCCCTAGAGCTCCCAGGAACTAAACCAACAATCAAAGAATACACATGTAGGGACCCACCTGTGGCTCCAGCTGCTTATGAAGGAGACAGATGTCTTATCTGGCATAAAATGGGAAGGGAAGCCCTTGCTCCTGTGTCGATTCTGTGCCCCAAAGTATGGGAATGCTAAGGTGCTGAGGCAGGTATGTATGGTTGTTTGGGTGGAGTATTTCTTTTATAGATGCAAGGTGGGATGGGATAGGGGTTTTGTGGAGGGGAAATTGGGAAGGGAGACAAAATGTAAATAAATAAAACAACCAATAAAAAATAAATAAAAATCCCCTTAGTGATTAATAAATTCTTCTAAATTTACTCATAATGTGGTTCAAAGTGCTAATATTATGACAGGGTAGAAACTAATGGCAGTGTTTCAGGAAAGATGAATTTAAGTATTTGCTAATGATTCACTAGTCCTGTTTAGTTTTTTTTTTTTTTATAAAGTAGACAAATGGCAAAAAACAAACCAAACACACACACACACACACACACACACACACACACAGTGAATATATGGATATTATTAATAAATGATTACACACCAAAGCACTTGTGTGGCAAATCTGGCAAACTCCTTCCATACCTAGCAATAGAAAAGTTTAATCTCCTTTTAATGTGTTTTTATAAGACTTTAATTTTTCAGTAACATTTCACAGACTTAAAAAGTTGTACTTATATATTTAGAAATATATATTATTAAATACATGCAGCAGAATTATAGAGATATAGTCACTTGTAACAAGTATTACTTAACCAACTACAACATTTTAGACGATATTGTATTATTCAGGAGTTCCACCTAGTCACATGAACTCTAAATCCATTATGGAAATATTTATAAAATAGTCAGTCATTAATGTGTCTTGCAGGATTTGCTGCAGGGTAGTACTGTTTTTGTTTTGTTTTGTTTTTGTTTTGTTTTGTTTTGTTTTGTTTTCTGACATGAATAGCACCCTCCAGAATCATGAAAGAAAGCAAATTGGAATGAAGTTACAAGGTCAATTCAATACAATACTGAGTCCACTATATCCTGCAACTTATATATCTTTGTTGACTAATGCAGTCTTATCATCATGTTCTTAACAATATAAGAACAATGACAATAGCCTGTAATGTCTGGAAAGGGGGTTTATATGACCTTAAAATCCAATATCACTAAAAGATATATGTATATATATCTGACACTATATTTTCCATTTGATAGATTATGCCTGGGGACCCTATTAACATATCCCCATACACATTTTGATTTAACCTCAATTTTATGCCTTTACTATATGTATATGTATGCATTTTATTTATGATAACAAAATTGAATTGTTGGTGAAGAATTTTATAATTGCACAATTATTTATTTAGAAATTAACAGAATTCAGAAAAGCATATTAAGACTCTTATAGTCACAAAAATTATAAAACATAATTAGTATTCCTGACAGTGCCTAAGTATGTAAAGTACATTTCCTCATGGATGTTAAATCTGGATGTTGAAATCCTCACCATCTGGGAGAACCCAGATGGAAAAGATGGTTCCCTGTGCAGATAGCTTCTGGCTTAAAAGCACTGTGATCACTTTGCCTAAGTCATTTATTTAAATAACATAAGTTTGTACATATTTATAAAATATAAATGTTGACATTGAATGACAATGCTACAGAGTAAAGCCTATATCTGCCTTATAATTTTACAGGAATTAGTTCTGAAATTCTCTGTGCTGTGACAGACTAATACAAATACTTTGTTACTTCAAACATTTATACATTTTTTAAATTTACTGATTAATAATATCGTATTCTAATATTAGACATATTTTGAAAGTCTATGGTGATACATTCATCTCAATTGTACACATATTTTAAGAAACTCTTTGCAGTTGGGTACTTTTGTCTCAGTTTTCTCTTAATGAAATTTACCATGATTTTCACTGAATCATGGTTCTAATGTGTAATATATATACATAAGCATGTTATACATATATGTTATACAAAGATTATGTGTATTTTATATGATTATGTATTGAAGGAAGAATGTTCATCAAGTCCCACTCTTCATAGAACAGTTACAGCCTGCCAATGTCTAATGACAAAAGAAGTTTTCCTTTAGAAAAAAACCTCCTAATAGGTCATATGAACCTATAACTCATGTTAATACTGGCAGCATTATTGGATTCAATAGGTATTTTATAATGCATAGTATGTGTATATATGGATATTTATTATATATTCAAGTATATATGTACATTATTATATTATATTATATTATATTATATTATATTATATTATATTATACTTACACATTATATCCAAGATTTAGTGAACATCATAATTTGAAGGGACGGAAAGACTGTAAATCCTGAATTCTAGAAAGCACTGACAGCAGTGATCTGGTGAACATGAGTGGGATTTTTGTATTCACAAACTCTTAACAACCTGATTGCCTGGACTCGATGTGCAACGAGACCACAACCTTATACCTACTGACAGGGAGGAGAGGATGTTCATAAGATTCCAAGCTTAGTAGAACAGCTACAGGCTGTCAATGATTTTTTAGGCACAACCCTCAGTATAGGTTACATAACACTATATTGAACAGCTCCTAACTCATGTGAACAGTAGCAGCATGATTGAACCAGAATCACGTGTGTGTGTGTGTGTGTGTGTGTGTGTGTGTGTGTGTGTGTGTGTGT
>NC_034606.1:13346268-13347400 GCF_900095145.1 Mus pahari | reverse complement strand
ACGTGTGTGTGTGTGTGTGTGTGTGTGTGTGTGTGTGTGTGTGTGTGTGTGTATGTGTGTGCATGTGTGAGCAAGGTAATATGAAAGAGAGAAAGGTAGAAAGACACAAAACACACCACGTGTATACTAGCATATATAATAAGTACAGAATAAAAGGACATGCATTTGAGAGAGGGGTGTGGTAATGAAGACATGAAAGGAATAGAAGTAGAGAGAGTGAAGGATGTGAACTGTGTAAATAGAGGCTACATATTAATTTTCAAAAATGGATCAGTACTTAACATTAATCAGTTTTAAAAGTAAAATAAACAAATTAAATAAAATCAAAATCTTATAGTAAGGATCTGTGTTAGATTTTATAAATTGTTAGAAATATATCTATATGTTCAAAATAGTGAATATTTTAATACTCTATAATATATCTATTCAGTAAAATAATGAAGTCTTCATAAATTAACATAATTTTAAAAACTTAATTCCTTTATACATGCATTAGTGATTCAAATGATCATTAGAATATTTTATATTATTCAAAACCCATCAAGAACCTTCTCAGAATCTACTGTACTCAACATATTAAAATAGTTATCCTTATTTCTAATAGCTCATGTTTTAAAATCATTCTGAAGCTTGTATGTTTATTTCTTCTATAATTCATTTTTGATGATTTTCAGTAATTGTGACCTTTATGTATCTATATTTTCTTTAATTAGCACAGGATTATATAATGTATACTGTAAAGCCTACTTGCATGTAGGTGGATTACGATGATGTACAGAATGCTGAAGTTCTCCCCCCTCCCGTTGCTGTGAGTGCCTTATTTTCATTATTCCTATATCAATGAAAGAGAGAGGCTAACTTTTAACTTACTCTGCAGAGTGGGCGAGACTCAATTTTATGACCGTTTATCTGTCCTGTCCTCCTGAGTGGCAGAATTCAAATCTGAGTCTTCATTTGAGACAAACTGACAAACAGACAAAAAAAAAAAAAAAAAAAAAAAAAAAAAAAAAAAAAAACCGAAAGCTTTCATTTTTTTTTTTTTTTCCATTTTATTGAAAATAGATTCTTTCCTCACACAATATACCCTGACTAAAGTTTCTCCTTCTTCTGTTCCCCACAGTTCCTCCCCACA
>NC_034606.1:13332701-13346257 GCF_900095145.1 Mus pahari | reverse complement strand
AGTGGGCGAGACTCAATTTTATGACCGTTTATCTGTCCTGTCCTCCTGAGTGGCAGAATTCAAATCTGAGTCTTCATTTGAGACAAACTGACAAAAAAAAAAAAAAAAAAAAAAAAAAAAAAAAAAAAAAAAAAAAAAACCGAAAGCTTTCATTTGTTTCTTTTTTTCCATTTTATTGAAAATAGATTCTTTCCTCACACAATATACCCTGACTAAAGTTTCTCCTTCTTCTGTTCCCCACAGTTCCTCCCCACATCCCTTCCCATCTGCAACCACTCCCTTTCTGTCTATCATTTGAAAAGAATATACTTCTAAGAGATAACATCCAAGCATGACAACATAAAATATAATAAGATAAAAAAAAAAAAACATAGATACTGGAGAAGGCAACCCAGCAGAAGAAAAAGAACCCCAAGGAAAGGCACAAGAATCAGAGACCCATTCATTCACACAATCAGGTGTCCCATAAAAGAACTAAACTGAAATCTGTAATGTATAGACAGAGTACCTGGGGTAGATATATACAGGCCCAATCTCTACGAGTCTACATGAGCATTGCTCAGTTGATTTGGAGTACTTTGTTCTCCTGCTGTCTTCTATCCTCTTTGACTCTAGTACTATATTTTGTCTCACATTCGGAAGGAATCAGTGAGGCTCTGAGGGTTTGATTTTGATGGGGGACATCCCATTTAGAGCTGTGTGTTCCCAGGTCTCTTTCTTTGTAATATTTACCTTGGGGTTTCTTATCTGCTTCAGAAAGAAGCTTCCATGATAATGGCAGAAAACGGCACTGATCTATGAACATAGCAAAACTAAAATTAGGAGTTATTTGTCGCATTTTTTTGGATTTTTTTCATTAACTTTTCTTGAATATATTTTTATTAGGTATTTTCTTCATTTACATTTCAAATGCTATCCTCTTTCCTAGTATCCCCTATCTGCTCCCCCTCCCTCTGCTCCCCAACCCACCCACTTCCACTTCCAGGCCCTGGCATTCCCCTATATTGGGGCATAGAATCTTCATCTTCACAAGACCAAGGGACTCTCCTCCCATTGATGGCCGACTAGGCCATCCTCTGTTACATATGCAGCTAGAGACACAAGTCCCACCATGTAGATCATGAGTTGAGGGCCATTCTGAGCTACATAGCAAGTCTGAATCTAACCTAGGCCTCACAAAATCCCAATTAAAAAAAAAAAAACTAGTAAAAAGAAATTTTGCCACATTTTTAAATTGATTTTTTTTCTTTAAAAATCCTGGATCTCTGGGCTATCAAGTATATGATTCTTTGTCAATCAGTTAGTGTTGCATTTGGGTTCCACTTCACTGAGTGTGGGCCTATGTCAAATAGAATGTTGTTGACCCCCACAACATTCATTGTATGACCATTGCCCTAACATATTTTGCAGGGAGGACAGCTGTAAAGGAATTTTTTTCTGAGATTATAAGTTTATATCTTTTTTCTTAATTTTTTTATTATTATTTTCTTTATTTACATTTCAAATGCTATCCTGAAAGTTCCCTATACCCCCCCCCTGGCCCCTACTCCCCTACCCACCCACTCCCACTACTTGGCCCAGGCCTTCCCTTGTGCTGGGTCATATAAAGTTTGCAAGACCAAGGGGCCTCTCTTCCCAGTGTTGGCCGATTAGTCCATCTTCTGCTACATATGCAGCTAGAGACACAAGCTCAGGGGGTACTGGTTAGGTCATATTGTTGTTCCACCTACAGGGTTGCAGCCCCCTTCAGCTCCTTGGGTACTTTCTCTAGCTCCTCCATTGGGGACCCTGTGTTCCATCCAATAGCTGGCTGTGAGCATCCACTTCGGTGTTTGCCAGGCACTGGCATAGGTTCACAAGAAGCCACTATATCAGGGTCCTGTAAAGGAATTTTTATCCAGCAACATTGATGCACTGATAAGGAATCACATTCAAAGACCTTTTAGGTCTGTGTGATCTAGGTGGAATGGCACCTAGTTGAAATACAGATATACCATCAGTACACTCCTTTAGTCCCAAATAATGAAGATAAAGTTAGATTATTTGCAACTTCTAATTAGGAGGAAAAGTGACATATCAGAGAAAGATTTGACAGAATAGGATATACCCAACTCTCAGCAGTACAGATCGAAAAGGGAAGCTACATAAGAGAAGTATAGAATCAGTCAGTCACTCTTTTCAGTCAGTTGAATTCAGTTCAGTGAGTCATGATAGGAGTCGGTGCATTAGAGTAGAATTCAATTCCGTTCCCTTCATACAGCAGAAGTAGTTGAAATACAGTAATAAGAAGGAGCCAGGAAATTAGAACAAATTCCCAGAGTTAGTTTGAGGCTAAGCAGAGCAATTCAATGGGAAGCAGAGAGAAGCCTGACTGAATCAGTATGTTGGAGAGGAGTTTGAAGGAGAATAGCTTAGGAGAACCAGCCAGTCAGGGTTTAGAAAGAGCTAGATAGATTAGCTATTCAGCAGTAAACGGCCAAAACAACAAATACATCAGCCAAATAAAAGTTACTGTTATAGACAACATTGTGGTTCAAAGTGGTTGCGGTTATGTGGATGGTTACATTTCTCTAAACCATTTATTAATGTGAACAATAATTAAAAATTAAATATATTGTGTAATATGGCCTATACTCATGTGAATTATCTTCTTACCTTAAAATTGTTTTATGCCACTGGTTATTGAAATTCACTTAATCAACATACCACTATCCATTTGAAGTTTCTAACTAGATTATGCCACCTACAGGAATAAGATAAAACAATCGGTATAATAGAAACAGAGAATGATGGTTGTAAGTATGTAAAGGATGTAAGAATTAGGATCCAGTGTTAAACATTGTTGTATAAGTCTTAGCGTTTTGCTGCATAATGCATTTGCCTGAGTATCAGAATTCTGTATTTTAGTTATACAATTTGCTGAAAGTACAGAAATTATATTTTGTTCTCATAAAATAGGATACATTGAAACAATTAAAATTATTGTATATGTGAAGAGCAACAGTTATGTTACATTTAGTTTACATTCACCAAATTACATGTAGATTATATATAATGATTTCTAGATGTCAGCCATGTTAAGTAAGGTGGATGAAAAAAAAAATCTATCTGAAAAATAAAATGAAGAGATTATACAAGAAGGCAAATACAATTATCAACAATAAAATTAAAGATGGAGAACTGTATCTGATTGAGAGACTCATACATCTGTATATCTCCATCTCACCACGAAACCAAATTTTAAGTTTACCAGAAAAGTCAGAAAGCTGCCTTACTAGAATTTCCTGAATTTTTAACACTTAGTTGAATATTTTTATTCCTTGTTTGTCCTCTCTAAATCACATCACCTTCATGGGTAATAAAGTATAGGTCTTGTCACCAGATTTTGTTTGATGAATGTGTGTTTCTCTTAAAAATTTATACCGATAGGTAAAAATTCATTCACCTTAATAAGATAAGCAAAGAGTAACGTAGTTTTGTAGTATCTTAGGTTTTATTTCATTATATCTTTAAGACAAAAATAGTATCCAAGGGATTAGGCACATATCAAATTTTATACTGTAGAAAAATGAAACTTCAAAGCCACAGTACATACCTTTGTTTGCATTTTTTACTGACAATTTGTGCTGATAACTACTGAACTTAATGAGTCAGTTACTGAAATATATTTTAAATGATACAATGTGTGGATTCTATATAATTTATGGTTATACTCATTAGTATAATCTTTTGTTAGGCTATCACATTATTGCCAAAATTTATAATAATCAGGGATATTAAAATTACCTACAAAATAACCATAATATACTTTGGCTAAAGGTTACAAATTTGTATGACAAATTCAATGCAGATGTAAAAATCATTCAATATGATTCTTTTAATAAGATATCATAGCTTTTCCATCACACATATAATCTCTATTCAAATCTCCATGTCATGATTTGTTTACTCAAGACATACATTAAATAAAACAAAAGCTACCCACAAGTTTTCCATAAGAAAACTCTTTTGCTTTATAAAAGATTGTTTGTACATGAAACTATTAATAAAACTATTAGTTAAAATATTCTGGTAGATGGAAATAAGATGCCAGAATTCAATAAATAAGGCAAAATTGTATGTCCTGTTTATTATAACTCTATTCAAATTTTGAGCAAAATTTGTCCTATAAATTAGTGTGCCAATTACATTCGTAATTTGTGAAAGCATTTCCATAAAGGAATTTTCACTGCTACTTTATAAAATATTCCTTTTTGTTTAACTCCTATGAGTTAATATATCATGTATGGCACTATCTACTAAGAATCATAAGTGGGAATGTATGTCATGAGATTGGACATTTATATGACATCTGAAATGTGGAGAACGTAAGAAGTGTTGTGAAATGCTGTTTTCTCATCAACACGCACCTATTATACTCATGAACTCAGAGGAGTTATGACTCTCTACAGGAACATACATAAGGTCAAGCTTGACAAAACTTCAGCATAAATGATGGTTCTATCTAGACCTCACCTATTATTGTATAATCATTAGGAAGTTGATAGCTATTAGGCAAGGTGGAATCATTTTCTTTAAGACTGTGGACATTCGTTAAGTTTCAGTTGGTATAGTAAATAGACTCAGCCCCCATGTAGGCAGAAATAATTGGACTTATTAAATTGTCAAAGAAATTAAAACTAACAGACATAGTATTGGGAAATAACCATGTAAGGGTATATGAGGGATCAGGTGTGAATTGAAAATGAGTTTCATATGATTACATTTTATTACACACATGCATGATTCATGAGAGTCATTCATTTAAATTTCTTCTCACATTTACGAGGTTCAGTATTTATCAAAATGACTAGGCTAGGAATCATGTAAAAGGCAAATCACAGGATCAATTTGTAAAAGATTTTCCAGATCACAATACTTGAAGTGGCTAGATCCACACAGTCAATGGATACCATCTTCCCCTTGAAGCCTAAATAAAATATGATGAACAGTCTGATTTGCAGCCTGCAAAATCATTTTCTGACACATTTTGGCAATCAATATACACTATCAATGTTGCTCCTACATTGCTTTGCTGATATTAGGACTCAGATTTGATCTTTCAATATAGACTACAGATCAATTATTTTCAAGGAATCGTTCTTGCCTTGAGCACCAGATTGGGACTGTTGAGGAACTCAACCCCTTTGGATTAAACGATTACTGTAATGTCAGCCTTTGTAGTCTTAGTCATTGTTGGACTGTTGTATAGTAAGCCCATGTACTAAATCCCCTTCTAATACACATGTGTTAGTCAGGGCCCTATTGCTGTGAAAAGGCACCATAATCACAGCAATACTTATAAAAGAACGCATAAATTGTGACTTGATTACAGTTTCAGATGTTTAGTTGATTATCATCACAGCAGGGAGCATGATGACATGCAGCAGACATGTTGACTACATCTGGATATGAAGATGGCAGGAGGTGCGGTAGGCTGACAGCTTCACTCCCAAGTAATATGCTGCCTCCAAAAAGGACACATCACTTAATTAGTCTCAAGTAGTGTCACACTTTGATGACCACAAATTTAAATATATGAGCCTATGAGTGGCCATTCTTTCTCAAACCATCATAATATGTTTACACCATCAGTTCTTTTTTTCAAGCACACCCTTACTGATTTGCTTTCAATAATTATATTCTAACCAGCATACCCTGACTAATTTATTTGCAATAATTATATTCTAATTGGTGGCTTTTCACAGTATTAGAAGGTAGCTAGGTATCCCACTTCCTTGTGATTTTAAAACTCCAACTTATCCTTTTTTTGGCTATTTATCTTTAAGTTCTATTTAACGTTTTAGCCTCTTCTGAAATATAAGCTATTTTAAGACTTTCGATAGACTCTGACTATCTTTGGTTTTCACAGTTCCATCTGCTAACAGAGATCTAGGAGTACTTATACTCACACTTCTTTTGCAGTTGAAATTCTCGATTTGCTTGTCAAAACTGGTTTTCCCCAGTGCTATGGGCAAGCACCAATCCCTGACACTATTATTGATATTCTGTTATGCTTGCAGATAGGAGTCTGCCATGGCTGTCCTCTGAGAAGCTCTGTCCAGCATCTGACTCAGACAGTTATACAGATCCCAGAGCCAAACAGTGGATGGAGTTTGGGGACTCTTAGGGAAGAGTTGGTGGGCTGGATTTTGGCAGAAATGGGATAAAAACTCAAAAGGACAACCAACAAAGTCAACTAACCTGGATCCTTGGGCCTCTTAAAGACAAAAGAACCAACTAAAGAGCATACATAGGCTGTACTTTGTCCTCTCTCTCTCTCTCTACACACACACACACACACACACACACACACACACACACACACACACATTGCAGATGTGCAGCTTGGTCTTCATGTGAGCACTGAACAATTGGAGCAGGAGCTATTCGAAAAGTTGTTGCCGGTCTGTTGGTTATATTCTTCTAGCTGGGCTGCCTTATCTGGCCTCAGTTGGAAAGGATGTGTATGTAAAGGTGGGACACCCTCTCAGATCAGAGGGACAGGTGGGTGTGGGGTAGGATTGTGGGAGAGGATGACCAGAGGGGGGCACTGAGAGGGATGTAAAGTGAATTTTAAAAAAGAAACTGTTTGGTATAGGAGTTAGGAATATAGCTCAGGCGCTTAAATGTCTGCCTAGTATGAACAAGGCCTGAGGTTTGACCCCTAGCACTGCATAAAACAGGTATAGTGTCTCATCCCTATATTTGTAGCCATTGCGATGTTGAATCCGGGTAGTTAGAAGTTGAGGATAATCCTTGATCTCATTCTGAACAGCTTGAGTTACTGAGTCCCTGTCTGAAAGAAAAGTACTCTGGTTTTATTGCTATTGCTGCTGTTATAATTTTTTTCTTGATACAAAGTTGATTTAACAAACTCTGAAATTATATGAATATCAAAATGTAAAAGTACAAAAAAATACTCTGCTACAAATATTAACTAACTTCTATTGTTTGGATCTCAAATATATCAGAAAAGTTCTTTTGCTAAAAGTATAGACACTAGCCAACAGTACAGTGAAGAAGTATGACCTAGAGATCGGGCCTCATATAAGAGGCCAGTTCATTTAGGACAAACCTTGGAAGGCAAATAGGTGTTCCCATCTACAGCATCCTGAATATTTTTAAGATGAGCAGCTTGGCCGGCTACAAGCTTCTTGTTATATTTTGCATCACCCCAATAGCTCAAACAATTTTGGGAACCTATCTCCAACCAAAATCATTGAAATTTAAAATCCATAGAGATAAAATCTGATTCATATATAGACTTACTAAATAAACTTGATAAGTGATGAAATCCATTACTTTATGCAAACTTATATGTAAACAATATATAAAAAGCAGAGTGTTATAAATGTCATTTAATTATACCCTTAGAGGTGACACCACCCAAAAGTTTCAACAATAATCCAAATCCTATCAAAGTACTGAGATCTAATACTACAAACATGATTTGTAATTTTAGTAAATTAACCACAGTGTCATAGGCAATCTTTAAGGTTAAAACTTCTTCCCTAGAAATGTATCTGAGCATGGTTAATAAGGAAAGTGGCACATCACCCATACAGCTGTTCTCTTTGCAATATTAGATTTAGAAAGAAAGTTAAAGCAACAAGCTATAATTTGGCCACAGCAGGATATAAATCTCTTTTTCCCCAGCATTGAATTTGTATTAAGTCTGGTGCTGGCTGAGATCTGGAAGTCCTGTGGAGGCTCTGTGCATGAGACTTTACAGATCACTGTTCAGGATGAATAGAGATTGTAAAGATTGCTTACTACAAGCCAGTAACTAGTGATAAATCCATGTTAAACAGATGGTAGAATGATGAATTAGACACAGTTCACAGCTTTGTCATAATCTTAGAAAATTTGCATGGGCTTGCTTGAGACTTATGATTTCCCAGCATGTGAACGTTGATGCAATGAGGGCTAAGAACTGCATATTAAGTTTGAGTAATCATAAAGCCATACAAGGCTATCATCATCAGTTCTTAGAAAACAGTCCAATCTAAATTCCCAATTATATTTTATATCTCAAAATTTTGATATGTTAAATAGTTCAGCTGTCACCTAGCCAAAAAAAAAACAAAATTAGAGAATATTTTTTTAAAAAAAATTGCTTTTTCTTTTGGAGAAACAACATAAAGATTTCATGATTCTACTGACATAAAATATAGGCCAGCTGTTTCTGTAAACATGAATTACATAGAAATGCGTGAAATGCAGAAAATAAATAAAATGTAAGCATGAATCTGAACAGAGATGAAGAGGAAAACTCCAAGATGCTACTCCCAACTTCCATTCCTCCATTAGCAAATCTGAGCCTTCATGATAAACCATGCGTCACAAAGCCAAAGCAATTAGAAAAATCCCACTTGCCTTATGTGGTATTCTGAAAATTTGAATCAAGTAATATATCCTTTTTCCTTTTCATTAATTTTAATGGGTATATAATATGTAAATATTTTATGAATATATATATATATATATCAATACATGTGTGTATTATTCAATGTTTAAAATAGGTTACAGTTCTGTGTTACTTCATTTATTAAATAATCAAATTATTTCTTTCAGTTAATTTTTTTTGTTGTTTTTTTGTTGAGACAGGGTTTCTCTGTGCAGCTCTGGCTGTCCTGGAACTCACTTTGCAGACCAGACTGGCCTTGAACTCAGAAATGTGCGTGCCTCTGCCTACCAAGTGCTGGGATTAAAGGCGTGAGCCATAATCTTACTTTTCAAAAGCACAGGAATGACCTTACATTTGTAGATGACTATACAACAGCATTCAAAAACAAATCTTTTTCTCCTGAGAATATATTTCTACTTTCAGAAAGACACTGTTATTTCAAAATTAATGTAAGGCTAGTAACTGAGGATAACAACCTGCTCAGAAAACTTTAATATACATTGGTACTACCTTTTTTACAAATATTTTTTCTGTGATGAAGACTTTATTCAGGAGCACATGAAAATGAGAGGACAACAGTTACTTTTGATGAAAATATTGAGGACTAAAGAGAAAAATCAGAGAAAAATTGCTGTAATACTGAGCCAAATATATTATTGTATATTTATTTAGGCATCAGTTATGATGTCCTTAAGAATGATAGGGCTGTAGAAGACATTTAACAAAAGTAATGTCACTATTCCATAATTGATGATAGTACATGTATTGCTCACATTCATATGCATGAAATAAGAACAAAGGGGTATTAAAATATGAATAAACTCTCTAAAATATTTTCAGTATTATTGATAGAATTAGGTTACCCTATATATTAGGTACATAACACTAACTTAAGCCCCAGTATTTTGAAATTTTATAGAATATTTTATTTTTATTTTTGTTTTAATTTGGGTTTTTGAGACAGGGGTTCTCTGTATAAAACTGTCCTGAAACTCACTGTGTAGACCAGGATGTCCTCCAACTCACACTAATTTACTTGCCTCTATCTTGCAAGTGCTGTGAATAAGATGTGTACTACCATTATCTGGTGAAATATCATAGGATTTGATTATGTTCCAGAACATCAAGTATTATAGAATATCCATTTGAACTTGGAAAAAATGATGTATATTACAATATGGAATGTGTGTACTATGAATGTCCATTAAGATAAGGTATTAGGGCTGGAGAGATGGCTCAGCGGTTAAGAGCACTGACTGCTCTTCTGAAGGTCCTGAGTTCAAATCCCAGCAAACACATGGTGGCTCACAACCATCTGTAATGAGATATGGTGCCCTCTTCTGGAGTGTCTGAGGACAGCTACAGTGTACTTATATATAATATTTAAATAAATCTTAAATTAAATAATATATAAATAAATCTTTTTTAAAAAGATAAGATATTAATTTAGGATAAATATGAGTGATTGACTTCTATATCAATGAAAATGTTTCTTTGTAAATTTGAAAATATCATTGATAGAAGTGGTTCTTTTATTTACTCTACATTTACAAAAGAGTTGGTACGATGTGGTTTTCTCTGTTTTTTTATTTACTTGTAAAATATCTTCATTTATATATTTGAAATGACTTGAGTTACCAAGTTTGTATTAGTTTTGTTATAGTTATTGTATAGGGCATATTTTTCTACAATTTTCTCAGTAGATAATATTCTAATCTTCTGTTAATCAGTACAGAATAATACCCCTTTATATTTTAAATCATAAACAATTATGTTTACTCTTGCTTAACATGTCTGCTGCAATATATATGCCATAAATTTTTCTACCTGCTTTGTCTTGAGAAATTGATTTCAGTTATTTTCATCTCAAAGCAGAAAAAGAATACAGTACCTTGCACCAGCCTAATTGCCATAGCTTTGATGAGCAGTGAGATGTGCTTTGTTCTGATGAAGCAACTGTTTTAAAAGGTAAATGAATCTTATTTTTGGGGCTGAATTATTCACTGAAACTTCTGATTCTTCTACACCTATCATCCTTAACTCTTGTAAGTCGAAAGCTTACATGAGAGTTGAATCCTTCAACTAGAAATATTTTTGTTATCAGATTAAAAATATCCATTAATTATATTTGAACTATGTAGATTTTCCAATTTTGCAAAAATTAGAATCACTTTAACATCCTTTTCTTTTACTATTTTAAAACATTTTTATATGTAATTAACACGATTGCCAGAATACTATGATTTTAGAAATTATTTAGTTCTTAAATTGTATTGTGATCTGGTCATTTACTTTTAAGATACAGTTTCAAGAAAATTAATCATTTGGCATTTTCCCCCAATGTATGCTACAGTTTTCAGTCTTCTCTCAAGTATATATATTTATTCACAGCTTTATCTTTTTAATGACACCAATCTGTATTTTTAACCAAAATGTGACTATTTTTACTCTGATCTTCCAATACATCAATGTGGACATGCATTTTTTCCACATTTTATATTAGCAGAATTCATCTCACATGAGTAAGTTCTTACTTTAAACCTAAACTGAATGCAAAAGTCATATTAGAATTAATAATGATGAAAACATATAGTTCTTATGGCTCCTGAATACATAAATAAGGAGATAAATATACAAGAAAAATGTGTTATTATGAAAAAAGGGAAATAAACCTCTCCATGATGGTTCATATATGCTTGGAACAGTGAGTGACATGGTTAGTATATGTGGACTTTGAGTAGGTGTGGCCTTTTTCAAGTAGTTGTGCCATTATGGGTGTGGGCTTTAAGACATTCTTCCTAGCTGCTCAGAAGCCAGTCTTATCCTAGCAGGCTTCAAATGAAGATGTAGAACTCTCAGCTCTGCCTGCACCGTGGCTTCTTGGATGCTGCCATGCTCCTGCCTTGATGATAATAGACTGAACCTCTGAACCTGCAAGCCAGCCCCTATAACATTTTGTCATTTTTTTTATTTTTGTTTTTGTTTTTGTATCATAGTATTTTTATTATATATTTTCTTTATTTACATTTCAAGTTTTATCCCCTTTCCTGGTGTCCCCTCCGAAAACCCCCTATTCCATCCCCCCTACCCCTGCTTCTATGAGGGGTTTCTCCATCCACCCACCTACTCCTGCTATCTCAGTCTGGCATTTCCTTACACAGGGGATATCATCATAAGTGAGGTAACCCAGTTACAAAAAGAACACACATGGTATTCACTCACTAAGTGGATATTATCCCCAAAGCTCAGGACACCCAAGATACAATATATAATCCACATGAAGCTCAAGAAGAAGGAAGACCAAAGTGGATACTTCATACTTTGGTCCTTCTTAAAAGAACCTTCTTAAAAGATTCTTCTTAGAGCCTCCAAAGGACCAAGGGACTTCCCTCTCACTGATGTCCGATAAGGCCATCTTCTGCTACATATGCAACTGATCCCATGAGTTCCTCCATGTGTACCATTTGGTTGGTGATTTACTCCCTGGGAGCTCAGGGGGGGGGTCTAGTTGGTTGATAGTGTTGTTCCTCCTATGAGGGTGCAAACCCCTTCAGCTCCTCCAGACCTTTCTCTAACTCCTCCATTGGTGACCCAAATCCAATGTTCAGCTGACAGCATCTGTCTCTGTATTTGTCAGACACTAGCAGAACCTCTCAGGAAACAGCTACATCAGGCTCCTGACAGCAAGCACTTCTTGGCATCCACAATGTTGTCTGGGCTTTGTAACAGTATAAAGGAGAGTTGCCCAGGTAGGGCAGTCTCTAGATGGCCTTTCCTTCAGTCTCTGTTCCACCCTTTGTCCTTGAATCTCCTTCCATAGGTATTTTGTACCACCTTTTAAGAAGGACAAAAGGATGAAGTATCCACACTTTGGACTTCCTTCTTCTTGAGCTTTATGTGGTCTATAAATTTTATCTTGGGTATATTGAGCTTTGGGAATAATATCCACTTATTAGTGAGTGAATACCATGCGTGTTCTTTTGTGACTGGGTTACCTCACTTAGGATGATATCTAGTTGCATCAATTTACCTAAAAATTTCATGAAGTCATTGTTTTTAATAGCTAAGTAGTATTACATTGTGTAAATGAACCACATTTTCTGTATCCATTCCTATGCTGAAGGACATCTGGGTTGTTTCTGGCTTCTGGCTATAATAAATAAGGCTGCTATGAACATAGTGGAGCATATGTCCTTGTTATATGTTGGAGACTCTTTTGGGCATATGCCCAGGAGTGTTACTGGGTCCTCAGGTAATATGTCCAAATTTCTGAGTAACCACCAGATTGATTTCCAAAGTGCTTGTACCAGCTTGTAATCCCACCAACAATGGAGGAGTGTTTCTCTTTTCACACATACTCACCAGCATCTATTGTCATCTGAGATTTTGATCTTAACCATTCTGACTGGTGTGAGGTGGAATTTCAGGGTTGTTTTGATTTGCATTTCCCTGATGACTAAAGATGTTGACCATATCTTTAAGTGCTTCTCATCCATCTGTACCACATTTTTAATAGGGTTATTTGTTTCTCTAGAGTCAAATTTCTTGAGTTCTTTGTACGTATTGGATATTAGCCCTCTATCAGATGTAGGGTTGGTAAAGATCTTTTCCCAATCTGTTGGTTGCCATTTTGTCTTACTGACAGTGTCCTTTGCCTTACAGAAGCTTAGCAGTTTTATGAGTTCCCATTTGTCAATTCTTGATTATAGAGCATAAGTCATTCTAAATAACTTTAAAAGTCCCACAGTCTTTACATATTAAAAGTTCAATCCTTTTATAATATCCAGTATCTTTTAAAATACAAAGTACTTTAAAATTCAAGATTTCTTAACTGTGGGCTTCACTAAAAAACTTCCTTCAAGAGGGAAAAATATCAGGGCACAGTCAGAATCAAAAGCAAAAATCAATCTCCAACCATCCAATGTCTGGGATCCAATTCACGATCTTCTGGGCTCCTCCAAGGGCTTGGGTCATTTCTCCAGCCATGCCCTTTGTAGCACACACCTTGTCTTCTTGGCTCCAGCTCCAGCTGCCTATACTCACTGCTGCTGCTGTTCTTGGTGGTCATCTCATGATACTGGTATCTCTAAAGTGCTGCTGTCTTCCA
>NC_034606.1:13312475-13332322 GCF_900095145.1 Mus pahari | reverse complement strand
TAAGGAAAAGTTTTCACTTTAGTAGTTCTGGTATCTTGTTAATCACAGCTGATTCTTCAGCCCCAGCTAACAGAACCACAGAATCTTCACAATCCAAAATAGCAATGGCCCTGAAAAGAGTCTTTAATTTTCCCTCTGAAATTTCACAAGCCAGGCCTCNATNTTCTGCACTGTTCTCAAACATTATCTTCTGTGCTCCTACACATCTCCTCACAGAGCTCTTAACACCAAATGGATTTTCTGGCAGAAAGTTCCAAAGTCCTTCCACAGTCTTCCCCAAAATATGGTCAGGTTGTCACAGGAATACCCCACTCTGCTGGTACCCTCTTGCTCCATACCAACCCATTCTGAGTACATCCACAAAATCTAGTCTATTTCTCCTTCCTAGGGGAATCCATGTTTCCCACCTAGAGTCCTTCTTTTTATTTAGCCTCTCTTTATCTGTGGATTGTATCTTGATTAACATTTACTTAACACCTAAGTTTTACTTATAAGCTCATGAACATTATATTTTTCCTGATGGGTTCAAGTTACTTTACTCAGTATGCTTTTTTGTGCTTCATCCATTTGCCTGAAACTTTTATCATGTCATTTTTAGCAACTGTGTATTTTTCCACTATATAAACCTGTCATTTTTTTTTCATTCCTCAGTTGAAGTATATCTAGGCTGCTTCCAGTCTTTGGAAATTATGAGTAAAGCTGATATGAACATAGGTGAGCAAGTATCCTTGTGGTTGGATAGAGTATCCTTTGGCTATTTGCCCAGGGGTGGTATGGCTGTGTCTTGAGGTATATAAATTCCCAGTTTTGCAGAGAAACACCGTATTGACTTCTATACTTGCCGTACAATTTTGCACTCCCACCAGTAATAGAAGAGTAGTCTGCTTGCTCCAGCTGTTATATGTGTTATTGATTTTAGCCATACTGAGAGTTGTAAGATGAAATCTCAAAGTAGTTTTGATTTGTATTTCCCTGATAACTAAGGATGTTGACATTGATTAGAAAGTTTCTTGACCATTTGATTATTGAGAAATATTTTTAGATCCATTTTTTTGGACTACTAGATTTTTGATATCTAGTTCCTTGAGTCTCTGTATATGTTGGATATTAGTCATTTCTCAGATGTGGGGTTAATAAATATATTTTTCCTATTCAATATGCTGTTGTTCTGTTCAATTGATTCTGTCCTTTGACTTATAGAGTTTCTTTTAGTTTCATGTAGTCCCAAATATTAATTCTCAGTCTTAGTGCCTGTCCTAGCAGTAGTTTGTCCATAAAGTTGTCTTTTGTGCCAATGCATTCAAGGTTATTCCCCCACTTGCTCTTCTATCACGTATAGTGTTTTTCATTTTATGTTGAGGACCTGAATTCAGTTGGATTAAGTTATGTGTAGGGATATTAATAATATAAATCTATTTACATTTTCTACATGTAACTATCTAGGTTGACTACCATCATCTATTGAAGGCACTATCTTTTTTTCTATTGAATTTCTGAATTTTCTATCAAAAATCTGCTGTCCTTAGGAATGCGGATTTATACATGGGACTTCAATTTGATTCCATTGGGGAAAAATGTTTCTATTTTTATGCTAGTACCATGTGGATTTTTTTATTATAGCTCTTTATTGCAACTTGAAATAACAACTGGTGATACCTCTAACAATTTCTCACTGCCAGTATTCTTTTAGATATTCTGTTTTTATCTATTTTATTTTTTTATTTTCCATGTGAAGATGAGAATGGTCCTTTCATGATATGTGATGAATTGTATTTAAATATTGATATAAATTGCCTTGAATCTATAGAAAACATTATACCAAATAGAAGAGCTTTTGGTAGAATGGCTACTTTTTACAACATTAATCTACCAATCCATGAGCATTTGAGATACTTCCATATTTTGATATCTTCTTCAAATTCATTCTTCTGAGGCTTGAAATTTTTACCCCAGAAGTCTTTCACTTACTTCCTTCTAATTACCCCAAGATATTTTATATTACTTGAGGTTATTATGAAAAGTGTTGTTTCCATGATTTCTTTCTCAGCCCATTTGTCATTTGTATATAGGAAAGCTACTAATTTTTAATAGGTATTCTTGTATCCAGCCATTTTGCTGAAAGTGTTTCTTAACTGTAGGTGTTTCCTGGTAGAATATTTAGGATCACTTATGCATACAATGTCATCCTCAAATAATGATATTTTTAACTTTTTACTTTCCAGCTTCTACCTTTTGATGTTCTTCTATTGTCTTACTGCTCTTCAAGTACTATACTAAATAGTTATGGAGAGAGTTGACAACCATCTCCTTTTCCTTATATTTTTGGATTTGCTTTGAGTTTTCTCCATTTAGATTCATTTTTGTTATAGGCTTATTATAAATATACTTGATTATGCTTATGTAGATTCCATGTATTTCTAATAACTCTGGAACTTATCATGAGTATGTGATTTCGTCAAAGGCTTTTCTTCATTTAATAAGATGATCACTTTTTTCTTTCAGTTTATTTCTATGGTGCATTATATTTACTGATGTTCTATACTTAACAATCCTTGCATATCTGGGATGAAGTCTACTTTACCATGGTGTATAATCTTTTCTTATATGTTCTTGCATTAGGTTTTCAAGTATTTTCTTAAGTGTTTTGCATCAGTGTTCATAAGGGAAATTGTTATGCAGTTTTCTTTCTTTGTTATATGGTTACATTCTTTGGGTTTCCAGGTAATAGAGAAAAAATGAATTGGGCAATTTTCCTTCTGTTTTTATTCTGTAGAATATTTTGAATAGTGTTGGTAACTATAATTTAAAAGTCTAGTAAAATTATGTGATAAAATTATCTTGAGCATAATGATATATTTAAACTTATGAAATAATGATTTCTGAATAAAATGGTAATATAAAATGTGAAAAACAATATGGTTGTTCATGTATGTATATTTCATGGTACATCTCTCATATTTAGAAATGGAGGAACTAATTGTAGAGAAAATAATATCGATATCTGAGGTAGTCGATTAACTGACTTAGAGACCATTATGGAAGAAGGTTTGGAAATGGCAAGAGGCATGGTAAGAGGCAGAAAAGGTCAATTAATAACTGTGTCCTCCAAACACATATGGGAAGCTGAACAGATGAATTCACAATATATGGTACAACATATGAACCTGGTTGAAATTCAAGATAGTTATAGAGCCAGTGGCATGTACACGTTTGTGGAAACAATTCTTTATGTGTACTTACCTCCATTCAATAAGATGGAAATGACACCAAGTACTGAATACCTAGACAATAATCTAGAGTTAGTGAAATCACTGATCTTGGATGAGAACCTAAAACCATGAAGCTATTCAACTATGATAACGCCTACCTACATTCTCCACAATTGGATTTATACTCACAGATACTTGTAGTCCTCAAAACTCAATATGGAAAATGCTCTTTAAAACAAAGAGAGACAATTACCAAAAACTGCAATGAATCAAAATGCAGAGATTTGGAACCTGTCCTAATTCAAAACATCTGCAGTACAACATCCACAACTAAGGCTTAGGGAACCCTGGAAGAGACAGCACAGAAAGATTCTAAGAACCAAAGAAACAAGGATTATTCTGTGAGATTGCATTGTCTAGGATATCAGAAGCTACACTCATAAAGTCTTACACATATGACTATGGAAACAAGAGCAGAACAAGGACATTAGCAATAGACATAATAAAAGTGAGTGGGAGAAAGCTCAGGAGGCCTCAACTCTACAGAAAGAACTACAGGTAGTTTAGGATTATTGAGAAGAGGAGAAATACTCTTTTATATGGAAGAGTGGAAGAGCACAGCAATTTTCTTATACATAAAAAAGTATATACAAATAGTATTATGCAAACTGAGAAGGTTATACCGTATAAATATATATATTTAAAGTGCCATGAATTTGAAAGAGAAAAGAGCAAGAAGTGGAGTATGACACTGTTTAAAGTGAATACAGGGAAGGAGGAATCAGTGAATCAGAATCTCAAATAAATAAACAAAAAAATTTAAGAATTATAATATCTAGTATCCTGTGCATGCTCATATATAAAACCACATATCTCGGAATATAGTAGCAAGATAGTTGGACTGGATGGATTACAGAAATATGATATCTAAGAAAAGAAAAAAAAGAGCTGGTTAGGTGTGATCTGGCAATAGTTGGGTGAAGAGTACATTCTACAAAACCCCAAAAAACCTGATTTTTAAAAAGTAACACAAAATATTTATCCTAAATTCTGAGACAAGAATCAATTAAAGGAAAGAAAGCAGTTAAACCAGTGACTGACATATAGTAAAAGTTCAATAACAGTTAGCTATACCTTTAGCACATATCTTTACCACAATTGGACTCTAGTGGCCAGTGCAATACTAATACAAGAATGAGATATAAAACTATTGGTTTCTTGGTTTCAGTAGAATGATATAAAACTAAATTCACCTTGAGACAAATCAATTAGTGCTGTATCTTCATGTTGTTTAAGACAATAAAAAGTCACAGAACATTCCCAGGGGTAAATATTTTAATTCAAAATTTGTCAGAGGTGAAGATAAGTTGCCATAGGAAGCGAAATTGAAAAACAGTTGTTGACAATAAGTTACATCTTTAGATAATACGGACTACACTGATGTTTATAGATTTGTATGTTTCCGGTAAGCACATCACGCCTTCTAAGTAACCAAATTAATGTGTTTATGAAAATGCTGTCAACATTGTGGCTTATATTCACTGGTATGCACCATTTGATCATGATAATTAGTATAGAAATGTCAGAAGGATGAAGTTGGTTATATACATGACAAATGCAAGTATTTTAGAGTACTATTTTCCCAATATCATTGAGGACATTTCCAGACAAAATATTCTGTTTAGTTTCAATTTCTGCAAGCCATTGATATTTTTCTCACAAACACAAGAGACTAAATGCAAAAATATACCAATTGCTATAAGAATATAAATAATAAAAAGCTTCAGCATGAAACAGAGAGAAACCATAAAAATGAGTGGAAAAATAATAACCAGGTAGTGTATGGCCTCTCTCCAGAGTAATTTGTAGGTTTAGGTTAAAAATATTTTGCAAGTTATATTCCTCTAACAGTCACACTGTAAAATCTTTGTTTTGGGAGATTTTATTCTATATGGGCAACCCTTATATAAACATAATGTATAAAATAAAGCAATCCATTCTGACTCAATCTTATGTCCTGGTAGAAGAAACAAAATAACCATAAACAAAATAGTGTTTGTTGTTTTTAATGCCAGTCTTTTTGTATGTGACACAAGTAAGTAGTTTAAGAGTCACTACTATAAGATAAGAAGGAATAAGTGGAGGAAGATACAGAGAAGTGTAGTAAGGGTATGTCAAAGATGAAATTATACTTTACACATGTAATCAAATGTCCTACTTACAATTATAAGTTCAGAGGAGGTACTTTTGAGGCCTTTTTCTGGTCTCCATTTATACCCCAGAGCTAAGGCTGTCCCACAGAGCCTCCACACCCAAATCCTGCCAGAAGAGCTCTGGTACCCCAGGAATGCTGTCACTCCTAAGCCTAGAGGTGAGATCACCAATTTTGATTCAATAATTGTCCAAAGAGGGATCCCCCAGGAGCATACAGGGATCAGGAACAGCAGAGCAGCTGGGGACATTCTGACTTCCATACATGCCCCAGAGCTAAGGTGCATTTTTCCTTATCCAAATCCCACCCAGGAGAGAGCTGGTCTCCCTAAGAGTCGTAATACATCTAAGATCACGGGCTCACAGACCCACAGGAGAAACAAGCTCCAGTCAGAGATGGCAAGACCAATTAACACCAGAGGTAACCAGATGGTAAGAGGCAAGCACAAGAAACTAATCAACAGAAACCAAGGCTACTTCTCAACATCAGAACCCAGTTCTTCCACCACAGCAAGTCCTGGATACCCCAAAATACCTGAAAAGCAAGATTCAGATTTAAAAATCTCATCTCATGATGATGATATAGAACTTTAAGAAGGACATTAAAAAAAAACTCCCTTAAAGAAATACAGGAGCACACAGCCAAACAGGTAGAAGACCTTAAAGGGGAAACAGAAAAATCCCTTAAAGACTTACAGGAAAACACAATCAAACACATGAAGGAATTAAACAAAAGTATCCAGGATCTAAAAATGGAAATAGAAACAATGAAAAGAATCACAAAGGGAGACAACCCTAGAGGTAGAAAACTTAGAAAAGAGATCAGGAGTCATAGATGAAACCATCACTAACAGAATACAAGAGATAGAAGAGAGAATTTCAGGGGCAGATAAAACCATAGAAATCATTAACAAAACAGTCAAAGAAAATGCAAAATGAAAAAAAGCTCCTATCCCCAAACATCCAGGAAATCAAGGACACAATGAGAAGATCAAACCTAAGGATAATAGATATAGAAGAGAGCAAAGATACCCAACTCAAAGGATCAGTAAAACATTTCAACAAAATTATAGAACATCTTCAACGAAATTATAGAAGAAAACTTTCCTAACCTAAAGAAAGAGATTCCCATAAACATACAAGAGGCCTACAGAACTCCAAATAGACTGGACTAGAAAAGAAATTCCTCCCGTCACATAATAATCAGATCTATAAATGCACAATACAACTATTAAAAGCAATAACAGAAAATGGTCACGTAACATCAGAATTACACCAGACTTCTCACCAGAGACACTAAAAGCCAGAAGATCCTGGGCAGATGTCATAGAGTCCCTAAGAGAACACAAATGCCAGCCTAAGATACTATACCCAGCAATACTCTCAATTACCATAGATAGAGAAGCCAAGATATTCCAGGACAAAAGAGATTTACAAAATTTTCTATATACATCCAGCCCAACAAAGGAAAACAGTGGGAAAACTCTAATACAGGGAGGGAAACTACACCTTAGAAAAAGCAAGAAAGTAATCTTTCAATAAACCTAAAGGAAGATACCCACACAAACATAATTCCACCTCAAACAACAAAAATAAGAGCAAGCAACAATCACTATTCCTTAATATCTCTCAACATCAATGGACTCAATTCCTCAATAAGAAGACAGACAAACAGACTGGATATATAAACAGGGCCCAGCATTTTGTGGCATACAGGAAATGCACCTCAGTGAAAGTCAGATGCTACCTCAGAGTAAAAGGCTGGAAAAGACTTTTCCAAGCAAATGTTCCTCGTAACCAAGTTGGAGTAGCCATTCTAATAGCAAATAAAATCAACTTTCAATGAAATGTTATCAAGAAAAAGTAATAAAGGATACTTCATATTCATCAATGGAAAAATCTCCCAAGATGAACTCTCAATTCTAAAAGTCTATGCTCCAAATGCAAGGGCACCCACATTCATAAAAGAAAGTTTACTAAAGCTCAAAGCACACATTGCACCTCACATAATAATGGACAGACAATGGAAACAGAAACTAAACAGAGACACCATGAAACCAACAGAACTTATGAATCAAACTTAACACGTATCTACAGAACATTACATCCTAAAACAAAAGAATTTACCTTCTTCTCAGGAACTCATTGTACCTTCTTAAAATTGACTGAATAATTGGCACAAAACAGGCCTCAACAGATATAAGAAAATGGAAAAATTGAATATTTAATGGATCACCACTGACTAAAGCTGGTCTTTAATAACAACAAAACAACAGAATTCCCATATACACATGGAAGATGAACAATGCCCTATTCAATGATAACTTGGTCAATGAAGAGACAGAGAAATTAAAGTTCTTTTGGAATTTAATGAAAATGAAGGCACAACATACCCAAACTTATGTGACAAATGATAGCAGTGCTGATACGAAAACACATCAAGCTGTGTTGCAGAGCAGTAGTGATAAAAATCTGCATGGTATGGATATAGAGACATGCAGGTAGATACATGGAAAAGAATTGAAGATCAAGAAATGAGCCTATATACCTATGGTTACTTGAACTTTGACAAGGGATCTAAAACCATCCAGTAGAAAAAAGATCGCATTTTCAACAAATGGTGTTGGCTCACCTGGCAGTCAGCATGTAGAAGAATGCACATTTATCCATTGTTATCTCCTTATGCAAAGCTCAAGTCCAAGTGCATCAAGTATCTCCACATAAAACCAGAGACACCGACTTTAATAGAAGTGCAAGTGGGGAAGAGTCTCAAATACATGGGCACAGAGGAAAAGTTCCTGAACTGAACACCAATAGCTTATGCTCTAATATCAAGAATCGACAAATGGGACCTCATAAAATTTCAAATCTTCTGTAAGGCAAAGGACACCATCAATAGGACAAAATGGCAACCAACAGACTGGGAAAAGATCTTTACCAATCCTACATCTGATAGAGGGTTAATATCCAATATATACAAAGAACTCAAGAAGTTAGACTATAGAGAACCAAATAACCCCATTAAACAATGGGGAACAGAGCTAAATAAAGAATTACCAACTGAAGAAAATCGAAAGGCTGAGCAGCACTTAAAGAAATGATCAACATCCTTAGCCATCAGGGAAATGTGAATCAAAATTAGCCTGAGATTCCACCTCATACCAGTCAGAATGGCTAAGATCAAAAGCTCAGGTGATAGCAGGTGCTGGGGAAGATGTGGAGAAAAAGGAACTCTCCTTCATTGCTGATGGGATTGCAAGCTGGTACAACCACTCTGGAAATCAATCTGGCAGTTCCTCAGAAGATTGGGCATGGTACTGCCTTAGGACCCAACTATATCACTCCTGGGCATATATCCAGAAGATGATCAAACATGTAAAAGGACACATGCACCACTATGTTCAGCACAGCCATATTTTTAAGAGCCAGAAGGTGGAAACAACACAGATGTCCCTCAACAGATGTGGGTACAGAAAACATGGTACATTTAAACAATGTAATACTACTCAGTTATTAAAAACAATAACTTCATGAAATTTTCAGGCAAAGGATAGATCTTGGAGATATCATACTGAGTGAGGTAACTCAGTTACAAATGAAAAAAATCATGCTTTGTAGTCACTGATAAGTTTATACTAGCCCAAAAGTTCAGAACACCAAAGATGCAATTAACAGGCAATATGTAGCCTAAGAAGGAAGACCAACATGGGGATGCTTCAGCGATTTTTAGAAGGGGGAACAAAATACTCACAGGAGGAAATATGGAGACAAATTTTGGAGCAGAGACCGAAAGAAAAGCCCTCCAGAGACTGTCCCACCTGAGGATCCATCCAATATACAGCTACCAAACATGGTCTTTATTGTGGATGCCAGGAAGTACTTGCTGATGGAAGACTGATATGTCTGTCTCCTGAAAGCCTCTGTCAGAGCCTGACAAAGACAAAGCAGCCTACCACTGGACTGAGCTCACTGATCCCTGATTGAGGAGTTGGGGAAGCGACTGAAAAAGCTGAGGTGGTTTGCAGCTTAGAGGGAGCAACAAGGTCAACAGGCCAGAACCCCCTAAGCTCCTGGGGACTGTACCACCAACCAAAGAATACACATGGAGAGATCCTTGGTACTTGCAATGTATGTGGCAGAGGATGGCCTTCTTGGTCATCAGTGGGAAGAGAGGTTCTTGGGCCTGAGGGTGTTTAATGCCCCAGTGTATGCGAATGCAAGGGAGGGAGGACAGAAGGGGGTGGGTGGGTCAGTGAACATCTTCATAGAGACAGGGTTAGGGGATGGGAAAAGGAGTTTCCAAAGGGGAGACATGCAAAGGTGAAAACATTTGAAATGTAAATAAAGTACATATCCAAAAAAAAAAGAAAGAAAGAAAGAAAGAAAGTAAAGAAAAGATAAGAAAACCAGATACACTGAAACTAAAAGAAGAGAAAGTGAGCAAGAGCCTTGAACACATGGGCATAAAGGAACATTTCCTGAACAGATCAACAAAGGCTTATGCTGTAAGATCAACAATAGAAAAATGGAACCTCATAAAATTGCAAAGCTTCTGTAAGGCAAAGGACACTGTCAATTGGACAAAATGGCAACCAACAGATTGGAAAAATATCTTTATTAATCCTAGATTTGACAGAGGGCTAATATTGAATATATACAAAGAACTCAAGAAGGTAGACTCTAGAGAAGCAAATAACCCTCTTAAAATGGGGAACTGAGCTAAACAAAGAATTCTCAACTGAGGAATACCAAATGGCTGAGAAGAACCTAAAGAAATGTTCAACATTCTTAGTCATCTGGGAAATGCAAATCAAAACTACTCTGAGAGTCCACCTCACACAAGTTAGAATGGCTATGTTCTAAACTCAGGTGACAACAGATACTGGAAAGGATGCGGTTAAAGATGAACTCTCCTCCATTGTTTATGGGATTGCAAGCTGGTACAACCACTCTGGAAATCAGTCTGCTGATTCCTCAGAAAATTGGACACAGTATTACCTGAGGACCCAGCTATAAAACTCCTTGACATATACCCAAAAGAATCTCCTACATATAACAAGGACACCTGCTCCACTGTGTTCAAAGCTGCCTTATTTATAATAGCCCAAAGCTGCAAAGAACCCAGATATCCTTCAACAGAGAAATGGATACAGATAATGTGGTACATTTACACAATGGAATACTCCTCGGCTTTTAAAAACAATGATTTCATGAAATTCTTAGGCAAATGGATGGAACTAGAAAATATCATCCTGAGTGAGGTAATCCAGTCACAAAAGAACACACATTATATGCACTCACTGATAAGTAGATATTAACCCAAAAACTAGGAAAATCCAAGATACAATTCACAGGCCACATGAAGCTCAAGACGAAGGAAAACCAAAGTGTGCATGCTTCAGCCCTTCTTAGAAGGGAAAATAGTATACTCGCCAGAGGAAATACAGAGGCAACCTGTGGAACAGAGACTGAAGGAAAGAGCATCCAGAGACTGTCCCAGCTGGGCACCCATCCCATAAACAGACTCCAAACATAGACACTATTGTAGATGCCAAGAAGTGCATGGTGACAGGAGCATGATATAGCTGTCTCCTGAGACTTTCTGACAGTACCTGACAAGGACAGAGGCAGATGCTCTCAGCCATCCATTTGACTGAGCACAGAGTCCCCAAATGGAGGAGTTATAGAATGGACTGAAGGAGCTCAAAGGCTTTTCAACCCCATTGGAAGAACAACCATATCAACCAATCAGTCCCCAGAGCTCCCAGGGACTAAACCACCAAACAAAGAGTACACATGTTGGGACCCATGCCTCAAGCCACATATATAGCAGAGAATGGCCTTGTCAAACATCAATAGGAGGAGAGGCCTTTGGTCCTTTGAAGGTTTGAGGCCCTGGTATAGGAGATTGCCAGGGTGGGGAGACAGGAGTGGGAGGATGGGAGTTATAGTACCCTAAAAAATGCAGGGAGAGGGAATGGAATAGGGTGTTTTTGGATGTTAAACCAGGAAAGAGAATAACATTTATAATGTAAATTAATAAAATATCCAGTAAAAAATTTGAACCAAGCAAACAAAAACCAACCAACAAACCAACCAACCAACCAACCAACCAACCAACCAACAAACAAACAAAAAACAAAGGGAGAATTTTTAAAAATGAAAATCATTGAGCAGAGAAATAGGTATAGGGCCCAGTTATTCTTCAGGTGAAATGGAAGAATCCAACCTTAAAGCCATTTGGTGGAGTTACTGGTGTCTCCCAAGAACAGTAAAACAAAAACAGAAACAAAAACAAACAAACAAAAAAACAGTACTACAGAAGAAGTTTTGAACAGCTGGTAAAAAGTTGTCTGTGTATATGTGTGTGTGTGTGTGTGTGTGTGTGTGTGTGTGTGTGTGTGTGTACTTTCAAAGGAATCATAAACAAAGGTAGAACTTGCAATTACAGAGGGAAGTCATAGGCTACATTCCAGAATGCTGACCATTGTGAGTGCCAGCAGATATGGCTAAAGGTCTGTGAACAGAGTCCTGTGATGTACAGAATAACGTGTAAGGAGATCTGGAAGATTATGACACCTGTTTAATTTTTTTCTTTCTCTAAGCTCTGCTTGGATTTCAAAGGCTCTGAGATTTCTATTCTTAGAGTAGATATATATTCACAACAATAATATTGCAACAAAAATGTTGTTCTTATAATTACCTTCTAATATTTGTTATAGAATCAAATCTTAAACTATTCCATTAAAACCTCACATCAATTTAAAAGTTTCTTATTTAATCTTAGGACAATTCATCACATTCTATATATACAAAGTGATTATTTTTTTATGAGTAGTATAATTTCTCAATTTATTGGTACTCTAAGTTATGTTTTTAATCTTTTAATGTTCTATTTTCCCCATGAATACCATTTGTAAAAAGATAATTGTTGTGTAGTGTTTCCTTAAATATATATGTAACGCTGACATAGTATTTTATGCTTTTTTTAAAAGAAAGATTAAAACATACTTGTCATACAGTTATTAGTAAACGGTTATTGTTTTCTTCCTTACAATCAAACTATTTGTATAAAAATCACAAACATTGCTTTTATGTTATGTAGCAAAATGTAATTAAATGTAAAATATGCACAGTGTTAATTGTGGATTACATGTATTTATTGATTTCAACATAATATTTTCATTTATTTTTGAATTCTTGTTTCTATAAAGGTATTATGATCAAAGTAAGTTATAGTTGATTGCAAGAATGTCTTTTTTACAATAATGTCACAATGCTGTCAAATATTAACTCATAAGCATACTAACATTTTGACATATTCAGACTCTTTGTCATTTATAATTGCTTTTATCATTCACAGTCATATAATTCCCTTTTATTCCTTTAACTTTAAATTGCTTTTGAAATTCACTGTGAATTTTGTAACTGAAAGCTCCCATTGAGTGTCTAAGAGTGATATCAACTCATTATCCACAGTTCATCACTGATAGGCAGAACAACATTGACAGATTTTAGAGAAATGTTCATATATTTGTGGTAGTAACTACTTTTCTCTCTTATTTAGGAAGATGTCTGGTCAACTGTGTTTGCTTTTTAAAATTTTATTTAATATAATTTAAACTTAGACATATCTAGGAATAGGGAATGCTAATTGAGAAGATGCCACTACAATTGCTTTGTAGACAAGTCTCTAGGGCCCTTACTTGATTAATGTTTGATGTGGGAACACCAGCTCTTGAAACACGCACATTGTGGATGGTGTCAATCATTGATAGGTGGACCTGGATATTATAGAAACGTGGATTCAGAAATCATAAATAACAAGTCTGTTAGCAATAAACTTCCACAGCCTCTGCTTCAATTGCTGCCTCCATATTCCTGCCTTGATATCTTTCCTTGACTTTCCTTGATAACGGATTATAATCTGCAAAATGAAATAAACACTTATTCTTTCTTAATTTTGGTCAAGGTATTTTTATAGCAGTTGAAACCTAAATAAAATACTTGCCAAAATACTAGTCATAACATAGGAAAATTAAGTTAAAATGTTTTCAGAAGGCATATATAATTTAAAGAAAAAATTATTTAATTTTAACATTTCTACATTGCTTAAATTAATTAAAATAGTTCTAATCAAGAAACTAAAATTTTCTAAATATTACTGAGGTTATGATTAACTTTTTATTTTTTGTTATTTGGAGATATTATCTGTAATGTTATTCAAGGTAATTATGAAAATAGTAAACTAGAACTAGCTTGATTAGAAGACTCAGATATCCTCAAAAGTGTATGCAATGTCTATGATACAAAATTGCCTTTCAGAAAAGTATATTTCTCAAGAGAGTACTAAATTAGCCTTATTAAGAAATTTGTGCATTGATATAGCAAAGCCAAACACAGTGACTTTTCCACCTGACATTTTAACAGTCCATTAGGCGAATTACTACTATGGTTTCAAGCCAAGATGCATGGAAAATGCTATTGACTGAAATGAATAATGTAAAATGGGCTACAGTTCCCTTCTCTTAGCTCATCATGCATCATAGATGGAACCTTTATGCTAAAACAAAATACAATGTCTATAATTTTGTTCCTAGAGAATAAAATGTCTATTTTTTATAAACTGGTCTCTTTTTATTTTTTATTAGATATTTTTTCATTTACATTTCAAATGTTATTCCCTTTCCTGGTTCCCCCTGAAAGCCCCCTATCCCATGCCCCCTCCCCCTGCTCACCATCTCACTGAATCCTGCTTCCTGGGGCTGGAGAGATGACTCAGTCATTAAAGACTAGGCTCACAATCAAAAATATAAACTGGTCTTTCTACACTTAGATTTATGTGTTTGAATTGATAACAATTGATATTTGTTTGTATTTGAAAAAAGTCTTATAAAATAATTATGTCTTGTATACAGACAGTTGAATGTCTATGCTGAAATGAGTGGAAAATGTAGGGCTTCCAGTGTTATTTCCTTTTTAAAAAGGTTTAAATGAACTCTTGAGTTAAACTAACATCTAGTAAAATCCAGTCCTTCTCCTGGCTTTGCTCCCCACAGTTCTTGGACAACAGGTACACATATGACCCACATCAATGTGGGTTCTAGTCCTCCAATTCAAGCTGTCATGCTTGTATATCAAGACTCTCACTCATTGAACCATCTCCTCAAAAATGCACCCATTTTTATTTTAATACTATGTTGATAAGAGAAATATTTTCTAAATAATATGTTCTATAGTCAAAATATTTAGAAATGAGTATATTTATGCTTGTATACACAATGACAAAATCTGTAACAAACGCTATGAAATGTTTTTTTTTTTTTACACATTTAAAATGTTTTGGGTAAAAGAGTATCAACAAACACCTTTTGTTATAATTACATTCCTCTCCTCATCTTTACAATAGGCTATAAATATCCAAAATTAATTTAAGCAATTTGTCATAAGTCAATTTTTCAGAGGTTGCTGTCAACTAATTTTATAAATTTTTCATGAAATAATCACAGGTTATTTGGTGCATAGACCACTCAAGACTTTTGTAAGTATACATTGCAGTTAACGAAGACAAGTTCTTCCTTGAGCTTTCCATAGAGAAATATGAAAGAAATGCTACACACCAAGAAATTTAGTTGAGTTTTTCCTTGGTATTATTCTGGTTTGTTTGGCACTGTATTTTGTACCCTTAACTAGTATAACATTCACAAATATCAATGAGATATTTATGAAAGTTTGGAGTGACTAAATTATACCAAAATTCAAATCAGACAAAACTACCTTAACAACTTGAAAATTAAAACACCACAAAGTGAAAATGCAGTTGGTAATATATTTCAGCATTCTCCTCAGGAAAAGACATGTACTTATGAGTAATAGAGCATCATAGTGCATGAGAAAAAAAAAAAGAAGTATTCATGATGTATTTCTGACATACAGTTTAGAGAAAGTTTACATGTTCTTTACTTTTTAAGAACAAATGCATAAACGTATTAAACATAGTGAAACATATAAATAAAAATATAATTTTAAATTGATATTTAATACCAAAGTCAGGGTTCCTGTTTTTTAAGCCATTAACTGTGTTTTGCTTCTTTGTTAAACATATATGTTAAGTGCCTGAACTCCACTCTGCTCACTGCATACGCCTTGACAGTCTCTGCACATTATTAATTCAGTGTTGTCTTGATAATGTCTGCACAGTCGATTGTTCCTGTCACTGATGTTGGATATTTTTGATAATCACAAAATAATTCTTTGCTAAAGTATCATTTTCTACTTTATTCATCATTATAATCATTACCCTAAGATGTAACCACACTGGCTGTTTACTTAAATCTGGTTCTGTTGTAAATGAAATTGCTGTATCTCAGAGCTGGACCATATTTTGGCTCTGGGAGGCATATTACTGATTTGGGTTGAAAATTTTAAAAGAATGTGAGTCATTTCTTGATTAAAGGGAAGAAAGTAATTTATAACAAGTGACTCTGGTATACTAGTGTCTATTTCTCTTACTTAATAGCAGACTGTGAAGGCACAAAGTTGTCTCGAAAGCCTTTCTGGTTTTTAAGTAGATCTCTGAAGGACAACTTATATATATTCTTCAGAAACACATTTTCAGATTTTAGCCATCTTACAGCCTGAACACAGAAATTTAGGAAAACAAGTGAAGATAAAATCCTTTGCTTGACTCTTTTTTTTCCTCTACCCCATTTATCTATGCTCACCCCCTCTCTCTCTTTTTACCTTTCTTTCTCCCTTGCTACCTCTAAACACTCCCATAGACATCTACTTGCTAGTTTTCTGAATACCAAAACACATACTATTTGGTCTTTACATGTATGTTTGTTTTCATGTCTGACCATGTGTTATTGAATAACCAATTATTGTGAGCTTACTTGGGGAACAGAATATCTTTCTGTCTCAACAATCCTTAGTTGTCCATAGTTCGGTTTTTTTTTTCATTTAATATATTAAATTGAAATTAGATTCTTACATACAATACGTCAATACATTCAGACCACAGTTTCCTTTCCCTCCAATTCTCCCACCTCTTTTCAATCTCTCATCTCCCCATATTGATTCTCTCTCCCTTTTCACTTCAAAAAAGAACAGTCCTCTAATATATATCAGCCAAACAGGAGAAAATAGATACAAGAACCAAACGCTTATATGAAAGCTGACTTTCATATGAGGAGAAGGTGACTTAGTGTTGGGATAAGGCCTCCTTAAGCCTGTACTAGTTTACCCCCATCTCTTCTTCTCTTGAAAATTCCATGTCCATATAGTTCATTTGTTTAAATAATTTACTGGACTGTAGCACATGAAAGAATCCTGTGATCAAGGCTTTCTATGTAATGGTTTACATAGAAATAAATGTTATGTTTAGATGTATATTTTGCATAATTTTCCAATTGAAATATAAACCACATGCAGATTACAATCCACTCTAAATTCAATTATCTACATATAAGGAATATAGACAAGATTTTGGGAAAAACATAATGAAATGCATTTTATGTTTTAAACATGCAACAATGCTATAATTATTATTCTCATGGATAACATTAGCGATAACATCCTATAAGATAGTTCAGCCATCTGAACTTAACTTACTTGAACTTTATTTCTTTCATAGAATATGACTTTGTATTTATACTTATCTCATACTGCATCTCACCTGAATAATCTGAGAATTAAATACTGTATTAAATATCTTCCAAGTAGTTATTGCTCTCATTATTCAAAACTGACAATCTGATATTAATTATATCAGATTATTAGATATTAGAAATATTAATTGTACTATTTTAGATTTTGATTTTGTAAACCGTAGAAACTGACATTCATTATACAGACCAGGCTGTCCAACATTATGCTTACTGTGTTTCTGGATCTTTAATATCTCTATTTCTGGGAGTTTGAGCATGTTCCTCCCCTCCTAAATTCTATTTTTCTTAATTTACTCCTTTTACCAAACAGACACATTATTTTTATTCCTTCAAAGATGCTCAGACATATTAAATTATTATTATTATTATTATTATTATTATTATTATTGGTTTTTTGAGACAGGGTTTCTCTGTGTAGCCATGGCTATCCTGGAACATACTTTGCAGACCAGGCTGGCCTTGAACCCAGAAATCCACCTGTCTCTGCCTCCCGAATGCTGGCATTAAAGGCGTGTGCCACCACACCCAGCTTGACATATTAAATTATTAATAAAGAGTAAACCTAAAATAATATTTATATTTATAACCATCAGACATTAATTTTTCTGCTTCCCAGCTTCCCATCTCTGATTTAGATGGCTTTGATAATTTCTTTCTCCATTTTTCAATGCATTTTATTTATTTAATCAATTTTGAACCATCGTCCTCACTCTTGGACTTCCTTTGTACCATAAATTAATCATTTCCTTTCACTTTCCATTTTCTTGTCCACTTTTGTACTCTTTTCTGAAATATGTCCTAGAAAATTGGAAACATAAGAAACAATCATAAAGGTGAATCTCTTCTTTCTTATATTTAAAGCTGTAGTAGCTGAGGTATGATATCACCATGTCTAAAACTGTTTAGATGAGGTCAAGTTGATGGTGTTCCTTTTGAGTTCTTCCCTGGAAAGCGTTTCTCAATTTGTGTGTTATGACCCTTTGGGGAGTTGAATTACCCTTTCTCAGAGGTAACTAAAACTATCAGAAAATACAGATATTTATATTATTATTCATAACAGGAATAAAATTTTAGTTCTGAAATACTAACAAAAGTAACTTTATGGTCTGGAGTCACAGCAACACTAGGAACTGTAAGAAAGGAGTGCAAAATTTGAAAAGTTGAGAAACATTCTTGTTTTTCATAGTCTGGTTTGTGTTCAGTTCATAATCATAACTTAGAGATGAATACTCAACCCTTGATTATTCTGCAATAATATTTCCTAGCAAAATAATTTTTACTTGACATGTACTTCGTAGATTCTGGATGATTCCATGTTTGAAATATAGGCTGGAGTGCTAATTAATCCACAACTACTTACTAACTTTTGAAACTAGTGAAATTCCAGATTTCATAGGTTAAGCCTGGAATAAAATATGCATTACCCTACTAGTTGTAATTATAGTTACATAATTGTTTATTATATAGATTTATATTATCAGTTTTTGTATAATAAACATATGAGTATACGGCTCAGGTTGTACATACATAGATTGATTAATTTATATTCAAGATTCATTTGTCTTCTATTTCCTAGGAAAAATATAAAATATTCCTTAATATTTAAAGCATATACTTAAAGGCTTAATGTTTAAAGCATATACTCAAAGCGTATACTTTGATACTTTGAAAGGCTTGATTCTAAGTTGCAGTAAACTTATTATGTTGATTATATTTTTAGGGGCAAAAATAGATTCTTGGGATCCAGGGAAACTTTAATATATTGAACGAGCATTGAATCTAATGAATGTAGAGTGTTTGCTAAAACCTGCTGCCAAGATAATAAGACATCTAAATTTGCAAGCCTGAGTTCCTTAGGATAAATATTTGGGGTATTTGTCTTGAAGTTAAATATTTACTTTTCCTGCTTTAATTTTAAAACTGCATTAAATGTGTTCAGTAACTATCTCCGAGACTTCCTTTTTGCACACAAAGGAAATCCATCAATTACTTTGTCTCATTTGCAGTAAATGAAAGTTGAAGAAAGTCCCAATTACTCTATATTATTCAAACCGTTCAAATCACAGCTGCATCCTACCAATGTCTTAGAAAGAATCTCATCAAAGCTCTGCTCACTAGCATTTTAAAATGTTTTATAACACTTGTAACATGTTTCTTCAAGTCTGGTACCCAGAATTAGAGTGAGTTATATTTTTAGGGGAAAATGTCTTAGTACCCAAGACAATTTTAATACATTGTGAGCTCTTTTGTAGGCAACACATAACCCTTCAACCACTCCTCTGCTCCTAGATCTATGTTTCTGTGAGTTCAACTAACAAGGTTGTGCAAATATATGTGAAAACTGCAGAGAATAGATGTTCATCAAAAGGGTAAAGTATTATGACATAATTAATATATTAGAATGACATTCCCTTTTAAAGTGTTCCTATTTCAAACATCATATTCTGTACCAGAAATGCACAGTATTTTAAGTGTAAGAAAAATACAGAATTATTTATTGACTCATGTGCTACAAAATATAGGCTCAGTTTCTTAGAATATTTTTTGATGTGTGTTTCTTTTTTTAAAATATTTATTAGATATTTTCTTCATTTACATTTCAAATACTATCTCTAAAGTCCCCTATACCCTCACCCCCTCGACCTGCTCCCCAACCCACTCACTCCAAATTCTTGATCCTGGCATTCTCCTGTACTGGAGCATATAAAGTTTGCAAAACCAAGAGGCCTCTCTTCCCAATTATGGCTGACTAGGCCAT
>NC_034606.1:13310318-13311805 GCF_900095145.1 Mus pahari | reverse complement strand
AGTTAGAGTCACACCAAGGTATTTTATATTATTTGTGACTATTGTGAAGGGTGTTGTTTCCCTAATTTCTTTCTCATCCTGTTTATCC
The DNA here is from genome assembly GCF_900095145.1 of Mus pahari. NCBI lineage: Eukaryota > Metazoa > Chordata > Mammalia > Rodentia > Muridae > Mus > Mus pahari. The sequence continues at coordinate 13,311,717 of NC_034606.1, read as the reverse complement.
TTTGTATAGAGAAAGGCCACTGATTTGTTTGAGTTAATTTTATATCCAGCTACTGCACTGAAGCTGTCTATCAGGTTTAGGATTTCTATGGTGGAATTTTTAGGGTCAATTATATATACTATCAAATCATCTGAAAACAGTGATATTTTGACTTCTTCCTTTCCAATTTGTATCACATTGATCTCTTTTTGTTGTCTAATGGCTCTGTCTAGGACTTCGTGTACTATATTAAATAGGTAGGGAGAAAGTGGGCAGCCTTGTCTAGTCCCTGATTTTATTGGGATTGCTTCCAACTTCTTTCCATTTACTTTGATGTTGGTTACTAGTTTACAGTAGATTGCTTTTATTATGTTTAGGTATGGGCCTTGAATTCCCAATCTTTCCAAAACTTTTATCATGAAGGGGTGTTGGATTTTGACAAATGCTTTCTCAGCATCTAATGAGATGATCATGTGATTTTTGTCTTTGAGTTTGTTTATACAGTGGATTAGGTTGATGGATTTCCATATTATTAAAACATCCCTGCATTCCAGGGATGAATCCTACTTGTTCATGATGGATGATTGTTTTGTTGTGTTCTTGGATTTGGTTTGCGAGGATTTTATGGAGTATTTTTGCATCGATATTCATTAGGGAAATTGGTCTGAAGTTCTCTTTCTTTGTTGGATCTTTGTGTGGTTTAGGGATCAGAGTAATTGTGGCTTCACAGAATGAATTGAGTTGGGTACCTTCTGTTTCTATTTGTGTAATACTTTGAGGAGAGTTGGAATTAGGTCTTCTTTGAAAGTCTGATAGAACTCTGCACTAAAACCATCTGGTCTTGGGCTTTTTTTGGTTGGTGCTATTTCTTTAGGGGAAATGGGACTGTTAAGCTCGTTAATCTGATCCTGATTTAACTTTGGTACCTGTTATCTGTCCAGGAAGATGTCCATTTCATCCAGGTTTTTCAGTTTTTTTGAGTACAGCCTTTTGTAGTAGGACCTGATGATGTTTTGTATTTTCTCAGGATCTCTTGTTATGTCTACATTTTCATTTCTTATTTTTTAATTAGGATACTGTCCCTGTGCCCTCTAGTTAGTCTGGGTAAGGGTTTGTCTATCTTGTTGATTTTCTCAAAGAAGCAGCTCCTGGTGTGATTCATTCTTTAAATAGTTCTTTTTGTTTCCACTTGGTTGATTTCTGGCCTAAGTCTGATTATTTCCTGCCTTCTACTCCTCTTGGGTGAATTTGCTTCCTTTTGTTCTAGAGCTTCTCGGTATGCTGTCAAATGGCTCATGTATGCTCTCTCTAATTTCTTTTTGGAGGCACCCAGGGCTATGTGTTTTCTTCTTAGGACTGCTTTCATTGTGTCCCATAAGTTTGAGTATGTTGTGGCTTCATTTTCATTAAACTCTAAAAA
>NC_034606.1:13298737-13310223 GCF_900095145.1 Mus pahari | reverse complement strand
AGGATAAAATGTTCTGTAGATATCTGTTAAATCCATTTGTTTCATAACTTCTGTTAGTGTTCATGTGTCTCTGTTTAGTTTCTGTTTCCAGGATCTGTCCATTGGTGAGAGTGGGGTGTTGAAGTCTCCTACTATTATTGTGAGGTGCAATATGTGCTTTGAGCTTTACTAAAAATTCTTTAATGAATGTGTCTGCCCTTGCATTTGGAGAATAGATAATTAGATCTGAGAGTTCCTCTTGGTAGATTTTACCTTTGATGAGTATGAAGTGTCCCTCCTTGTCTTTTTTGATAAATTTTGGTTGGAAGTCAATTTTATTTGATATGAGAATGAATACTCTACCTTCTTTCTTCGGACCATTTGCTTGGAAAATTGTTTTCTAGCCTTTTATTGTGAGGTAGGCTTGTTGTATATTCATGGGCATCTCTTTCCTTAGGTATTGGAAGTTTTCTTCTATAATTTTGTTGATGATATTTGCTGGCCTTTAAGTTGAAAATTTTCATTCTCATTTACTCCTATTATCTGTAGGTTTGGTCTTCTCATTGTGTCCTGGATTTCCTGTATGTTTTGAGTTAGAATCTTTTGCGTTTTGCATCTTCTTTGATTGTTGTGTCCATGTTCCCTATGGAATCTTCATTTCCTGAGATTCTCTCTTCCATGTCTTGTATTCTGTTGCTGATGCTAACATCTATGGTTCTTGATTTCTTTCCTAGTGTTTCTATCTCCAGAGTTGGCTCCCTTTGGGTTTTCTTCATTGTTTCTACTTCCAATTTTAGATTTGGATGGTTTTGTTCAACTCCATCCCCTGTTTGGTTGTGTTTTTCTCTAATTCTTTAAGGGAGTTTTGTGTTTCTTCTTTAAGGACTTCTACCTATTTTACAGTGTTTGCATGCAGTTCTTTAAGGACTTCTACCTGTTTAGCAGTATTCCTCTGTAATTCCTTGAGGGATTTTTGTGCTTCCTCTTTAAGGGCTTCTACCTGTTTAGCAGTGTTCTTCTGTATTTCTTTAAGTGAGTTATTAATGCCCTTCTTAAAATCTACCACCGCTATGAGATATGATTTTAAACTTGAGTCCTGCTTTTTGGGTGTGTTGGGGTGTCCAGGACTCACAGTGGTGAGAGTACTGGCTTCTGATGATGCCCAGTGTTCTTTATTTCTGTTAGTAAGATTGTTATGTTTGCCTTTCACCATCTTGTAATCTCTGCTGTTAATGTTCATGCTCTATCTGCCTGGAGATTGATCCTCCTATGATTCTGTTAGCCTCTGTCAGCACTCCTGGGAGTCCAACTCTCACCTGAGTTCTAGTGGTCAGAGCACTAACTGCAGGCAAGCTCTCCTCTTACAGGGCAGGTGTCCAGAAGTCTGGAGCTCTGATCTACCTCTTGAGTCCTGAGGTCAGAGCCCTCCCTGTAGGCCTACCCGCCTCTGGCAAGGAAGGTGCCCAGTGATCTAGGTCTCAGCTCAGCCTCCTGGCTAAGGATGAAGGCTTGAAGGGACCCTGTCCAAGAAGCTCTGTTGCTTCTGTCGCTCATGTGCTCTCAGGTGTTCTCGAGGTCCTGGGTATGCTAGGGGTCCTGAGGCACGGAGAGTACTCTGGGACCCTAGACGCCCTCAGTCTTGTTCACACAGAAGATGGTGGGACTGGCCTTGACCTGAATGGATCCCAGCCTGTGGTCGGGTGGGGTTCCTCCATCCCTGTTCCTCCTGGCACAAGACCCTCCGGATTCTTTGGAGCTGATGTTGAGTTCCACTCACCTGCGATCCTGAAGTGATCCTGAGATTCTGCAGCATGGAGAGTACTCTGGAGCCCTTAGTGGCCTCCGCTGGATTCAGGAGTTTCTTAGAATATTAAAACACCAGAATCTCACCACATAAAACTCTGAGTAAACATCAAGAAATGTTATAATTGGAATAAAGAAAAAGTGAATTCATACTAAAATGTACATGGTAAATGATTACAAAATCCACACATGGGGCTGGTGAGATGGCTCAGTGGGTAAGAGCACCTGACTGCTCTTCTGAAGGTCCGGAGTTCAAATCCCAGCAACCACATGGTGGCTCATAACCATCCATAACAAGATCTGACGCCCTCTTCTGGAGTGTCTGAAGTCAGCTACAGTGTACTTACATATAATAAATAAATAAATTAAAAAAAAATACACATAAGAGATAATACTGTGAAATTTATGATTTATTCTCATTCTTCATAAAACATACAATGGTCATCCCTAAATGTTGCTTTTCTCTCTCATAGTCATGTGATAATTTCTTTAGTATGTTCACAACCTTTTTATCAAAACATCTATGAATGGTGAGTATTTATAGCCTTATCTCATGCTTAATGACAGTGTTTTGTTCTTAGTTTCCCTCTATAGAATAATCTGGGTGGTAGTGTCACAAACAGATTCTTTCTTCCTTTCACAATCAATGTCCTTTTCAATAGTACTAGAAACATTAAATATGTACTGAACTTTAAGGAAATACAAAATCAGCAGCAATATTCATATAAATTTGAAGGTCTAGTATTTTGGTTGTTCTAAAGTCATTTTTTATCAAGGTGAAATCTTAGATGTGATGTTATATAATGAGCTTCATGATGTTTTAGGCTTTACTACATCCCCCTTCAACATTATAGCAATCTTAGAGGAAGTTATATATTGGAATATTGCTTCCAAATCATTATACTTTGAGTGATTAGGAATACAATTCTTTTTTTTTTCTTTTTTTTTTTATTNTTTTCTTTATTTACATTTCAAATGCTATCCCAAAAGTTTCCTATACCCCTCCCCCCACCTCTGCTCCCCTACCCACCCACTCCCACTACTTGGCCCAGGCCTTGCCCTGTGCTGGGTCATATAATGTTTACAAGACCAAGGGGCCTCTCTTCCCAATGATGGCCGATTAGGCCATCTTCTGCTACATATGCAGCTAGAGACACGAGCTCAGGGGGTACTGGTTAGTTCATATTGTTGTTCCACCTACAGTGTTGCAGCCCCCTTCAGGTCCTTGGGTACTTTCTCTAGCTCCTCCATTGGGGACCCTGTGTTCCATCCAATAGCTGGCTGTGAGCATCCACTTCTGTGTTTGCCAGGCACTGGCATAGCCTCACAAAAGTCCGCAATATCAGGGTCCCTTCAGCAGAATCTTGCTGGCATGAACATTAGTATCTAGGTTTGGTGGCTGATGATGGGATGGACTCCCGAATGGGGTAGTCTCTGGATAGTCCATCCTTTCATCTTAGCTCTAAATTTTGACTCTGTACCTATATCCTTTCATGAGGAATACAATTCTAATCTCACATAGGTTTTACTTCCACAGACCCTATCTTTCTGGGTACTGTATCAGAATTTGGAACGCCTAGCAATCTGCTTTCACTTTAAATCATACTTGGGATCCACCAGTTTTAACAATGCATTCTTCCAAAATTTGAAGTAGATTTCTTCTATTTAATTCATCCTTTTGACAATTTCACTTAAGTGTACAATATATTCACTAACCCTTTTATTTTTTTCTCCCAATAAATTTTATCTTCACAAGGCCATTTCTTGCTTTAAAATCTATTAACTATGTTCTGTTACTCACAGAGTCTAATCAGAATTTTCTTTGTGTCCATATCTTGCTACTATCCACATGGGAATGTCGAGGTCACCAGTGACTTATACACTATTTAATTTTCTGTTACAGTTGGAAAACACTATGACCAAGAAAAATGTTTAGAAGTAAGAATTTTATGGTTTGTAGTTTCTTGGATGAGAGTGCATTATTAATGTTCAGAGATATGGCAATAACCAGCAAGCATTATGGTGGAAAAGGGGTACTGAGAGCTTGCATCTTGAGCAAAAAGCACAAAGTAGAGATGACTAGAACAAGGATTAAATTATTAAATCCCACACCATTTGACCTTTTCCTACAACAAAATCAAACCTTTAAACCTCTTGAAATAGCTTTACCAAGGGGGGATAAGTTCTCAAATATCTGAGAGTACTGAAGATATTTCACATATAAACTAGTGAATTGTGCCAATGAAGAAACTACCTTTCCCCCTAGAATCCCCCTTAACTTATAGTTCAGTGTGGAGTGATAGGACCACCAGATAGTTCCTTCATTTATGATTAACTATTGATATTTCTAGTCTTTGCAACCCTTTGCTGGCAGCGGCTGGTGATATAAGATTATGTGTAAATGTTGCATTTACTTCCTCAGATGGAGGGAGGTGATGAGAGCCATACCTAAGATATACAGACACACAACCTCGACTGAGCAGAACATATTTCTTTCCATGTTCTAACTATGTCTAAGCCTGGAAGTTTTTACCCTCTGTACAATTTTGTCTTCCAAGCTGACTTATTCAATTTGATTTCTCTTGTCTTCTGACAGAATAGTTCTGATTGGCCTCAAACTATCTTTGGCAATATATTCTCATTTTCTGGCTCCTTCTTATTACCCATTCTGTCATCACCTGTGTCTAGCTTGTTCTGTTTGTAACTGTAAAACTGTACCAGTAAACTGCCACACACACACACACACACACACACACACACACACACACACACACACCACACCATACCACTGGACTCTCTCACTGCACTTAAATGGCTTCTCTTTCCTGTGTTGCTTTTGTGAGAGTTACATATATTCTTTATCTTACTCATTTTGTCAAATATTTCTCCAATTCCTCACATTGTCTCCTCCAAATTAGATTTCAAACATGGCTGCTTCCTTCAACAAACTAACCTTACCTTCATCCTTAGGGATCAAAGGGGTATTTTAAGCATTTGTCTGGCATCCAGCCAGATCATACTATAATAGCTGGCATGTCTTTCTGACCTGATCATATAGACCTAAAAGGTATTAGGATGTGATCTCTTGACAGAGCAGTCATGCTGCTAGGTTAAAATACCTCTACAACTATGAATGAATTGACTTTGTCATGCCCATAAAAATCGCTTTTTACATCTCCTAACCCCATTATTGATTTCTGATATACTCTTCATCTTTCCAACATTATTTCATGAGCTTTCGAGGGTATTAGGTTGAGCACTGTGTATTTTTTCTAAGTATCTCCAGCAGCTTTAGTATTGCTATTTTGCTAAATGGACATACAACATGAATTTCTCTACTTAAGTATATTAGCACCTACAGATTAATGCTATTACCAATCTTAATCAGAGGAACATTTCTTTGTAGTAGAAGCTGCCAAATAAATAAAAAGTATGTTCTCTTTATTTATAGTTATGTATAAGAATTTAATGCAACAAATAACTGCTCTGGCAATAGAGCACATCCTAAGATCTAGGGCTGTGTGATTCTGCTGCAATTCAACCATGGCACATACCTTTAATCTCTCTGCCTGAAATGGAGATATGCCATTAGCATATACCTTTAAGGTAACATTGGTTTGTCAAAGGAAGCAGCAGTTTTTGAAATCTAATTGGAGGGCTGTTGAGTGAGTGGAGATTAGTTGAAATAGTTGAAGCAGTTGAGTTGAGTTCAGTGAGTCAGTGCAAGGAAGTTGAGTTCATATAGTTCAGTGCAGCTCAGCAGAGGCAGTTGAAACCAGAAAATAAGAAGGAGCCAGAAGAATGGAAAAAATTGCTAGAGTAAAATTGAAGTCAAGCAGAGCAATTCAGTGAAAAGTAGAGAAAAGCCAAATAGAATCAGTCAGCTTGAAGAGAATTTTGATGCAGAACTGCTGAGTTAAACCAGCCAGCCAAAGTTCAGGAAGAACTGGTAGCGTATTCTTATTCAGCAGCAAGTCTACAAAACAATAGTTACATCAGACAAATCAAAGTGGCATTTTACATCTGGCACCCAATGTGATCAGAGAAGAAAACCCACAAACATTACAGAAAGAAGAGGCCATCTTCCAGAAATGTTGCAGAGGAGAGGAGGCATCTGACATAAATTCACAGAGCAGAAATTAGCCAGGGATTATCTCCAAAGTAAGCATTTGTTCTTCAAGTTCTGTTAGATGTCCAGAGAGACTAGGGAGACTTTGAAGTGGCTGATGTCTCTTCAGTGTAGGAACCATTGAGACAGCAAATAACAGTACGTTACTTCAGAAGACAACTTTAATGATATATACAGACAGAAATTTCCTGGATTAAAACAATGGGAAACTCAATTCCAGATCCTTTACCACAAAAGGTAGGAGATGAGAGGATAAAAACATTACATGAAAAAGTCATTGCAGTATTGATTGCAACTGTAACCACCAGAGTAACTCAATTGAATTCTTTATATACTTATACTAAAAAAGGTTGAAAAATGTCTGTATAGCAAGAAAAATTAACTATGATAATATAAAGGCCTGAAAGACAAGATAGAGGAAGTAAGAGAATAAGAATTGCATAATTCTGGATCTATGGTACCTAATAAAATTAAGGATCAAGATATACAGCCCATTGAACCTATAGCAATATCTCTTAATTAAATTGAAGAAAGAGAATCACTCTTAATGTCTTTGACATTTACCTGAGAACTAATGATGAAAATTCAAACAACTAGTTTGGAATACTGTGAAAATACAAGAACACAAATACTTTAAAGAATCAATAATAACTTATGGAATGCAGTCACCCAATGTGAGACAGATGTTAAATACCTGAGATACCCAAAATATGAATATATTACTAGACTGGAAAATTTTAAAAGTGGAAACTTGTTCAAAATTACAGTGGTTGACATGGTCATGAGAAGTCGCAACAATTATGGAAAATGGAATATCATAATAGGTCTAAAGGTATTAATATTATGAAAGGTCAATTTTTAAATGAAGGTAAATTTACTGATTTAAGACAACAGTTTCAATTTGATGACTCTAATATTATACAATGTATTTTTATAGCTTTATGAGTCTGAAATAAGGTGGAGGAAAAAGAAAGCAAGATCTATGTCATTCAAAAAGATTATGTAAAGCCCCAAAGAGATTTTATTGACTTCATATATAGATTAAAGTCCAGTATCAAGAGATCATTATCAGATGCAAAACAGGTACTAATTTAAACTTTAGCTTTCAAAAATGAAAATACAGAGTATCAAGAAATTCTTAAACCTTTAAAAGTTCAACCAGCATCCATGGATTACAACTACTGATCACTAATGACTATGTAGTTGGACAATTAATGACCAATTATCTTACATATCAAAATATCCACTGTTTATCTGTGGATGAGGAGGTCATTTGAAAATGGCTTGTAGGTAAGTCAATCCTATAAAGTTCTCTACAAGATCTCAGACTTCTGGAGTTTATAAAATTTGTATAGTAAAAGTAGGCATTGAACTAATGAATGCAGATCACCAAGAGATATGCAAGGTGATCAGTTACTGATGGGAAACTGCCCATAAGATAATCCTGCAAATACAGAAAACTCCCTAAGTGGGTTTGAAAAGGTCAGCATAGGAACTTTCGGAAGGTCATGAAACACTCACCCCTCTAGAAGGGAGAGGCTATTTAGCATTTCTCAGACCACAGGGTGGGAAAGGACCTGCAGGTGGGAATACATTCTGCAGGATTGACCATTGCTCACCTTCCTTTCGACAAGGGAAGTCCTTGTCACCTCATTCCCTAAAGACCAATCAGTTTATAGGATGCACTGTTCCACCAAACATTGTGCCTAGTTGCTGATGCTCTGTTCTGCCCCTGGAAACCATATAAAACCTCACTGAACTGGTGCTAGGGTTCACCACCTCTCCTTCGGTTCTGGAAGAACCTAGTGCCCTGGAACAATAAACTCCTCTTGCTATTGAGGAGGAGTTCACTCCATGTGGTTCACTCAGGGGGTCTCCTGTAAGCTAAGGTTCCCCAGAGTCTTACAGGTTTACTTATACTCTGGCAACAAACAATACAATCCAGGTATTTCTCTTGAGCAATCCAGAGAGTAACTAGATAAGACTAATTTAGGTATTGGAAGTCTAATACATGCTTCAGAAGGAAGCACTGCTGTAGATTTAGCCATAAGTAAGTGTCACACTATTGCCAAAAATTCAGAACTATAAATACCCACTGAAGGTCATGGACCTTTTACCCTAAAGACAGTAGGAATCATATTCATAAGAAGCAGCCTAACATTTTAAGAATTTATTTTGTATACAAAAATTATAGATGAAGGTTTCAAGGGAACTACTGAGATTTGGTTTAGGTAAAGAAAATGTGCAATATCAGCAGGAGACAGGATTGCTCAGCTTCTTCTGCTTCCAATTTCAACTACAAAGCAAGTCCAACTGGAATGAATGGAGTATTTTAAAGTACCGGAAGACAGTGTTTTTGGCAAATTGTAATCAATGACCAGAGACAAAAATTAAAATTAAATATTATTGAAATGAATGGTTTACTGAACACAGGAGCTATTATAACAATAATCTCACGAGTATCTTTGAATGCACATTGGCACATTTTGCAGCTATCTATACATTTTATTGGAATTGGAACATTATCCAAAATGAAACAAAATATAAGACATATTAAATGTGTGGGTCCACAAGGTCCAATAGGAAGATGAAAGCCTTAGGTTGCAGATGTGGCCACAAAGTTATAGAAATGATGCCTACTACAACAATAAGGAGCTCAGGCAACAGGTTCCTATTTTAGCTGATACTGTATATTGATATTTTATATAATGTGGCTTGATGGTTTATATATTTACATGAGTAAGAAGCCTAGCTTTCTGGTATCAAACAGTCCAAGGAATGGGAAGGTCTAAGTGTCTAGTTTATGCTTAGGTTCATAAAGGTCTAATTGTACTTTGATAAACAGTATGGGGACAATAAGAGTATCTGAAAGACACTGGATTGTAGAGAAAATTGTTGAATTAAATTAATATAATTTAAATTTTATTATAAAAAATGGGAGTCAGGAAAAGTATTACGCTTGGGAAGAGGTTTTATTTATATTTCCACATTTGATGAAAGACTGTGAGTTCTATTCCATCAAAACTGATAAAAATATGAATTACACATTTACTATTTAGAATATATATTCTTAAATATTATAAAAATCAAATAAAATGGCAGACAGAACTAAAATGGGAGTCCTGAAAAGATGAGACACAGATGGGTGTAAAACTCTTAAAATGTGTTTAACATCCTTAGTTATCAGGAAAATGCTAATTAAAGTCACTTTGATATTTCAATCTTAACCCTGGCCAAAATCAATAAAACAAAGACAAAGAGAACCAATTACTTATCTATGGTGAGAAGGCATACTGCTATAGCCAATTTGGAAATCATTGTGGAATGTCATCAAAAAGCTGAAACTTAAACTACCATAATATCCATCTATATGACTCATGGTCATATACATCCAAAGGACTCTAATGCTCCTTTATTTCATATATCCATAAATTGCAAATGATGCAGATGTCTACCAACCAGAGTAGATCATATATATGTTGTTCATTTATTCTTTTTTAAAATTTTTTATATTTATTTTCCTTTTTCATTACCTTTAAGCCATTAATTTACACATTGACTATATGACTTTCTTTCTTTCTTTCTTTCTTTCTTTCTTTCTTTCTTTCTTTCTTTCTTTCTTTCTTTCTTTCTTTTTTTTTGTTACCCTCTAGACTTTATCTGGACCACCCCTATCATCAACCCTCTGACTGTTCCACATCCCTCTGGGATACCAACCCCATCCCTCACTTGATGCCCTGTCTTTCTGCTGAAGGTAGGCTCTAGAACTTTTCTTTCCCTACTGAATGGAATTTCATCTAGTGTCCCTCCTTTTGAGTCCTGAGAGTCTCTGGCCTCCCAGGTATCTGGTATATTCCGGAGGGTCCCCCAAACATCCTAGGTCCAGAGGATGCCTGTTTCCATTCTTTCTGCTGGTCCTCAGAACTTCAATCCTTTCCCCCAACCCAGTAACAGATGATGTTCCCCTTACCCCCAAGTCCTCTTTCCATCCCAGGTTCTTCCCTCTCTCACCTCTTGTGATTGTTTTCTTCTCCCTTCCAAGTGCAACTAAGGTGTCCTCACTTGAGGCCTTCATCTTGTTGACCTTTTTGAGTTCTGTGGAATGTATCTTGCGTATTCTGTCCATTTTATTAATTAATTAATTTATCTATCTATTTATTTATTTATTTAGTCTAAATCCTCTATTAGTAAGTACATTTCATGCATGTCCTTTTTGGTCTGAGTTACCTCACTCAAGATGATATTTTCTATTCCATCCTTTTGCCTGCAAAATTCAGGCTGTCCTTATTCCTAATCGCTGAGTAGTATTCTATTATGTAAACAAACAACATTTTCTGTATCCCTTCTTCTGTTGTGGGACATCTGGGTTGTTTCAAGCTTCTAGTTATCACAAATAAGGTTGCTATGAACACAGTGGAACATGTGCCCCTGTGACATGGTAGGGCATCTTTTGGGTATATCCCCAAGAGTGGTATAGCTGGATTTTCAGGTAGATTTATTTCCAATTATCTGAGGATCCTCTAGGTTGAGTTCCAGAGTGGTTGTATCAGTTTGTAATCCCATCAGCAATGGAGGAGTGTTCCTTTTTCTTCACATCCTCACTAAGATGTGTTATCAACTGAGTTTTTGATCTTAGCCATTTTGATTGGTATAAGGTGGAATCTCAGGGTCATTTTGATTTGCATTTCTCTGATCACTAAGGACTTTGAACATTTCCTTCAGTTCTTCTCAGATATTTGAGATTCCTCTGTTGTGAATTCTTGGTTTAGTTCTATCCCCTGTTTTTTGATTCAATTGTTTGGTTTTTTGGTGGTTTAGCAACAGGCCCAGAGTATGATTTGGCTCAAGGGGAGGCCTGACGCTATTACTGAGGCTATGGAACACTCAAAAAATGAACCTATCATGACTGCCTTCTAAAAGAACCTAGAAGCAGCTGAAAGAATCAGATGCAGATATTTGTACCCAACCAATGTACAGAAGATGCTCACCCCTGTGGTTGAACTAAGGAAAAGCTGGAAGACGCTAAGGGGGGGGGGGCAACTCTGTAGGAGGACTAGCAGTCTCAATTAACGTGGACCCCCAAGATCTCTCAGATACTAGATCACCAACCAGTCAGCTTATACCAGCTGATATGAGGCTCCCAACACATATACAGGAGGGGACTGCCATGTCTGGGTTTAGTCACAGAAGATACTCATAACCCACAAGAGACTGGAGGCCCCAGGTTGTCTGTTGGGTTAGGGAGATAGGGACATCCTGGTGGAGACAAGGGGATATGGAGGAGGTATGCGATGTGAAACATTAAGAGCGTGGACCAGGAGGGGAATAAAATCTGGAGTGTAAAAAAGAGAAAAAAAAATGATTAAAAATGAAACTATTAGGTTTCTAAATGATAATATAATATATTGTAAGTATTTTATAATATAATATAATATAAAAATAAAAACTATCATATTAGAGTTGGAAAGGAAAAGCCAAAAAAAAAAAAAAAAAAAAAAAGTGTCAAAGAGAAGGCAGAAGAATGAGAGACTTAATTTTTGGTTGCTCAGGAATCCCAGAAATACAGTAAGTTGAA
>NC_034606.1:13295433-13298647 GCF_900095145.1 Mus pahari | reverse complement strand
TTTTTTTTTTTTTTTAATTCCAAGGAATGGAATTTGATAAAGACCTGCCATTTGGGCTTCTGTTTCAAACTCTCTCTCTGTCACTCTCTGTCTTTCTGTCTCGATGTCTCCCAACCCCTGTCCTCTTTCTTTTTCTCTCTGCATAAGGTCTGCTTGTGGGTTTCTGTCTTTGTTCCCTTCTAGTAATGGTTGATAGGTATAAAATGGAATCTTGTAGTAGTTTTTATTTTCATTTCCTTGATGGCTGAGGATTTACAATACTAAGTGTTTCTCATCACGATTTTTTCCCTTTGATAACTCTTTGTTTGGATGCTACAAGAATTTCCTTTTATTCTTAATGGAATTTTCTGTTGGTTTTGCTATATATTTATTACTTAATACAATTTTCAGATTTATATATTTTAATGATATCCTTCTTCATTTGCAGTCCTTTAAGATCATCTTCCTCTTGCTAAGCACAAAACTTTAGATTCTTTTTTAAAAAAACAAATAAAGAACAACAGCAACAAAAACCCCAAAAGAAACAAAAACTACAACAACAAAAATCCAAAACCAAGAAATAAAAACAAAGCCTAAAAGAAAAAAGAGAGAGAGAGAAACAACTAGAACAAAACAATAACAATAGCAACAAAAATGAAAGTAATCAAATAAAAACACAAACATAAAAAGAATTTTATTGGGAATTTTTGTGTCTATGATCTTGTAGAAAATTAGTCTGTAATTCTCTTTCTGGATCAGGTATAAGCAACTTGAAAATCATGGTAAATGTGGCCTTGTAAAATGAATTGGACAATGTGTCATCTGTTACTAATTTTTGAGATAATTTGAGATTTATTCACAATAAATCTTTGAAATTCTGATAGAATTATGGACTACCTCCTGGCCCTGAAATTTTTGTTGTTGGTTGTTATTGTTGTTGTTGATATTTTTATAACAACTACTTATTAATAACTATTTCATTAAAGATTATATATTTGTTTATGATTACTCATATAATCTTTATTTAAACTTGGTAAGTCATATATATTGAGAAAATGAGCCATGATTTTAGATTTTTCAATTTAGGGGAAGATAGTTTTTTTTTTTTAAAGTTTATTCATTTTTTTACCCCTCTGGATTTTTGCAGAGTCAGTTGATAAGTCTTCCTTTACATTTTAAAATTTTGTTCATTATGATATTCCCTTTCTCCCTTTTAATTAACTTCAGCGAGGGCTTCTCAATCTTATGGACCTTCAACAACTTTTTGTTTCGTAGATTTTTTTCTTTTGTATTCTTTTATTTGCTTGTTGATTTGTTTATTTAATGATTTGGTCTGGTATACTCTGTTCCTTTTAGAGGTGATTTCTTCTTTGTGAATAGCATTTTTAGGTGTGCTATTAAGTTACGAGTATGAGATTGCACCAATGGTTTTTATATAGATACATTTACTATGTACTTTCCCATTAGAACAACCTTCACTGTGTACCATAAGTTTAGGAATGTTGTGATGTGTTTTCATTCAATTCTAAAAACACTTAGAATTCATTCTTCATTTCTGTCTTTTTATGAAAATTTCTACTGAATTTTTATTCAGTAGAGAGATGTTCAGTTTCAGTGAGTTTGTAAACTTTCTGTTGTTTTTGTTTCAATATATAACTTTAATCCAAGATGAACAGAGAAGATGCAGTGTGTTCTTTCAAATTTCCTGTATCTGTTAAGACCTGCTTTATGTCTCTGAGTGTTGCCAGTTTTTGAGAAAGTACCATGAAGTGTTAAGAAGAAGGTATATTCTTTTCTGTTTGAATGAGATGTTCCATAAATATATGTTATGTACAATTGGCTTATAATATTCATTAACTACAGCATTTCTTTATTTTGTTTTTATCTGGATGACCTGTGACCTGTGCAGTTGTAAGATTGGGGTGTGGATGCCTTCTGCTCTCATTGTAGAAGGGTCAATGGGTCAATATCTAATTTAAGCATTAGTTGTGTTTCTGTTAAGAATTAGTGTGTCCTTTTGTTTAGTGCTTAGATGATAAGAATTGAATAGTGAAGGGTTTTTTGTTTGCTTGCTTGTTTTGTGTTTTTGTTTTGATGAGTATGCATTATCCTTCACTCTTCTGATTATAGTTTTGTTTTATTTTTGTTG
This sequence comes from Mus pahari, assembly GCF_900095145.1. NCBI lineage: Eukaryota > Metazoa > Chordata > Mammalia > Rodentia > Muridae > Mus > Mus pahari. Next base: position 13,296,519 of record NC_034606.1, on the reverse strand, counting down.
TTGCTGTTTTTTGGAATTTTTTTTTTGTGTGTGTGTGGGGGGGGTATTGTTTGTCTATTTTGAGGAACATTAAAATGGATACATCAACTTGCTTCTTAAGTTTATTTGCTGGAAATACCTTTTTCTATCGTGTTATCCTGAGGTGATTTCTGTCTTTGATATCTAAGATGTATTTCATGGATTCATGGCTTTTGCATCCATTCTGATAATCTGTCTTTTTATTGAGGAATTGAGACCATTGATGTTTACAAATGTTAATGAACAGTGATGTGGATTTCTGTTATCTTCTTTGTTGTTGATGGTGGTGGTTGTGGAGGTGGTGGTGATGTGGTGGTAGTTGTGTGTGTGTGTGTGTGTGTGTGTGTGTGTGTGTGTGTGTGTGTGGGTGTGGGTGTGTGTGGGTGTGTGTGTATTCTTGCCCTTTTTTGACTTGCTTTATAGCCATCCAGTGGTCATCGAGAACTAGGTATACCTGAAAGGGAAGCAAGGAATGAAATAGAATGGGCGAGCAAAGAATGAACCCTAGACAAAGGGTCTCTGATCATGGCACAAAGTATAATTTTCAGATCTGTGAATGTATAGGGGGAAAACCCCAAAGATCCATTCTTTGTTTTGGCTGGGCTCTGTTGAAAACAAGCTCAGCAGCTTAGTGGTCAGTCTGCTTCTGCTGGAAATTGCCAGTGAATTGACGTCCACCTAGGTCAGAAGACTTCACCCAGGTAGGTGAAAGACTGACTATGACAAATGATTAAGATTATTTAGCCTTCTCAGGCTTCGGGGAAGGGCACATTAGATGTTTGGAATTATTTATAACATGATCTCTTAGGTGTTTGTATACTAAACTGCTTTAGGTTCGAGCATTTTTCTGGCACCTTTTATAGGGTTGGAATTGTAAATAGATATTAAGTTTGGTTTTATCATGCAATATCTTTTTTTTATTTTCTTTATTTACATTNCAAATGCTATCCCGAAAGTTTACTATACCCCGCCCCCCAACTCTGCTCCCCTACCCACCCACTCCCACTACTTGGCCCNGGCCTTGCCTTGTGCTGGGTCATATAAAGTTTGCAAGACCAAGGGGCCTCT
>NC_034606.1:13275023-13295422 GCF_900095145.1 Mus pahari | reverse complement strand
GGGAAAGGCACTGGATGCTGGATCAGGCCTGGGGACTCCCCAGCGAACACCTCTCCAACTCTCCTAGGGCGGGCGGGGAAAGGCGCCGGATACCTAGTCAGACCTGGGGACTGGTCCTGGTCGAACACCCCTCCTTGGGCGGGGAAAGGCGCCGGATGACCGGAACCAGACATGGGTTCCTTCCAAGAAGCTGTGACTCTTCTCCAGTCTCTATCATGCAATATCTTATTTTCTCCATTTATGGAGGCTGAATATTTTCATGGGTAGTATAATGAGACCTGGCATCTGTGGTCTAAATTTTTAGAGTCTGATGAACATTTATGAAGCCATTCTGAATCTTAGAGACTCTATTGAAAAGTCAGGTAGAATTCTAAGACATCTTCCTTTACATGATACTTGGACTTTTTCCCTTGAAGCTCCAGTGTTCTTCATTGTTATCTTTGGTTATTGTTTCAATTATTATTTGGTGAAGAAACTTTCTTTTAGTGTTTAATCTACTTGGTGTCTTACATGCTTCTTGTACCTTTACAGGCATCTCTTCCTTTGGTTAAGAAGTTCTTCTCCGATTTTATTAAAAATATTTTCTGTTCTTTTGACCTGGTTGTCTTCTCCCACCTCTAATTCTATTATTCTTAGTTCTGGTCTTTTCATAATGTTAGCGATTACGCGGGTTGCTCGTGAGATGTATATTTTAGATTTTACATTTTCTTTGACCGATATGTCCATTTTTCCATTGTGTCTTTAATGTTAGAGATTCTCTTTGGTTTTTGTGATATTTTATTGGTGGGTCATGCTTCACATTAGTATTTATAATTTTTCATTCTCATGATTCTCTCAGTTTGAGCGAACTTTCTTGATTTGTTTTCAACTTTCTGACCTTAGATAGTTTTATGCATTTCCCCAGTGGATTTTTTCACAGATTTTTTTAGGAAATTTGTTCATTTTTCTCTTTAAAGATCTTTGTCATATTCATAAAAACTGCTTAAAGGTTTTTTTTTGTTTTTTTTTTTTTTTTTTTTTTTTTTTTTTTTTTTTTTAAATATTTTTTTTTTTTAAAAAAAAGTTTTTAAGTTTTTTTTTTTTTTTTTTTTTTTTTTTTTTTTTTTTTTTTTTATGCTTAAGCTATGTTGGAATGCCTGGGGCCTAGTAAGGTTAAGGTAGAGTTTCAGAGCTTTAGTGGTGGCATATTATCCTGTCTTTAATATCAGTTGTGTTTTTATGCTGGTGTTCAGGCACCTTGACTAAGAAGGTTGCAAATATAGGTGATTCTAAACTGTGTTTATCTTTTTTTGTATCTTGGTATCTGTTTCCACTGTTGTTCTTACAAGAGTATGGTGGCTCTGTATTATGTATAGGAAAATTTCTGGGGACATGATAGGTACTGTCACTGGAGGCTCCAATTAAAGTTTGTTTCTCTGCACACCCATTGGAAAGTTGATAAGGTTGGGTTGGGGAGCCTCAGACCATTGCTGCTTGAAATTTGTAAAACTTGTGTAGCTCATTCCTAAATCTTTCCCCTTTAGTCCAGAACTGGGGAGGGCAGGAGAGCTGTTACTCAATCATTGTTCTCAGACTGCTACCCCTCTTGGGCCTTCCAGCCAAGCAGTTACCATAAGTAAATCAAGTTGTCCTTCTCCCAGTCACAAATCTGAGCGCAAAGAGCTTTTGTCTTAGAAGAAAAATGATTAACATGACATGATTTGGGGGAATCATTTTGCTTCTGGTCATTGTTTTGAGGGAAAAACAATGTATAGAAATTGATTTTTGTAATTTATTGTTCAAAGCCAAAACAAACAAACNCCCCCCCCCCCAAAAAAAACACAAAGACATAAAATGAAAAACAAACAAAACAAAACAAAACATCCCCCAAACCTTTTTGGTAACTGCATCACATTCCTCAGGTGGGGTGGTGCCCACTTCTGAAGATGCTGCAGTCTAAGAGGGGCTCTTCTTGGGCTTTCCCTTTGCCATTTAGAAGCCTTCTAGGTACTTTCTGCACCAAACAACCATTTGAGACTTTTAATATGATTTGTGCATTTTTCACATGTGTAGGGCAACCCAGACAGAGCTTGGTGTTCTACGGGTATAGTTCTCCAAGCTCCCTAACTCGCCTTCTCTGGGAAGCAGTTGTACATACTACATGCCATGTCCATTTAACAACTGGTCATCTGTCTTGTTTTCCTTTTACTTTTAGTTTTGGACTTTCAACCCCATGCAATAGTTTCCTGAGGTCTGAAACTTACCTGTCATTTACAGGTAAAATAGTGCTAGTTAGCATTCTGGCTTCCTGCTACTTTTTGTTTCTATATTTTTATTCTGATTACAGTATTATATTGAGAATGTTCTAAATAACCAAACTAAAGCTATATAAAAAATTGGGTTTGGAGTGGTGGAAAACTCAGAAGGAAGTGCCAATGTCTTGCTGCCTGACTTCTTGTTGACAGGAATTCGCTCTCCTTGACACTCCACACATTGTGTTCGCATGTCAGGGATACAGAGCTTACTGAGCTTGGGACATTAATTGCTGTCCCACAAGGGAAGTACTCCACAGCCTTCTCATGATGTGTGAAAAGAAGTTCACAGGAATGAAGGGTAGGTTTTAGAGCAATGGAAACCTAAGATTTTCCTTTCAAAGCTAGTTAGCCTACAGAGGTGTTAAACCCAGAGCTTGGGTCTTAATTAGCATTGTAGTCTAATGAAAGTATTTTTTCTTAAGCATTTTTGTAGCTTTCTAATTTACACATAGTCTATACATAGATGCATATTTTATCACAGCTCACTAGAGATTTATTTGTTTTTAATGTTGTATAGATTTTCGGATTATTTTTTGTTTGTTTTTCTTCTCTTTATTTATACTGGTTTGGAGTTTGTTTTAGTTTTCTATAATGAATTTATGCTTTTGGGAGGGTTGAAAAGAATCTCTGTAGCCTGAGCTACCCCTATTCTGTTATAATAGCACAGCCTATGCTATGTGCTGTCAAGGGACACCTGAGAGTAGCACCACTTTGCATTTCCAGTGACTCATGTAACACCTAGAGAGCTGTCTCTCATCTTTGTCTATTCAAGACCTATTCATTTGTCTATTAATGGCATGACTGCTTTATCTATTCCAGACCCAGAGAACTACATTTTAGGTTTTTTTTTTTTCCTGTTTTCCTATCATCCAACTCTTATATTCTTTTCTGCCCTCTTTTGATTATTTATTTGAATTTTAAGAAAACAATTATAAACTGGCCCATGTCAGAGAACTCACACTATAATGATTCTCAGCACCTTGATAAATCATGTTTCTTTGCATGTGTCACCATTTACTGAAAATAAGCTTCTGGGATAAGGGCTCCAGTAGCATCTTTCAGAGTTATAAATGTAAAAATGCAGCGTACAGCTTGGCACTTTAGCTAAAGAATAGTTGTAAACTTGCCTCTGGGATATGAGACGTCCTCAACAGTGGTGGTTTGACATGTTTTGCAGTGCTAGATGTTAATTATCTGTTGTAGACCAGGTCCCAACTCCAATCATTTGTTGGCCCAACTCCAACAAATCCAGTGATTTTCTCTGCACATTAGTGTTGAGGCACTATTTCATTCATGGTTACAACTTGTCTAAAAGATTGGCATTATACTTTATAAGATTCCTAATGAAGTAAAATAGAGTCTGCATGGGACCTTTTGGCACTATAAAATTCAGTCAGAGTTGTGGAGTCCACGTTGGACGCCAAATGTGCAGTCCACGTTGGACGCCAAATGTGTGGTTCTGCCTGTAGAACCACTGTGGATCCGAACTGGAGGACGGGAACTCCTGAGAAGGAACAGGGCTGCGAAAGGAAATATGGGGCCTTGGCAAAATATCTGATCAAAGCCCCAATCTTTATTGTCAGGACTGGCTTTAGTACAAAGAAGGGTTCCCAGCATTCCCCTGAGTCCTCTGAAGTTGCCACGGCGTTCTCGCGATGATGGGGGGCGGTCCTGGCAGTGGAGGGCAGGTCCGGGCAGCGGTGGGCGGTCCAGGCGACAGTGGGCATTGACAGTGGGCGGTTCGAGGACGCTGTGTTTCGGCTGGTCTGGTACGCTCCGGCTGCGTGACCCCAGCGTGCCTGTAAAATTTACAACACAATGTTTAGGGGGAGGAGCCAACACAGAGTTTTTCATATATACATTAAAATTTTGGAAATGAATCCAATAATAGAGTTATGTAGTATTTAACATAAAATAGACTTTCAAACTGTAATTTTGATAATTCTTAAAACTGTGAATATGATGTAACTTGTAGATAAAGGATATCATGGGATTTCGGGGAGGGATTGGTGCAGGGGGGTAACCGGGAATTGAAATATTATTTCAGATGTAAATGAATAGAATGATTAATAAAAAGGATGAAAGGTAACTTGTAACTTACAACAAATATATCATAAACCAAAGAATTTAAAAAATAGTTTAAAAAGGAGTAAGACCTTTGAACAATCAAACATACTAAAAATTAAGAACATTAATTTTCCTAGAGTAATTAGTGTTAAGGAATTCATTTTCAGATGATATGCTTTTAACTCATAAAGAAACTACCACCATAGATAGTATTTCTATCTTCCAGAAAAATCTACCTCATTGAAGGCAAAATAATTTTATAAATACATCATCTTAAACTGCTTACATATGGAGATATGTACCATAGAACAAAAAAGGCAAATACTTTTATGTTAGTGAAACAAAACTGTAATATATCTAAGCATTTGGTATACAGCTAAAACATAATTTAAATGTGTGTTAATGGGGTTGCATGAGTAGAAATGTGGTAGGATCTGAAGATGAGGGAGTGAAAACCATCATTATAATATATTGTATGAAGATACACTTTTTTCAATAAAAATAAAGGCAAATTAGTAAACTAAATTTCCAACACTTAAAAGTGTAGTATGAGATAAATGTGCTTTGTTTCTGTATTAGAAAAGAAAACAAATTGATGAAGATATATAGAATTCTGAGGAAATATCTTTGAAATACAATGCTAAGAAATCACATGGAAAGTCCTGGGTTTGATAGTCATTAATAGCATTCATTAAAGGAGCTAGATTGATGTTAAAAAAGAAGTGGGATAAGTAAGCAATATTTGGAGGTAGAGAAGATAAATCACTTCACATTCTACTAATGCTGAAAAAGGATTATTGAGAACAACTACAGGCCAATAAATTCCACAAGTTAATGGAATGGAAATGTCTTTGAAAGAGTGAATGAAAATTTATTCAGTAAGTAAAGAATAAATTGTAATACTATAATCCCACTGAATAAATTATACATCTTACTATGAAATCGAAATTCAAGGGTTACCAGCCTCACTGCAGAGTTCTAGAAAAGTTATGAAGAAGAATTAACAACAGTGCCAAACAGGTTCTTCTAGGAAGTCAGGAAGATTAATTATCAATGATTATGTCATATGTTTTCTTCATGTCCAGTTTCTTATAAGTTGATAATTCATGAAACTCTTAAAAAAAAACTTAAGCCAACTTGAATCATCTAAAAGGTAAGATATAGATGAAATTGTTTCTCTAATTCTCCTTGTCATACTTTATAGATTTAGTGTTTTACTTCCTGGCAATTCAGGCTTAAATGGAAACATTTTTTTTCATTATAAGTTTTCTTTGATCTGGTGAAAGTAGGTAAATGTTTATTGGAATAGACATATATTTTTCAGTTTCTGTTGAAAAGGGAATTGATCATATGGGCCCTTATATAAATGTCATGATTAGCTCTTGGCATGAAATGGGTGAAAAATACTTATTTATCCAGAGTAAAACACTGATTTGGTTTTCTACTAAAACCAGTTCCTTAGGAAACAATGGATAGTAAAGGACTATTTACTTGAAACTCAAATTAGTTCTGGCACTTCTTTGCATTTTAATGTTTAAATCTATAAAATATTGAATCAAGTCTTTGAGATAACTTGTATTACAATAATTATGTAATTGTAATTCCTATGGGTTTGTGTGTTATCTCACCTTGCTTTATACACTGAAAATGCTTCTGACCAAAACTATTCTGTAGAGGTATTTACAAATATTTATTGAATTTGCACCATGCTGTGCACATATATGTATATATACAAAGCAAATATTTTTATAGATATAATTAAAGTTATATATCATGAACATTGATCACTTAGGGACCTTGCATGGTCCATAAGATTAGATTCATGAGAGAGTCAACTATTACTTTCAAAAGACAATTGTCTTACATGACATGTAAGAGATTGATTTTATAATAGGGTGACAATTTTAAATATTGGGGGAACTTCCAAACTAGTTACAAAGAAAAGCTTACCTCTTGTTGACCATAAAGTGACAATTTATGCCAGAAGATCTTAAGCTATTTTTCTCCTTTGAGATTTAATTTTCAGAGGTGAAAGTTTATGATAGACATTTAAATCTATTTATACATTCAAATTACTCAGAACTGTTTAGACATGAAGTACTAAATTGAAATTTTTTTCATCTCTCTGTCTACCTACTTACCTTTTGTTGATCTTGATATTAAAATATTTTCAAGTATTCATGGCATGATATGAATTAATAAAATATGTAAAAATTGTAGTGATGAAAGAAAACTTCATTAAATATTTGGGATGCCTAGTAAGAATGGCAATGAATTATTAGGAACAAGAAGATACTTTAAATGAGCTGAGCTTTTATGTCATCTTCAAATGATGGCAATGAACTGGAAAATTATTATGCCATTGAAAAGGCTGTGCTTTAGATATTATAATAAATCATTTACTGAAGACTATTAGAGTTGAAATTAAATTCATTTATAATTGAGTTCAAAGGAACTATGAGCATACTCTCTTATTTCAAAAAATATGTTAAGTATAAATTCCAGTGTTCATTATGCTATCAAAATGCCACGCAAATACTGATGTGTTATGTTTAAGAACTGAATGGACTTCTTCTATTTCCTTGGGTAAAATATTCAATGAAGTGGGGAAAACTCTAAAATTATAGTCAGGTAAACACAGTATTATGAGGAATCATAACTTTATTAAAATGTTTATTATACAGAAATATTGTCAACAGCTATATAACCTAATTTTAATAATGAATAAACCATTTATTGTATTTATTGAATGTAACTAGTTTTTGTAGACATTTTTCATAGTGGATATAACATTACCATTGAGTAAATCATACATACATAGGTCTGTTTAAGTTTGAAATATTTTTTGACTAGAATGTAAACTGATGCTAAATGATGAAATGACTCAAAAAATTAAATTAGTCACAGAAAGCTCACAATATCGATAAAACTCTGATGAGAGAAAATAATTAATCTATCTAAGTGCAATATTGATAGGATCAGAAAATTATGATTATAAAATATAGTTCTTCACAATGGTTTATTCTGTTGTGAAAGATGATTCAGGGAAACTAGCATCAAGAGAAAAACACACTCTGAAGCATAAAGGGAGAGCATATGGCCAGGGAAGTTTAGAGGTTCAAGGCAGAGGATAAGATGCTACAAAAAGAAAGGTTTAATATGCAGGAAAAATGAATACCAGTTTGAATATAAGATATATTTCATGTATATATTCTATTAAAATGAAGGAGATACAAATTTACTACCTAGATATTATGGATATGACTGAAAACAAAATTTTATGACATAAGATCCTGTTCCTACAAATATGGCAAGTTAATTTTTGCTTTGTGTTTTGTCTTTTTTTAATAAATTATCCTTGTATATTTTGCATTAAAGATAAATATTTATGGGCTTATAATTTTATATCTCTGCAATATTTGTCTCTCTCTGGAGCTGAAATATTCAACATAATAACAGCAGTTTTTATATTTTAATTTTGACCTCCATGTAAATAATTTTAAAGCTTGCTTTATATGATCATTCAAATAGGCAGAATAACCATAATAATTTTGTCAATAGGTGAGCTGTGTGTTAGAATTCAATGAACCTAGGTACAATTCTCATAATATTTCTTTTTTAAGGATTAGCTGTAGGATTCAGAATAGTGGATTCTTTTGTTTACTTAGAAAGTAGAAATATGGAAAAATTCTATTCATTGGAAAACATTTGTAAAATGCAGCTTTTATCATATTTTATTTTTATTAAAAAGAATAAAGAATTATATGACCATTGATCTAACATTGCAAATTCAAATTATAGTTACTATAGAAATTTTATTTGTAGGGAAATTAAATACCTCAAATATTCACTAAACCTTTTCAATGTGCAAGCAACTGAGACTGAGAATGTTTAATCTTTAATATTTTTTTTTAATTTTTATTAGATATTTTTTCACTTACATTTCAAATGCTATCCCCGAAGCTCTCTATACACTCCCTGACCATGCTCCACAACCTACCCATTCCAGCTTCCTGGCCCTTGCATTCCCCTGTACTGGGGCATATGATCTTCGCAAGACCAAGGGCCTCTCCTCCCATTAATGGTCGACTAGGCCATCCTCTGCTATATATGCAACTGGAGACACAGCTCTGGGGGGGTTAGTTCATATTGTTGTTCCTCCTATAGGGTTGCAGACCCTTGTAGCTCCTTGGGTACTTTCTCTAGCTCCTTCAAGAGGGGCCTTGTGTTCCATCCAATAGATGCCTGTAACCATCCACTTCTGTATTTGCCAGGCACTGGCATAGCCTCACAAGAGAGAGCTATATCAGGGACCTCTCACCAAAATCTTTCTGGAATATGCAATAGTGTCTGGGTTTGGTAGTTGTATATGGGATGGATCCCAGGGTGGAGAAGTCTCTGGATGGTCCTTCCTTTCTGTCTCAGCTCTGAACTTTGTCCCTGAAACTCCTTCCATGGATATTTTGTTCCCCATTCTAAGAAGGAATGACATATCCACAGTTTGGTCTTCCTTCTTCTTGAGTTTCATGTGCTTTGCAAATGTTATCTTGAATGTTCCAAGTTTCTGGGTTAATATCCACTTATCCATGAGTGCATATCATGTGTGTTCTTATATTTTTGTTTGTGAGCCTAGTATTTAACAGCTGAGCCATCTCTCCAGCCCATCATTTGTGTTCTTTTATGATTGGGCTACCTCATTCAACACCAGTCAGAATGGCTAAGATCAAAAATTCAGGTAACAGCAGATGCTGGTGAGGATGTGGTGAAAGAAGAACACTCCTCAATTGCTGGTGGGATTGCAAGCTGGTACAACCATTCTGAAAATCAGTCTGGCGGTTCCTCAGAAAATTGAACGTAGTACTTCCAGAAGATCTAGCCATTCCTCTCCTGGGCATATACCCAGAAGATGTTTCCACACATGCTCCACTATGTTCAGAGCAGCCCTATTTATAATAGCCAGAAGCTGGAAAGAACCCAGATATCCCTCAACTGAGGAATGGATAAAAAGTATGGTATATTTACACAATGGAGTACTACTCAGCTATTAAAAACAATAAATTTATGAAATCCTTGGGCAAATGGATGTATCTGGATGATATCATCCTGAGTGAAGTAACCTAATCACAAAAAGAACACACATGATATGCACTCACTGATAAATGGATATTAGCCCAGAAACTTAGAATACCCAAGATACAATTTGCAAAACAGAAGAAAATAAAGAAGATGGAAAACCAATGTGTGGATGCTACATCCCTCCTTAGAATAGGGAACAAAATACCTATGGAAGGAGTTACAGAGACAAAGTTTGGAGCTAAGATGAAGGAATGGACCATCCAGAGACTGCCCCACCTGGGGGTCCATCCCATAATCAGTCACCAAACGCAGACACTATTGCATATGCCAGCAAGAGTTTGCTGAAAGAACCCTGATATAGTTGTCTCGTGGGAGGCTAGGCCAGTGCCTGGCAAATACAGAAGTGGATGCTCATAGTCATCTATTAGATGGAACACAGGGCCCCAATAGAGTAGCTAGAGAAAGTATGCAAGGATCTGAAGGGGTCTGCAACCCTATAGGTGGAGCAACAATATGAACTAACCAGTACCCCCAGAGCTCGTGTCTCTAGCTGCATATGTAGCAGAAGATGGCCTAGTCAGCCATCATTGGGAATAGAGGCCTCTTGGTCTTGCAAACTTTATATGCCCCAGTACAGGGGAATGTCAGGATCAAGAGTGGGAGTGGGTTGGTAGGGGAGCAGGGCTGGGGGAGGGTATAGGGGACTTTGGGATAGCGTTTGAAATGTAAATGAAGAAAATATCTAATAAAAAGAAAAAGAAAAAAGAAAAAAGAAAATGCTGTCTTTTTTCCACAGGATGGTTTTAGCTCCCTTGTCAAAGATCAAATGACCATAGGTGTGTGGGTTCGTTTCTGGATCTTCAATTCTATTCCATTGGTCTACCTGTCTGTTGCTGTACCAGTACCATGCAGATTTTATCACAGTTGCTCTATGGTACTGCCTGAAATCAGGCATGGTGATTCCACCAGAGGTTACTTTATTGTTGAAAATAGTTTTCGCTATCCTAGGTTTTTTGTTATATGAGATGAATTTGCAAATTCCCCTTTTGAACTCAGTGAAGAATTAAGTAGGAATTTTGATGGTGATTGCATTGAATCTGTAGATTGATTTCAGCAAGAGAGTCATTTGTACTATATTGATCCTGCCAATCCATGGGCCTGGGAAATCTTTCCATCTTCTGAGATCTTCCTAGATTTATTTCTTCAGAGACTGGCAGTTCTTATGACACAGATCTTTCACTTCTGTTGTTAGAGTCACACCAAAGTATTTTAAATTATTTGTGATTATTGGGAAGGGTGTTGTTTCCCTAGTTTCTTTCTCAGCCTGTTTATCCTTTGTGTCGAGAAAAGCCACTGATATGTTTGATTTAATTTTATATCCAGCTACTGCACTGAAGCTGTTTATCAGGTTTAGGAGTTCTCTGGTGGAATTTTTAGGATCACTTCTATATACTATAATATCATCTGAAAATAGTGATATTTTGACTTCTTCTTTTTCAATTTGTATCCCCTTGACCTCCTTTTATTTGTCTAATTGCTCTGGCTAGGATTTCAAGTATAATATTGTATAGGTAGGGAGAAAGTGGGTATCCTTGTCTAGTCTCTGATTTTAATGGTATTGCTTCTAGCTTCTCTCCATTTAGTTTGATGTTGGCTACTGGTGTGCTATATATTGCTTTTATTATGTTTAGGTATGAGCCTTGAATTCCTGATCTTTCCAAGACTTTTAACATGAAGGGGTGTTAGATTTTGTCAAATGCGTTCTCAGAATCTAAGCAGATGATCATGCGGTTTTTGTCTTTGAGTTTGCTCATATAGTAGATTACATAGATGAATTTCCGTATATTAAACCATCCCTGCATCCCTGGAATGAAGACTACTTAATCATGATGGGTGATTGTTTTGATGTGGATTTGATAAGCTAGAATTTTATTGAGTATTTTTGCATCGACATATTAAGGAAAATTGGTATAAAGTTCTCTTTCTTTTTTGGGTCTTTCTGTGGTTTAAGTATCAGAGTAATTGTGGCTTTATAGAATGAATTGGTGTAGAGTACCTTCTGTTTCTATTTTCTTGGATAGTTTGAGAAGAATTGGAATTATGTCTTCTTTGAAGATCTGATAGAACTCTGTACTAAACCCATTTGGTCCCTTTATTTGTTTTGTTTTGTTTTGTTTTGTTTTGTTTTCTTTTGTTTTGTTTTGTTTTTGGGAGACTATTAATGACTACTCCTGTTTTATTAGGGAATATGGGACTGTTTAGATCATCAATCTGATCCTGACTTAATTTTCATACCTGGTATCTGTCTAGGAATTTGTCCATTTCATCCAGGTTTTCCAGTTTTGTTGAGTATAGCCTTTGTAGTAGGATCTGATGATGTTCTGGATTTCCTCAGGGTCTGTTGTTATGTCTCCCTTTTCATTTCTGATATTTTAATTAGGGTACTGTCCCTGTGCCCTCTAGTTAGTCTGACCAAGGTTTTATCTATCTTGATGATTTTCTCAAAGAATCAGCTCCTGATTTGGTTGATTCTTGTATAGTTCTTTTTGTTTCCACTGGTTGATTTCAGCCCTGAGTTTGATTATTTCCTGTGGCTGTCTTCTTTTAGGTTTGTTGAAGGATTACTTTCTTGCTTTTTCTAGGGAGTAATTTCTGTCCTGGTGTTGGTGTTTTCCCTTTATTGTCCTTTGAAGGGATGGATTCATGGAAAGCTATCCTGTGAATTTGGTTTTGTCATGGAATACTTTGGTTTCTCCATGTATGGTAATTGAGAGTTTTGCTGGCTACAGTAGCCAGGGCTGGCATTTGTGTTCTCTTAGTGTCTTTATAACATCTGTCCAGGATCTNCTGGCTTTCATAGTCTCTAGTGAGAAGTCTGGTGTAATTCAATAGGTTTGCCCTTATAAGTTACTTGACCTTTTTCCCTTACTGCTTTTAATATTCTATCATTATATAGTGCATTTGTTATTCTGATTATTATATGTTGGGAGGAATTTCTTTTCTGGTCCAGAATGTCTTTTTCCTTTTATCATTTCTCTTTCATCAATGCAAAGGGAATAGCAAAATTGTAGGTAGGCCATTTCTGCATAGTTTTCAAACTCATGGTTCAAATATTATTTATTAACCTTCTAGTTCATGACCATTTTATATTTATGTGTTTATATGAACATATATGTACATGTGCTTCTGTGTGTGCATGTGTGCAAAGCATGTCTGTAGTCTGTATCAGTGACTTTTTTCTCTACCACTTTATGCTCCCAGCGGATTGTACGTGTGCATCCAACCAGGACCTATCTTTGGATCTGTGAATGAAAGATACACAAAAATTAGATTATTTTTTAAATGCCTTGGCTAACTAAAATGTTGGGCACTTCTGAATCTTTCCCTGCTATTACAAGCCCAACTGGGGAAGAGGCCAGTGGCCACTTACCAGAAATCTCACATGTCTGGTTGGGTTTATCTCCTGCCACTAGTGTATCCCAACATTCTTCCACTAATTATGGTGATTCTGTGTCTCCTCCCTGCGGCAACTCTAAGGGTTCTGCTCCATCTTCCTTTGCCCAACCATTGGTTACTGGCATTCTTATTGATGCATCAAAAAACAATTGGGGACAAGGATCTTTAGCATTTGAGCACAGATTCTCGTGTGTGTGTGTGTGTGTGTGTGTGTGTGTGTGTGTGTGTTTGTGTATGTGTGTGTGTGCATATGTTTGTGTGTGTGTGCATTCAAAGTGTCATTATAAGGTACAATTTCTCTTCTTGAGAACAGGTTTCTATGAGATAATATCTTAGTGGTCTTGGACTAAGACCACTAAGGTTCTAGACTACTCTGAATCTTTAGCAAGCCCAGGCATCTATCTATATAAACCATGAGTTATAATCTTTGTTTTCAAGTTGATGCAGTCCAGAGTATAGATTGGATTGTTCTAAGAATGGCCTAGATAAGAATGACCTAGCCATTGTCATTATCTCAATTTTCTGTGGTCATGTCTGGGTAGCAGTCTCTTACTTGCTAGTGGGTGATTAAATGTGCAGTCTAAATGTGCTATGCCAGCCCCATTAGAGTGAGCCTGTGCTGTATAAGAAAGGCAGTAGAACACAAGTCTGGAAAAGTCATTATACAGAACTTCTCCATGGCCTCTGCTTCAGTTCCTGCCTTTACTCTTGTCTTTGATTTACTTGACATTGATTTTAGCCTATAAACTGAATAAATATTGCTCCCAAGTAGTTTTGGTTAGTGTTTTATTATAGCAACAGAAGCACAAACTAATACATCTGCCTTCCCATATAGGGTAATACAAGCACAACTTCTCAGTTTTACTTACAAATAATAAGGGGATTGTAATTAGAATTATTATTGTTCTGACAAAACACTGTGCCCAATAAAACTTGGGAAGGAAAGTGTTTATTTGGCTTACATATTCCATGTCACAGTCCATTGAGGAAATTGAAGGCAGAAAATTTAACACACCAGGTACTTAGATCCAGGAACTGATATAGAGGCTATAGAAAGGTGAAACTTATGGGCTTACTCATCATGGCTTACTCAGTCTAATTTCTTATGGTATCTAGGATCATCAATCCAGAGATGGCAGGACTCTCCCCATATCAATCATTATGAAAATACAATGCAGCCAAATCCAATGAAGGGATATTTCAATTGATGGTTTCTTTCATTCAAATAATTCTAGTTGGGTAAGTTGCCATGAAATAATAAAAAAGAATGAATTCTAGAAATTCAACTCAAACTTTCCTTGCTCTAAAGGCAAATATCTTGATGTTCCTGGGATGTCTGCTCATTTTTGTATCAAGACAGTATGTAGGGGAGGTGGATCTTGGAAGGTAGTGAGGATTTGGGAGTAGAGGGAAGAGAAGCTGCAGTCAAGATGTATTGTATGAGAGAAAAATAAATACAATTTTAAAAATACAATACAATACAGTACAATAAAATGTCAGAACAAGTCACTGATAATGAAAAACTAAATGAGGAAAAGAAATAATTTCCTGTTATCTACTTGAGCTTGGCTTTTGAATACAAAGGTTGTTCTAAAGAAGCAAAACCAGAAACAGTGAAATATCATAGAACAATGATATGGGCATGCCAATAGATAGAGATGAAACACCAGAGTGGTTTCAACCTACTACAACTTATACAAATATCCCCAAAATTAACCTAGGAGAGTAACCCTTTAAAATGTCAAAAACATCCCATAGCATATTCACAGCTAGCACTATATATCTATATCATAGATCCCAATGGATTGCAGCTCAATGAAACAAACTTTTGATTTTGTGTAAATCTTTTTAATTAAGTTGAAGATTTAACTTATTTTGTAACTAACCAAAGTTCTGAATTTGAGTCCTATAGTGATATTATTGTGTTCTTAAGGAAGCTATTGATTCCAAAATATTTTGTCTGAGTGAGCTTTAAAAATGCTACAACTGTATTTAAAATTTAATGATTATTTGGGCCTTATAGAAAAGTATATTCACATTGTTAACACCCCCCCCCTCAATTTGTTATTCTGGTATCAATTGCATGTAGTGTGGGCAAGAGTCATTTTTCTGATATTAGATACTGATTGAAATTTGTAATATAGTTTGTAGGAAAAGCTTTTTAATAGAGTTTAGTGCATAGAAGATCAAAAAGTAATTGTTAGTATCTATATAAGATATCGTATGCTAATACTTTGAACCAAGATGAAATGCAGAAATTTCAGAAGAACTCTATGTGGTGACAGAACTTACATTGGAAAATCTCTGTACTTGTGCCACTGAGCTGTAAAGATAAGCGAATAATGATTTTATTTAACTTTTACTTCAAAAGTACTCTTATATCCTAACCAAAATGTCCCCTTTCATTGTGTCATTAATCAAATCCAGTTAAACAAACTTATTCATATTCAAAACTTTTGGGTAGTAAATGGGAGAGTGTTCAGTGGTTAAGTGCTTGTACTAGTCTTGTGGAACACCCACGTTCACTATCCACAACCCATATTGGGTAGTTTATAACTGCCAATACTGGCATTCTCAAGTGCATACCGCATACCGCAACATACATATTAACATAGTGATTGACAAAGTAATGTGAAAGTAAATAAAAAAAGCAAAGTCTTGGGCAAAGAGCATGACCTAAATCACAAAGAATTATACGCAACGAAGTATCAAGTTCAGTTTCCATTAGTGCCTGAGAGATTGATGGTAATGGATAATAGATAAACTTTTTTTTTTAATTTTTATTGGTTATTTTATTTATTTACATTCCAATGTTAATACCCCCCTACCCGGTTTCTCCTCCTTTCCCCTCCCCTTGCTTCTATAAGGATGCACCCCCACCCACCCTCCCACTCCTGCTTCAATGCCCTAGCATTTCCCTACTCTGGGGCACTGAGCCTTAAGAGGACCAAGGGCTTTCCCTCCCATTGATGCTGGATAAGGCAATCCTCTGCTTAAGTAGCAGTGAGCATGTAGAAGAATGCAAATTTAATCATTTTTATTTCCCTGCACAAAACTCAAATCTAACTGAATCAATGATAGCCACATAAAACCAGATACACTGAATCTATTAGAGGAGAAGGTGGCAAAAAGCCTCCAACAAATCAACACAGGGGAAATTTTCCTGAACTGAACACCAGTGGCCCAGGCTCTAAGATCAACAACTGACAAATGGGACCTTATAAAATTGAAAATTATTTGAAAGGCAAAGGACACTGTCAAGTGGACAAAACAACACATAAAAGGAGCAATAGTTAAAATATCATCTTGTAAAATATTAAAGTGTTTTAACAGTCAAGCTGTTTCCTACTGATCTAATCCTTTCTTTCTTTCTTTCTTTCTTTCTTTCTTTCTTTCTTTCTTTCTTTCTTTCTTTCTCTTATTGAAAATGTTGTTTATACATTGTATCCTGACTATGGTTTTCCCAATCTGTACAGTTTCTAGTTTCTCTCTACCTTCCCTCCTATCTTGTTCCAACCTATATTTTATTTTACTTTTTTATTTTTTATTTTTTTGGTTTTTCGAGACAGGGTCTCTATGTATAGCCCTGGCTGTCCTGGAACTCACTTTGTAGACCAGGCTGGCCTTGAACTCAGAAATCTGTCTGCCTCTGCCTCCTGAGTGCTGGGATTAAAGGCGTGTGCCACCATGCCCAGTTTCAACCTGTATTTTAATACTGTTTTTCTTTTAATTTTAAACCCTGCAAGGACTTTGAGTATACATTGCAGAATCAAATTTTATGTTTATTTTATTTTTCTGTATATGTGAAAGAGTTTGTGTGTATGTCTATATCTGTTTCATATACTGTTTCTTAAATTCTCTTCTTTCTGTTTATTTTGTCTTTTTCTGGTTTGTTTATTTATATTTTATCTTTTACTATATTTTGTTACTATTTTCTTATTTTCTTAATAATGATCTAATATATTTCAATAATTCTGTGAACTTTGATTTGTTCTTGAAATAATAAGATTCACATTCAAGTATCATGGTGTATCATGGAATTAGTCAGGAATATTGGCTAGTAATAACAATATGATCCCATCCATTAATATTATGTACCATTTCCCATGGATTACTCTTTTAATTACTTTAGTCCATAGTTCTTTTATACTCCTCTGATTGAAATTCAATGAGGGTGTCACAGATTATACTAGTTAATCAGTATACACAATGGAAAATGTATGTTATAAAACTGTTCTATGTAAAGCCTGAATGTTAAAAATTAATTAAAAAGCCAAAGCCTAATGGGTATTAAAGATAATTAACTGCTAATGGATCATGCAAGAAGGGTGTAATTAGGACCCTGTTGTAAGCTGGAATTTAGAGACTAGTTTATACCATACAGGTGAGGATTAAGCTATCCTGATTATTAAAAATGTAAAGATTTTATATGGATTCTTTTATGCTAATTCTGGGAAAATTACAAAACTCAGCAATAATGTTTCAAAATCATTAAATTCTGTATTAGTAGATTATATAAATTGACAAATATAAAATGGGTAGTAAATATTGAAAGTCTTTTTCAACGTTTATACCTTGTAATTGTTTAAAATTGATTATTTCACTGGTATGGCTTGTTCGATATAAAGACTTTCTTTCGAAAAAACAATATAAAATTTAGATTAAAATATGTTCTTTGGTTTTTGCCTAAAGTATACCGAAAAGATTCTGAGCCTAAGGGAATGCTACAAACCCAACAGTAAAAATGGAATGTGAATATTTCTTAAAAGAGCACTGAAGGTAGTATTGAGGGCAAAACTTGAGAGGGCAAAACTTTGAAATAGACAATAAACATTCCAGCTACTCCTCAATATATAGAGTCTCATTCAGATCCACAGTACATAATAGACCTTCAGTGTAAGGTAAGATAGGAATAATCATATCATGTACTCTGATGCTTATGTTAAAGTGTTCAGAGTATGAAAGACCCAGTGGCAAAAGCAAATTCTATATTCAGTGAAAGTAACTAAAACATAATTGCACTAAGAAATATTTTCAATGAATATAAGTCAAGAGCTAATAATCAATATACTTTCCTAACATAACTCTAATAGATATATGGTAGATATAAAGTAAGTGATTCAAAGAGGAATATCTAAAATACAGTTTAAAAAATAATATGTTAAATTTAATAGAATGTTTTCACAATGTAAGTTTATGGTAATATTTATGTATCTTATTTAACTTCATCTTTGCTAACCCACATGCTATTTGTGTTTTATTGGTATATAATGCTTACTCATTAATTAGAAATTAAATTAATTAAATATTTTCTGTTTAATAATTTATCTTCTTATTTGACTACATAATCCACAATAGGTTTTACAAAATTAGAAGACCTTGCTTTAGTATATTTCTTATATAAAGCAGGGCACAATTTTGCAATTACTTAAACTGTATAAACACTATAACCATGAGTATGAAATATGCACAATTGTTTCATTTGTATTGGATTATATTGGGATGCTACTATAATTTGACTGATAACCAGCTTGACATTCCTTTCTATCATCAATATTGGTCTTGGCTCTAAGTTCCTTTTGCTAAATAAATTGGGAGGAATTAGTGGCAACTAGAGTTTTAGAGGTATTTTGACATTTTATGTAATTACTCTATGATGCTGTGGTCTACAACATAACAAAGAAATTAAATTAAACTACACTGAACTGAACTAAAGTAAACTAACCAAATCCGTATTACTCTCAGGCTTTGTCTGTTCTAAGAGAATGTGGAAATAATAAATCCAATAAGCCAGAGTCACCTTCAGGATTCCAAGCTGCTTTGTAACCAACCTGCAGACTAATGAGTTAAAAACAAATACCAATATTGAAACACCTCAGCATTCAGAGATTATATTTTTCCCAACATCACTTGTGCGACCTTTGATGACTAAGACATATTGGCTCAATCAGAAGAAAGAGATTAATTTAGCGATTAACATAAAACATTAAGTAAGGCTTTTCAGAGGTGATGGCATCTCACCTAGACCTTGAAAGATGTGTTGACTTTGGACCTAAATTGCTTAATTCCTTGTCTCATACTTAGCTGTTCAATCAGGGTAATGGAGTATGAAAAACTATTGATGGGTACTTTAATTTACATTGGTAAGAATTTTGAAGCAAATCTTTGGGCAAGCAAAAATTTCTTGGAGAGAAATTTGTGCAATGAAGGGAAACACAATAAAGAATTTGGTTTTTAATGAAAAGCTACTTTTGCAAAAACTTTTTCATTTTTATGGCATAACACATTCATAAATCAATCTGCAGTTTCTGTATCCACTTCATGGACAACTATGAATGTATATTACATCAATTTTTCTGGATAATACATACACAGAAAAAAGCGAGAGGGAGAGAGAGGGAGATGGATAGAGAGATTTTACGTGTTTTTATCTCTATTACAGTATGTCTGAACCATGCACAGCACTCAGTATGAAAAAAGTTCACCAAACCAGAAAGCAATGTCAGTTAGAATTACGTGTAAAACAATTTTGATATGAGGTAATGAACTTGTGTCTTAGGGGGCTTATTATTATTTCAATAGATCCACATTCAGTTACAAATTTTCCATAATAATATAATGTAGTGGAGTAAAAGTAGACATCTCAACTAAGTGGTGGTTCTTCTTACAGTTTTGAAGATATTTAGGAAAGAGGTTCACAGGTAGTTTTTCTCCAGCTAATCCAATTCACTGAAATGTTTAAAGGATAAAATTTCTTTTGTAAGAGTATTTGAAAAGAAAAAAAAATGTTTAGTTTTCTAAAATTTTCTGCTGTTTAAACAAAGACATCAAGCATGGTTTTATATTGACGCATATTCACTACTTCTGTTACCAATGCACCAAATTTATGTTGTTGACTATTTTGCAAAATGTAAGGCAGAAAATCAATGGTGTACATATCAAAATTCAAAGAGGTTTATAAATTGTAATTGATTTTAACATTTTCTTCTATTATTACAACAGGCAATATCTGCTGAAGATGCTGCTTCATCTAGCTTTTAGAAAGTTAGCATTCTTGAGTATTCAGCTCTGCCCATTTATGCTCACCTTCATTATAAAATACTTTACTCATACACCCCAGCAGCCCCACTAGTTAGGAAGCAGTAATAAGCAGGATAGCATTTATTTGTTAAATTGTTTGCTTAAATTATGCATAAGTGCCTTGCTGTGCTTTAATTTAAACTAATAGTATTTCTAATAATATTGCTAACAGAAATAAGATACTAATAATTTTCTTTTTGTCTACCCCCTACTTGCTTTGTAAATGTGAGATTATATATTTTAAGTAAAAAATAAAAATACAGGAAAATGACAGGTACTTTTTAAAGATAAGCAGTAGGATATATGTATGTAAGAAAGAATTGTTATTTCTCCCAGTGCACCACCACCACCCAAAGCACACAAACTCTTCTCTCTCTCTCTCTCTCTCTCTCTCTCTCTCTCTCTCTCTCTCTCTCTCTCTCTCTC
>NC_034606.1:13272144-13274940 GCF_900095145.1 Mus pahari | reverse complement strand
ACATATGGACAAACATACACACATACACACACACACACACACACACAGACACACAAAAACACACACCAAAGACCAAAGGTAGCAAAATAACAATTTCCTTACACTTTATGAAGTGTTCATTTTTCCCAGTTATGTGAGTATGACTTTAATATAGCAACCTATGCATTCATAAGTAAAAGTGGAATGTTCTATTTTGTCTCTCAAATTCTTTTACACATGACAATTCAGGGTCAAAAAATGTGAATGTGAGTTGATGTACCCATCTGTCTAATCTATGCCCTGTCTAACTACTGGGGGTGGTCTCCTCAGGTTCATCTCCCCACAGTTGGCACTTCAGTTAAGTGAGGCCTGGGAGCCTCTCACAGACCAGTTCTTTGACTTTATAGAAGTCCCCCTTACTCCAACATCCCAACTCCCTGTGATCGTATATTTTAATTCATTCTGCTGGCCCTCTGGACTTTTCTCTTCTCCCCCCCATACCTGATGTTGCCCCTATTTTCCCCTCTCCCTCCCTCTCCTACGCAGGTCCTTCCCTCCTTCAGTCTTCAGTGATTCTCTTGTTAACCCTTCTAAATGGGATAGGAGCATCTTTATTTGGGTCTTCCTTCTTGTTCAACTTTTTATGGTTTATGGGTTATATCATGGATAGTCTGTTCTTTTAAGTTAATATCCACTTATTGGTGAGTACATACTGAAAGAAAGGCTGACCAGTACATGACCTAACTTGGGATCCATCCCATGGGCAGGCACAAAACCCTGACACTATTACTGATGCTATGTTGTGCTTAAAACAAGAGCCTAACATGTCTGTCCTCTGAGAGGCTTTACCAGCAGCTGAGTGAGAAGGTACAAATACTTAAGCCAACCATTGAACTAGGGCCTAGGACCCCAGTGGAAGAGTTAGGGTATTGGGAACAAAATAAAAAGGGGGGATCTGGGGGGGCTGGAGGAAGTGGGGTAAGGGACAGGGACCTAACATCCTGCCAGAGTTCCCCTGTGCTCTGGGCAGGCAGACACAGGTGTTGGAGGGCTGCCAGGCACTTTCCACTCAGCTCTGGGTGGGCATTGCCTCTGACCCACTTGGCGTTGGGGTGAGGGGTGGAGAAGGGGTGGCCCCCAACAGGGGACCCCCCGGAGCTACTTTGCTAAAGCCACCAGGATTTCCAGAGAGAGGGAGTAGGGGAAGAAGTTCCCAACACTGACCAGAGTGTGCAGCAGGCCATGAAGGAGCAGAGACTGTCTATGGTTTAAGAGCTTTATTAGAGACATGCAGGGGGAAAGAGAGAGGAGGGGAATGGAGGGGAGGGAGAGAGGGAGAGAGGGGGGGAATGCTAGAGAGAAAGAGGGAGAGAGGATCAAAAAGAAGAAGAAGACAAAGAGAAAGGGAAGAGGAAAGAGAAGAGAGAAGCGAGAGGTAAAGGAACAAAGGAGTAAGAGGTTAAGAGTGAGAGTAAGAGAGTGTGGTGGGTCAGAAGATGGAAAGATCTCCCATGCTCATGGATTGGCAGGATTAACATAGTCAAAATGGCCATCCTGCCAAAAAGCAATCTACACATTCAATGCAATCCCCATCAAAATTCCAACCCAATTCTTCACAGAGTTAGAAAGGGTGATTTGCAAATTGATCTGGAATAATAAAAAACCTAGGATAGCAAAAACCATTCTCAACAATAAAAGAAACTCTGGTGGAATCGCTATGCCTGACCTTAAGCTGTACTACAGAGCAACTGTGATAAAAACTGCATGGTACTGGTACAGCGACAGACATATAGATCAATGGAATAGAATTGAAGATCCAGAAATGAATCCACAAACCTATGGTTACTTGATTTTTTGACAAGGGAGCTAAAACCATCCAGTGGAAAAAAGCCTTTTCAACAAATGGTGCTGGCACAACTGGTGGCTATCATGTAGAAGAATGAGAATTGATCCATTCTTATCTCCTGTACAAAGCTCAAGTGTAAGTATCTCAAAGACCTCCACATAAAACCAGAGACACTGAAATTGAGAGAGGAGAAAGTAGGGAAACGCCTCGAAGATATGGGCCCAGGGAAAACATTTCTCAGCAGAACACCAATGGCTTGTGCTGTAAAATCAAGAATTGACAAATGGGACCTCATAAAATTGCAAAGCTTCTGTAAGGCAAAAGACACTGTCAACAACACAAAAAGGTCACCAACAGATTGGGAAAGGAATTTTACCAAACCTAAATCTGATAGAGGACTACTATCCAATATGTACAAAGAGCTCAGGAAGCTGGACTCCAGAAATTCAAATAACCCCATTAAAAAATGGGGTACAGAGCTAAATAAAGAATACTCAACTGAGGAATACCGAATGACTGAGAAACACCTGAAAAAACTTTCAACATCCTTAGTCATCAGGGAAATGCAAATCAAAACAACACTGAGATTCCATCTGACTCCAGTCAGAATGGCTAAGATTAAAAATTCAGGTAACAGCAGATGCTGGCGAGGCTGTGGAGAAATAGGAACACTCCTCCATTGCTGGTGGGATTGCAAGCTTGTACAACCACTCTGGAAATCAGTCTGGCGGTTCCTCAGAAAACTGGAGATAGTACCACCAGAGGACCCAGCAATACTTCTTCTGGGCATATACCCAGAAGATCTTCCAACTGGTAATAAGGACACATGCTCCACTATGTTCATAGCAGCCTCATTTATAATAGCCAGAAGCTGGAAAGAACCCAAATGTCCCTCAATAGAGGAATGGATACAGAAACTGTGGTACATTTACACAATGGAGTACTACTCAGCTATTAAAAACAGTGAATTT
>NC_034606.1:13235467-13271919 GCF_900095145.1 Mus pahari | reverse complement strand
AATACTGGACCCCCAATGGAGGAGCTAGAGAAAGTACCCAAGGAGCTGAAGGGGGCTGCAACCCTGTAGGTGGAACAACAATATGAACTAACCAGTATCCCCTGAGCTTGAGTCTCTAGCTTCATATGTAGCAGAAGATGGCCTAATCGGCCACTATTGGGAAGAGAGGTCCCTTGGTCTTGCAAACTTTATATGACCCAGTACATGGGAATGCCAGGGCCAAGAAGTGGGAGTGGGCATGGGTAGGGAGGGGAGCAGGGGCCGGGGGAGGGTATAGGGAACTTTCGGATAGCATTTGAAATGTAAATAAAGAAAATATCTAATAAAAAAAAAGAAAGGAAAAAAAAAGAGAGTGTGGTGGGGCTGAACACTCTTTTTATGGTCTTCACTGTTGCTAGGTAACTGGGGAGGAGTTTAGCCTGAACGTCAGAAGCTTGGGCAATTGTTTACATGACTACTGACCATGCATCTCTTGTGGGGGCTGTGGGATGTGGTATCTTAGGGCAGGGGCCGGAGTTCCAGGGGCGAGAGGGAATGCCTACCATGCATGTAGGTGATTTATGACCATCAGGGTTCACCATCAGGGTTCAGACCTCAGCTCTACTGGAGACCAGCCTGCAATTCCCCACATTAGGGGAAGAATTAAAGAATTGAATGGGGGGATGGCAATCCATAGGAAGACCAACAGTGTCAACTAACCTGGACCTCTGGGAGCTCCCAGAGACTAAGCCACTAACCGAAGAGAATACAACAGGCCAGTCTCAGGTCCCTAGCTCACATGTAGAAGAGAATGTCCTTCCTCTGGCCTCAGTGGAAGAAAATGTGCCCAATTCTGTAGAGAATTGATGTTCCGGGGGAGTGGGAGGGTCACTCCCTCAGAAGTGAAGGGGATGGGGAAAGAGTGAAGAACTGGGAGGGGGAAACCAGTAGGGAAGCAACATTTTGAATGTATATAAGTAAGTAAATATAAAAGCAGTTAATGAAAATATGAACAACCCAATAGTAGCATCTATTTATCTGCAATGAAATCATGTTTATTTATATTCATATTGATTATTATAACTAATTATTAATTTAGATGTATATGGCTGTCTATGGAAGAAACTCACATATTTATGCTACTATTATCATTGAGTTCATAAGAGTTACCGCAAAATTTCCTTTTAAAATGCCTTCCCTAGTCTACCAAGTTTCTCAGAGCTGCCACCACATACACTATCATAATTTAAAATGAAGAAAATATAGGTAGAATCATAGATATATATTATGGAATAATTCTGCTAGTACCTTGTAAGAATCATTTTCATTTTTTTATTGAATTAACATACATTAAATCTTACATATTTTTGTTCATTATTGTTGTTTTTATTTTTTAAAAAACTCTGGATTCTTGAAAGAATGCTTTATAGAACATATTTTTCTATTATACCACTTGTATATACTTGCTCTCAGAGATGAGCATTTACTACTGGGTAATCAATCAATAATTTTTTCTGTTCATCATATTCTCCTGCTCTTCACATTACTCAGCTGACCATATGTATATAGGATTCTATATGAAGTAGTTATTTCTCATTTCTTTGGAGATTCAGTTGTGTCATGTGGTGTTTTTCTGGAAGCTGTTTTGTGAAAAGGCATGTGATATTCTTCTGGAGTGGACACTTGAGAAGGCACGTGATACTTAGAATGAATATAAATATAGTGCACAGATGGTTATACAATGCTCTTTCATTGATTTACCTGGTAATGCTTTGCTGGTTTACTCTAATGAAGTTTTTGCATTGATACCCCCTACAAAACTTTGCTGGGCTTTGCTTATCGTGACTTGTTGCTATTTCATATAAAAAATGTACCAGAGAACTTCTTGTGTTATTCTGCGTGCTTGTTGCTGCATCTGTGGACTTGTGTTGATTAAGTGAAGCTTCATGGTTTCTTCAGGATTGAGCCACTGCTGTTGATTCATGTCTAGTGATACTATTAAACTGGATTGATAGTATCCTGACACTAATAAACTAGACTGCTGATATCCTGATAATGAATATTAGAATCATCCCAATGAACTATTTCTAAACAGGTCCACAACCCCCATTTCCTATTAACCTTTCTTTTCCCCTATCTCTGGTTGGAAGGCTAAAGAGGAAGTTAAAGGATTTACAAACCCTAAATAAAGTACGCTTTGAAAATCTAAGCATATATATATATAAACACATTCATATGTATATAGCAATAGGTAATAAAATAGAGGTAACGAAGTTAAAAAGTGAGAAAGCAGGATTACATGGAGAGGTTTCAAAGGAGAAGCTTGAAGGGGGAAATTATGTAATTCCATAACTTCAAACATACTTAATTATAAAATAATCTCTACAGAATACATTTCTGAAGACTAGTATGGGTAGATTATTTGTTACTTAGATGGTTTTCTGGTTGGCATAGTCTTAGAAATTATAGAACGAGCTATTATTTTAAATGTAATGTTAATTTATTCATAATTTTTAAATTCTATGCCTATAAAATGGTTTCTTTCTATTCATCATTTCATACAGAAATGGGCATGAAAAGTAAGTATGGGATGAAGATATTAATTCAGTTACACATATAAGAATATTAAGAAATGTAAAGCACATTAAGTAAAGTCTATTGTGATTTTTAAAAAAATTAGTGAGATCTTCTACCAGTTTAGCAGGCAATAACATTATCTAAAGGATAAGCAGAGAAAACTATCTGTGTTAAATGACAAAGACATCAACTCCTGCCAGCAAAGCTCTTCCAGTTCAAACTCCCAGCTCCATCCATAGTGCTGAGACAGAACACATGCTCCAGCACCCTCATCCCCCAAAGTCTGGTGGATCTCAGAGACAGTTTTCTGTCTCCCCCGACCCCCTACATTATTTACTTTATCCTAGCACCTAACTCCTGCATGCAACCTCCTGGGAATCAAGAGACCATTCCTGCCAGACAAGAGAAGCTAATTGCAGAACCTTACCTCTCTTTCTATTTCTCCAATTCCAATTCCTCAGTCTCACCTGCAGCTCAGTAGCAGAATATATTTGTACCCTATCCTCACTCCCTGTTCTCATTCCCCAAGGTCTAAATAAGCAGATCCTGGTCAGAATATGCTTCTTGTCTCTCTTACACCAACCTCAACTTATCACATCTCCTTAGTCTCAGATACCAATCCTTGAAAACCTATTTTATATGGAACCTCAAATAGTCAAAAATATCAAGATATGAGAAGAATTTACTACCAAGAAATGCACCCAGCACATGCTTTTAAAAACAAGTGAGATCAACAGAAACCAAGAAACAAAACACTCACGCAATGAAGACAAGACTAGATATATGGACCTAGAATTGTAATCTCAATCCTATATGCATAGATACCAACATAAAAACACAATTTAAAAAAAATCCAGGAAAATACATCTCTACTATGGTCTAGAAAGCCTCCTACAGGAGGTCCTGAATATGCAAAGATATTTGAAGCACAAGTAAAAGACCTCTAAACTGCTGTTATGAACACAATAGAAGTTCTTAAAAATGAAATGAATAAATCCTTTAAACAAATCTATTAATCATAAAACACTTTAAGGAAATGAATGACATCCTTTAAAACTATGTGTAATTTGTGACAATAAATGTTGGCAAAAGTGTGAGGAGAGAGAACCCTCCTGCATGGCTAAAGGGAGTTTAGAACAGTACTAATATATAAATCAATATATCCTAGAGAAATCCTAGAAAAAATTACCAACATTTAGAAAGTTTACTAGAAATAGGAATTATGTGATGCAATGATAAAAATAAAGTTCTTTTTCTCCACAAATCCCAAAGAAATCTGGAAAAAATCTATCACATTCCCTATGATTGGAAAGTATATGATCAACTGATGAGTTTTTTAAAAAGGAAACTTGATTCTCAATTACCATATTCGATTTCATAGCATTTTAACTTGAGAACATTGTAACACCATTCTATAATGCTCTATGCTTTCTATAGACTGTGTGACCTTGTCTTCCAAGTTTGGGGTGGTTTTGAATGAGCGCAATTTTGTAATGGCAATTTGAACAATCATGATTTCAGTATTAAATTGTTAAAAAGGGAAAGGGTTTCATATTCTGTAAGTGTGATACTGACTAGAAAAAGATAATCAGTAGATACAAGAGCAAATTAAAGGCTTAATCTAGGTTGAGGATTTAGCTCAGTGGTAGAGCACTTGCCTAGCAAGCACAAGGCTCTGGGTTCAGTCTTCAGCTCTGGAAAAGAAAAAAGAAAAAAAGAAAAGAAAAAAAAAAGGCTTAATCTAAATTCATTGGTACTGGAACTACTAGAATACATCCCTAGGGGTCTTGGATAATCTAAGAATGATCAATGAATCTCACAGTGCTTAAGCTCTCTGTGTATGACCATTTGAAATAAAATATTCATTTTACCAACTATCTAATTTTGATACCACTCAAATCACAAATAAATATGGCTAACTTGTGTAAGTTTTATTGGTTTGTAATCTTTATCCAATAATCATTGACTGATAATTATTTCAGTCCTAAGCTCTGTTGAAACTTGTAGAATATCTTTTAGGCAGGCAATTCCCTTTACTGGGGCATATGAACTGCGTATGTACAAGGGCCTCTCCTCCCATTGATGGCCGACTAGGCCATCCTCTGCTACATATTCAACTAGAGACACCCAGGGATCCATCCCAACTTGCTTCTTGGTCATGATGTTTTCTCAAGAATAGAAACCTGTGAGAACCTGATCATGTTTTGGGAAGGACTCTGGAAGGATTTTAGAACTTTGGGCTAGAAGACTCATTAGGTGTTAAGAGCTCTGTGGGATGTTGTGTAAGAGCTTGGAAGTGCAAATTAGGAAGTCTGGCTTGTGAAATTTCAGAAGGAAGATTATAGACTCTTATCAGGGCCATTGCTCTTTTCATTGTGAAGATTCTGTGGTTTTCATTGGCTGGGGCTGAAGAATCAGCTGTGATTAACAAGATACCAGCACTACTAAAACAAAAACTTTGTATTACGGTCACTATTGATGCTCGTTAGCTGGAGCTAAGAAATTAGAAAGAAGAGACCACTGAGGTTATATCTTCTCAGAAGTATTTTCTGAGGGCACAGAGGCTGTGTTCCAGAGATCGCCAACGCTGTACCTTGTGGAGTGACTGGACTTGGCAATGTGTAAGAGTTACCCAGATCGTACTGGTTTTGAAGGCATGAAATAGTCATGAAGAGCAGCTGAGGCTCTGAAATGTGAGAGGCCATGGAAGGCCATTGCTGAATGTGCAGCCTTGGTTGTAAGTGATGGATCAGGACTGAAGGGGTCATGGAAAGGAACTGAGGCTTGGCACTATGAACAGACCCTATGAGAGGATAATGGTGAAGCCTAGTTGCAGCTGAAGACAGAAGTATTTTGCAGATGCCAGTACCTTGAGATGACTACCAAGAACAGCAGCAGCAGTGGAGTAGCTGGAACCTAGAAGACAAGCTGTGTGCTACAAAGTGCATGGCTAGAGAAGTGACCCAGACATTGGACAGTTGGGGTTTGATTTTGCTTTTGATTTGATTGTGCCCTGATATTTTTCCCTCTTGAAAGAAGAAAGTATTTTAGTGGAACCCAGAGTTAAGAGACTTTTAATTTTTAAAAGACTGAGTTTCAAAAGATATTGGACATTTTAAAAGGATTGAACTTTTAATATGTAAAGACTGTGGGACTTTTAAAGTTATTTAGATCTTGTGGATAAATGAGAAAATAAGAGTTGAAGCTTATTAGTGATGTGTTTGTGTGGTCTGATTTTTTTGTGTCATAACTCCACAAGCTGGAGTTATGACAGAGAAAGGAGCTTCAGTTGAGGAAATACCTCTATGAGATCCAACTGTAAGACATTTTCTCAATTGGTGGTCAAGTTGGGCGGACCCCATGTGAGTGATGATATCCCTGGGTTGATAGTCTTGGGTTATGTAAGAAAGCAAGCTAAGCAAGCCAAGGGAAGTAGGCCAATAAGTAACATCCCTCCATGACCTCTGCCATCAGCTCCTGCTTCCTATTATGGTTGAGTTCCACACCTGACATCCTTTGGTGATCAACAGCAATGGAGAAAGTGAAAGCTGAGTAAACCCTTTCATCCCAACTTGCTTCCTGGTCATGATATTTGGGCAGGAATAAAAACCCTGACTAAGACATGTATTCATAGTGTTGCTTTCTCTCTCTCTCTCTCTCTCCCTCTCTCTCTCTCTCTCTCTCTCTCTCTCTCTCTCTCTCTCTCTCTTTAAAGAACATTTTGGCTATATCTGAAAATATCCACTTATTCTCTATTGGACTAGAATAACTTTTATTGCTTCTGTTCTCAGAATTCTACCTCCACTTTATCCCTTTTGTTCAAGTACTTTATTTCTGGTAAGCATTTCTAAGTATAATCAAAATATATCCAAGTACTTAAAATGTAATTTTTAAGGCTAAGTTTTGTATACCATTCTTTTAGTTAAATGAGCAAGCAGTATTTGATTAAGATATACCACCCAAAATCACTGTTATTATTTTAGAGACAAACATTCCTTACTATGGAAACAACCCAATTTTAATCATGCACAAAATGGATGCAGTTCGAAAGAAATAAAAACAAAATTCTTAGAGAGTTGAATGTATTCATAAATTATCTTCTTATGAAAAATAATTTACCTATTATACTAAAATGCTATTCTACCACTACTACTTCTGTCACTATTGATATCAAAACACTGAATTAGAAAAAAAGAAAGCTAATTGTACTATCAAAATTTTCCAAAAATTATAAGAAAATTATTTTAGTGAAGCCCAGAGTTAAGAGACTTTTAATTTTTTTGTCATTTCATTTTATGTTAAATAAGTCATAAAAGGAATGAAAACCAATTAATTTTGTAAACACCAAATATTTATCAGTGTTATCTAAAATGAATAAATATAAGTAAAATAAAGGTGGTATGTCTCAGCCCCTGTGAAACTTAAGTGAAAGAGACAAATAAGATAACTAAATGCAGACAATATTTATGTAAGAAAGAGGCTTAAACTTTTACATTAGTGACACTGAAGTTATTCGTTTTTTATATTTTAGGATGCTGGAATAATTTGACTCTAACAAAGAAGAAATAAGTTGTTATTTGCAACTTTTCACTGGCCTCTACTCAAATAGTCTTTTTTTTTTTAATTAATGGCAAAATGATACTGAAAATTAGGTTCATTTTCTTCCATTTTTCCTCTTATTATACTGTTGCTTTTCGTTATGTTTAAAATATGCAGTTGAAAATAGTAAGCATTTCTTCTTGAAGGGAAAATAATAGGCCACATATTGTTGCTGAATGAGATATAATTTCCATTTTAGGTACAAAGGATACCTGTTGTGTAAATGGTTTTCATGCACACCTATTGCCACTCTCACAGGCAATGTTTTTGACAGAAAGATCAGTAACCTCTAAGAAGTATTAAGACACAAAGTGCTCATGGAAATTCAAATGGAGACTATATTACTTGTTGTACAGTCTTATCAAACTGTTCTCTGGTATATAATGAGTAGTTGGGTGAAAAAATAATTTAAAACAATTACATTATGCTTTTAGAAGTAAGAATTATAAGTCCTAAAGAAGATTCATTTTCCCATTGTTTAACTGCTACGACTGACATAAATTTGCTTGTAAGACCACCAAGTCAAAGAAATGTCTAGCTAACTATTTTATTAAATATATAGAGATAGGCAGATCATATGTTTAAAGTATGGACAATGACTATGATGTTAAATAAAGAGGACAGGAGTGATTAAAAAAGCAATACAATAATGTTGTTGGGTCTTCAATAATTGCTTGAATCCAGAGTTCTGAGGAGAATTATACTATGTGGGCTATATTTTAATATTGACTTCTAACTGGGCACCCAAACTCGTTAATGATAGGAAAGTGTAAACTCTGACAGGTTATACACAATGTGCAAAAAGGTGAAAGACAAGACTTTCCAGAATATAACATTAAATGACATTCAATTTAAAGAAAGAAAGAGGAAAATAGATAAATAATTTGATAGTATTTATTAAATATTAGAGGCATATAAAATTTCATGAAGGTTCTAAAATAGGTATCAATAAAGCAAAATAAAATTCCTGTATATGTAACAAAATTAATGTAAAATTAAACCATGATCAAGAAGGGATTCAGAAGAAGTATAGAGAAGAAGAAATCTCAAAAATATGTAATTTAATTTAAAATATTTAGAGACTTCTCTCATAAACCAAGACAGAATGTGATGAAAAGAATGGAAAGATCAACTATATAAAATTATATTAACTATCCTAGTGAGAAGGAGAGATTCAATATGTGGAATAACTAAGACATTGCTGGCAAGAACAGTTTGTGGATTTGAGAAATTAAAGCAAAACTTGAGAATAGATGCTAAAAAAAGAACTTTTACAAGGAATTTTTTTGAAAAGAGAAAATAAAAGGGCTGAAATGAAGATTATGTTCTCAGTTTTAATATATTAAATAATAACCAATCTGTTTTACTAAAATCATATCAAAATACTGAAAATAATTTCAGAATGAAAACAGCCAGTGGGAAAAAAGTTAGCTTGTATTTACAATCAAGGTTCATGGCATTTACAATGTAATTTAGTGTTTGTAGTAGAAGATGATCAAGCTAATTTTATGTGTGTCCATGTATATGCATGAGCTTCTGATTCCTCAGTTAAAATAACTACCACAATCAGAATGGTGTCGAGATGGAATGTGTTTACAAGGAAGGAAAAGAGGAAAGAGATGCAAGAAAAAGTAGGGAAATATACTTACCAGATAACAATACCTTTTATCTTTGTTGAAATTTTTCTGAATTTGTAGAGAGAAGAGAATTCAGGGTATCATTTTGTTGAAGGTGAGTTTTGTTTTGGTGATGTTTTTCTATGCAACTGCATTCATTCACTGTTTAAAGTTCAAGTACAGAAGAAAAGATAATTTTACTTAAGCAAAGTTGGGTTTTTACCAACACTAAAGGATGAAGAGAAAAAATATATATGTATTAACAAAAATTATAGAAAGGAATCCTATACAAAAGATATCCATAGCAGTCTCTGAAATTTTCAAGGAAAAAGGAAGGCAGGGAGCTGGGGCAATAGCTCATTAATTAAGAATGAGTATTGCTTTCATTAGGATGAGTTTAGTTTTGCAATAACCATGTCCACAGACTATAAATCTTAGAGTAAGTTCCACAAATTCTCACTCCCACTTCTGGCCTTATTGGGAATTTGAATTCCTGTGAATATACTCCTACATAATATACATGAAATAATTGCAATTAAAATAATAAAATTTACCTTTAAATTACAGAACATAGAAAATACAATCTATAGAAAAGAAATAACAGAAAAGTCACGAGTATTTGAGAGACCTGGAATCATGGGTAAAGACTGGAGAAATGGGTGAAAAAGGAAGAAATATGAAAGTATATACCTGATAGTATAGGGTATAAGCATACTTTCTAGATTCTAGTAAGCAAAAATAAATCATATTTTTATATATTTTCTTAATTATATACATATTTTATAACATTTGTTATGATAATTTACTACATGCACATTACATATAATGATAAATCATGATAGTTTACACATTTTGAAATTATTAAATTCACAATTAATACTAAATATATTACACATTAATATTAAATGCATTACAGTTCAATATATTTATATTGTACAATTATCAAATCAGTTTACTTAACATATCTATTTAATTGTATTTACTTTACATTTGAAAATAAGACTTTCTTCCATTAAACTGTTGTCTTGATTTTAGTTTTCTGACCTCAATTCTACAATGAAAACAATTTTGTGCTTTAGTCATGAAAATTATTGTAATTCATTACAATAGCAATTGACAATAATTCATTTTGCAGAGACAAGCTAGATTCTAATTCAAATTTAAACTTGTTGAATGGAGAATAATTTAGAACCACCATGCTCTGACTTAGACTTGGAAATATACAGAACACTGTACTTAAACGAACATGACATTTGGACATATATTTTATCTCCTGACTCACTGAAGTCTAAGAACAGAATAAATTTTAGCTATAGACAAAAGATATATTTCTGACCAACTAGATGAAATTAAATTTGTGCTAGATGAAATTAATTTTAGGAAAGAATTTATGTTTGCATTTTAGAGAATGCAGATGCTTAAACTTTGTCACAGAAATTCATTCTCTAGTTTCTCTCAGAAAAATAAATGATTGAAACTAAACTGTGATAAAGTCTTATCTTGCAGCTGTATATGAATATTATCTTGTACTTTTTTGAATATGACACGTATTTGACATTGAACTTCCAATTAAAAGGCAACTCCCCATGGAATTCCTGAGTATCTTGTGAAGATTAAATCTCTCCTGGATGTTTGTATTCATTCTTCCTTGAGTCATAGAAATAATAAGACTGCTTGCTGCTGTGAAGTGGCAATTTCTGGAACACCCTTAGTAAAACAGCTATAAATAACATAGTCTTATTTTGATACTAGAAATCAATCAATATACATTTCACACTGTGAAATAGTTAACATCATTATTTAATCTAATTTATATTTTGAAAAATACTAAACAAAAGACATACGGAACATTTATTTATAAGCAACTCAATGCCCTTTTCATATTTCATAACAAAAGATATATTCCTGGGTCTTGAGAGATGGCTCATCAGTTGAAAACACTTATATTTGCAAATGACCAGGATTTAATTTGCAACATGTATAAGAAGCCTCACACCCACCATCTTAGTTCTTACAGATCTGATCCACTCTTCTGACCTATCTAAGAACAAAAATATATGTTTCACAAGTACACATACAAGCTTAGCACTCATGCAAATAAACAAAATATATATTTAAAAATATAGTCATAGTCAGGGTTTCTATTCCTGCACAAACATTATGGTCAAGAAGCAGTTGGGGAGGAAAGGGTTTATTCAGTTTACATTTCCACATTGCTGTTGATCACCAAAGGAAGTCAGGACTGGAACTCAAGCAGGTCAGGAAGCAGGAGCTGATGCAGAGGCCATGGAGGGATGTTCTTTACTGGCTTGCTTCCTCTGGCTTGCTCAGTCTGCTCTCTTATAGAATCCAAGACTACCAGTTCAGAGATGGTACCACCCACAAGGGGACCTCCCCCCCTTGATCACTAATTGAGAAAATGCCTTACAGCTGGATCTCATGGAGGCATTTCCCCACCTGAAGCTCCTTTCTTTGTGATAACTTCAGCCTGTGTCAAATTGACACAAAACTAGCCAGTACAAACATATTCTCAATTTTCAAAGAAATCTGCCCAAAATTGAAGGCATTTAAATTATTTTTGCAATTGTTTCTATAAAATATTCACATGTCTAATAAATACATTTGAGGTATATAAATGAGTACAGAAATAGCCAACAGCAAAAGGCAGGTTTGTGGAATCTCAAACACTGTAATGCCTTATGTGGTTGACACCATATAAGTTATGTTGATATGACAGCTACACATAAACCTATGGTATATTTCAGAGAAAAGAATTAACTACAAAGTTAAGATTGAGATTATAAAATACCTGAGAAGTTTTATCATAAATTTGGTTCCAGATTACACGCTTCTTGCCCAATTCCAAAATATCCTAACTTTGAATACTTAACCAGCTTTAAACACACAGTAATGTATAGTATATAACTAGTTTCAAATTTTGAGCCAAAATGTCCATTTGCTCATTTTTATGTCAAGATTTTAGTTATTGAATACCATTTGTTAAAAACATTTGATTAATTTGATTCATACTAATAAATAAACTCAATTTTTATTATTTATAAATAAATATTATTCAACTATATGTTTTAACATTTATTTCTTCCCATGTATATGTAGAATGTAATGATTTAAACTTGTGAATATTTTATAATCTCTAAAAATAATGTCCATATACTAGAAAATTATAAATTATATTAAAACAAAAATAAGTTTAATGAAATATTGAGTAACATGAAACTTATCAAAAACAATGATCAATACCAAGTCAAATTCACAATTTTTGTTAGATTTAATTCACAATTCATTATATATATATATATATATATATATATATATATATATATATAAAACAGTATTATTACTGATCAATTACTATTTACACCTCTCTAAGTATTACATATGCATGGTTTTGAAATTGCTGCTCACTTTAACCATACAATAGAAAAAGCAGGAAATAAAGGTGATGCACTTAGTTATATTACTTACTATTTCTCTTGCCTCTCATCCTATTTTCATCTTGCATTCATGCTTGTGTGAACATATTTGCCAGGAAGTATGAATGAGTTTGTCAGGGCTTACATGTGGACTTAAAGAGAAACATCAAGTCTTGTTCTTTGCCTTCTATGCTGCTTGAAGCAGTATCTCTTTGTTGTTCCCAAATCTATACAGGCTATCTGGTTCTCAGACTTCTTTAGATTTTCCTTTCTCTATCTACCACCTTCATAATGGGCTTCTAAGATTATAGGTTCAGATAGTGTTTCTGACTTTTATATGGGTACTTGAGGCTTTAAATTATGTCTGCATGCTTGTGACCTCAAGAACATTTTTCACTCAACTATCTTCCAGTTGCTAGCCTTTTATTTTAAAACTCGGATATATTCTTCATGTAAATTATAGCGTTATCATGCATGGGGATTTTTATGCAATTGTACCAACAAAAGAAAATATACATTTAAAGGCAAATCATTTGGGTCAATCATTTGTCCTGTGACTTATGTAAAGTACTCACTTAATCCAAGTATTATTTCACTAAAACATTTAAATGAGTCACTCACCTGCCATTAGATCATATGAGCACAGGAGTGATGGTCTCCTCTCTCCCTTTTTGCCATCTATAGAGGCAGGAGAGCTGGTCCAGAGTCATGATAGCTGGAGAGCTGGCTCTGTTCCTTATTAGCAGAAACACTCAGGAGAAAGTATCCTGAACCTTGCCTGGATAGCACAGTATTGCTGGCTCTGGAGGTGTGGTTGCAGCTAAGTTGCTCTCAGGGGTATTTGAGAGGGTAAGCTGGCCCTGGGCCTTGATGGCTGTGGCAGTGATTGAGTTATCCAGGTCAGTGATAGAGAGCTCACCCTCATAGTCTTGGTACAGGGAAGCTGGCAGTATGACCAAGTCAGCTATCACACAAGCACAAATGCAGGGTTCTGAGTTGGCCTACCCTAACATCCACCTCATCTCTGAACTGCTGGAGTGAGTGAAAGGACTATTCTTACAGATTTAAATCTGGATGATTCCCATGATATAGGGTTACAACAAGATATCCTATAGAGATCGCCATGAGGATCCAGTATCAATGGTGTACTAGAATAGAATCCAGAAGCCTCAAACCAGAACAATGACTCATGGAAATGAACCTTTTCTAGTAAAGATGTGTGAACAAAAGTATATATGGTGAGATACACAGTAACACATTATAGCTTTCATGATAAAATGTTATTCATATTTTGTTTATTTTTTGTTTTTTGTTTTGGTTTTCTTTTGGAAGGGAGGTTGCAAAGGCAGGGTACAAAAACAAATGTATTGGTAGATGATTGGGATTGAGTTGCATGATGTGAAACTCACCAAGAATCAATAAAAAGCTAAAGAGAGAAAGAAAGAAAGAAAGAAAGAAAGAAAGAAAGAAAGAAAGAAAGAGAGGAAGAAAGAGAGGAAGGAAAGAAGGAAGGAAGGAAAGAAGGAAGGAAGGAAGGAAGGAAGGAAGGAAGGAAGGAAGGAAGGANAGGGAGGGAGGGAGGGAGGGAGGGAGGGAGGGAGGGAGGGAGAGAAGGAGAGAGGGAGGGAGGAAGGAAGGAGAAAAGACAGAAAGAGAGAAAGGAGGAAAGAAATCAACACATTTAAATTTTTCAAAAAGCTGAAGTGTAGAATTTGAGAGGTATATGGCAACATGTTCAGATGCTTCTAGGAAGGCATGAGAACAAATGATACAAAGGTTCATGTATAATTCTATTCTTCTTTGGTTATACCCACTTGTATGAAAGTAATTTTGAATCATTTAATTTAATTACAAATATATAAATATTTAACGTATATGCATTTGACATTATAGAATTCAGATGACACTCAGTACAAAATATTAACTTAACATGGGTTAATAGCTATACTAAAGGGTTAGATTCAAACTTCAGAATTAAAATTCTTATAAATATACTGATATTCCCCATGGCGTTCAACTTGAAGCTCACAATTAGTTTATTATTACTTAACAGCAGGAAACATGGTAGAGTTCAATTTTGTGAAGGAATGAAACTGTATTTGATTAACTTCTAGAACCTCTGGGAGAACATCATAAAAAATTTGAATTTTAATATTGTTATGTTGATATAGTTTTACAAGTTAAAGCCTACATAAAATGTAAAAGAAAATTTTATGATATAAGGAACTCTACCAGATGCTATTAGAAAGCATTTTATTCTGAAGCCATTTATACAGTTCCATGATAAAATGCAGGTAGTAAACATATTTTACTTATGTTTATTTTTTAAATATATAATTATACCATTTAAACTTTATATTGAGACACAATTAATGTTCTAGATTTGTACTACTAGTGTTTACTTCCCCTACTATTGACATAAAAATAAGTAAATAAATTTTAAATAGAGGCTGAATTTGGCATTTATATTCATCAATATATTTCACAAGTATTTTATACTTTTCATTGTAGACATGACATCGACCCATCAGTATGGCATCCTCTCTGCATTTACTTCCATGATACAAAGAATCCTTGGAATCTGAGCTAAGATCGCCCACCCTTAAGCTGTCACTAATAACAAAACTAATTAACATACTGTTTATATGAAGAAAAATAAAGCAAACCTCATTATCACTCACTATATATATAAAAAAAACACAAATTAATTAGCATCTTGAATGTCAAATCTGAACCTCTAATTTTTAAGAAGTCAAATTGAAGACAAATGTGTTTTATTGTTGTTTGTTCGTTGTTATTGTTTTGTGCTTTTCCTGGTAGTTTTAGATTTAGGTAAGACAAAAAATTACAAGAATCAGACGTAGAATTCAAATGGATTTAATTTAAAAATGATTTCTGTCAGCAAAGGAAACAATGAACTAAATGAAAACTTTACAATTGTAAGAAAATGTTTGCAAATTAATTGTCTAAACTGTAATTGATACACAAAATATATAACACAGGAAACTAAAGAAAATATACTATAACAAATTAAGTGATCTGAAATGTGATTTCCCCAAACAAAATCATGCTACTGCCTAAGAGTACATGAATGTCTGCTCAAAGGACTAATCATTAAGAAGATTCTATCACAGAACAGAGAAGATGTAATTGCACTCCAGTTCAAATGGCAATCTACATAGGATGGACTGTGAAAATATCTGTGATATTCACTGAATGCAAGCACCTTTAGTCAACATTCAGTAGTGATTCATAAAACAACATACTGTGCTGGTAAGGCCAAGTCTACTTGTTATCTTACCACAGAGTAGTAGAGTGTCAGAGGCCATGCCCACAAAACAGGTCAGTTTTTCTTTGGTGTGGTTCTGATACTATGACCTGGAATCTGCTTGCGAACAACCCTGAGTTACTGTTCCCCAGTTTGATCTTGATCAATCAACATAGATGCTAGCAGTCAATGGTTGGGTGGAAGAAGTGGTACTTCCAGGTTCCAACAGAAATGCTAGCAGGCTTGACCAGAGAGACCTCTGCTATATATGTACCAGGGGTCTTGTATTGACCTGTGTATCAGAAACTACTCTTGAATTTGTTTAAAGCAAATTTATATGTGTCCACATGTGTATATGATAAAACATATGATTGTTATGTGAACTTTGAACTGTGACAATATATGTAGGAAAATCAATTTATAAAATCTGGAGTTTATTTGATTTATTATTTAAGAAATTTTAGATAATGATTATTTGTTCTTGTGGCTTTGACTTTTGTCAGCAAAAATATCATAGTGACAATTATCTACACAGCCACACATCTTTTAAAAAGTGACTATTTCACTTCCTCAACAGTTATGAATTGCTAGCTACTACTTACATGCCTGTGGGGACATAGTAGCAATTCTTCCTGTATCCTAGAATATTTAAATGGCTTGCTCATGTACAGGTTTTGTGTAGATAAAATCTGCTATATGTGACTGAATTGGATTTCTACAGCTTAATTAAATAGCATGACCAAAACAACTTTGGGAGAAAACAGTTTATTTCTTCGTAGGTTTGGCATTCAGCATGAAGGCAGGTCAGAACCAGAAATGAAGGCAGGAAATGGAGTCTAAATGTGAATCAGAGGATATGGAAATCTGTTGATTACCAGCCATGGATTTCTTAAATTAGCTTCATTTACACTATGGAGGACCATCTGTACTTAGGTAACATCATCACATTGAACTTGACCCAACTACAATAATCACAATAAAAACATTTACTACAGACTTGCCTAGAGGCAATCTTGTAAATATACCTTTTATTCACCAAATGCAATTGTCTTATTGGAGGCCTACCAATGAATAAGCTCACCTTGTTCTAGTTCCTTGTGAACTCTTCCTTGCTAGTTCACCTCAGCTGGTCTGGGTCAAACTCCTCTACAAGCTGACTGATTCAAACTGCATTCACACTAAATTGGACTGTTAGCATAAAACTAACTCTATCAAACTGTTCAATCCTTTTTACTGTCTGGCTTCAGCTGACTCTGTTGGACAGTAATGCATGAGCTGTACCCACTGAATGGAACTCACTAATGAACTCAAGTGAACTCAACTCAGCTGAACTGCCTGAATGGCACCAACTGAACTGATTCAACAGAACTCCACTGCATTGCCTGAGTTCAACTCAAATGCATTAACTGAACTCTCCCCCAACTCCTGATTCACTTTTCACTGGTCTCTTTCCTGTGCTGGTCTCCTGAGAGTATCCTATCTCTGATACATTCTGTCAAATCTTACTCTGATTGGCCAGTGTGTCTGGCTCTGAATTACACATTATTTACCAATATGGCTGCTTCTTTGTACATAGTAATTTTACCTTCGTTGTTTGGGATTAAAGATGTGTAGTAAGGGAGTGTCTGTATTCCACCCAGAAGGGTTAAAGTGTATCATGCTAGCTGGATAACATAGACCCAGAAGATCTTTGAATCTGTTGCCAAAGCATCTATGTTGCTGGATTAAAATTCCTCTATAAAATCTGACATAGGATTTTCTCAATTGAGGTTCTTCTAACCCTAAACTCTATTAGGACAAGGAAATTTTTTTCTATAGTAGTCATGGCCTGTCCAAAGGACAGCATTTCACACAATTCCTCTCCATCCCTGGGCTTACTACATATTACAGTCCACACTTTATCCCCCTCACATTCTGCCTTCTGACAGTTCCTCATCCCATTCCTCCTCCCATATCTCTAAAAGGATGTCCCCATACCATCATTTCTGCCCATACCCTACTAGGCCTCTCCATTCCTTGGGGTCTCAATCCTCTCTCTAGGTTTCAGTGTGTCTTCACTCATTGAGACCAGACCAGACAGCTGTACATGTGTTGGGGTCCTCATATCAGCTGGTGTATACTGCCTTGTTTGTTGATCCAGTGTCTGAGAGATCTCAGGGTCCAGGTTAATTGAGACTGCTAGTCTTCCTTCAGTGTTTCCCTCCTCCTCCTCAACTTCTTCCAGCCTTTCCCTAGTTCAACCATGAAGTCCTTGACTTCAGACCATTGGTTGGGTGAAAGCATTTGCTTCTGTCTCAGCCAGATGCTTGTTGTGCTTCTTGGAGGGGAGCCATGCTAGGCTCCTGTCTGTAAGTATATCATAGCATCAGTAATATTGTCATGCCTTGGAACCTTCCCTTGAGATGTGTCCTAATTTCACATCTAGTCACTGGAATTCCTTTTCCTCAGTCTCTTCTCCATTTTTTTCCCCTGCAGTTCTTTCAGACAGAAACAATTCTAGGTCAGAGTTTTCGACTGTGGGATATCAACCCCATCCCTCCACTTGGTGCCCTGTCTTAATACTGGAGGTGGACTCTACAAGTTCTGTCTCCTGACTGTTGTGTATATTATCTAAGGTCCCTCCCTTTGAGTCTTGAGATTCTTTCACCTCACAGATCTCTGGTACACTCTAAATGGTCACTCCCCTCTCCCCTCTCAAGGTTATGTATTCCCATTCATTCTGCTGGCCCTTGGGGCTTCACTAAGTGTCCCCCTGCTCAACTCTAAATTGATCTCTAACAACTACAAAAAGGAGCTTCTCTGGCCAAGGATGGGAGAGGCATAAATCTATGGATGTTTGTCCATACATTTTTTAAAAGGCAGTTTTAATTTTCTAGAAAAGTGTTTACTAATATGACTTCTTACTTGTTTATCCACTCTCTAATATTTTAGCATTATTGTCCTGTTATGTAACTCAAGTTTACTGTGGGAGTGAACTGGCTAGAGGTACTCAATAAGTTCTCATTTTATTGCCTGGGAAAGGATTTCTGAAAGTGGCCTTCAAATCAGTTTTTCTTTAATTCAAGAATGCTCCCATGTAATAACTTATATATACATGTTTTTGTGAGGTTGTAATGTTTTCAGCTAGTGAATATGCTGATTGTCAAGTGATTGTATTTTGTATCTCAGTGTTTGGATAGTCTCCTCCAGGGGTCCTCTCAAATTTTACTAGCTTGATAGGCAAAGCTAATTGCTATATTTATAGTTTGTTTTCCTTGGTTGAATGTGAAACTCCAAAAACAATTTCACATCATTTTTATCAACACTCTTTATTTATTAACCTATTATTTTGAATAATCTGCCTTTGAAAACTTTCAAAATATGTTCTGTTTCTTGCCAAGATGTTCACATTTTTCTCACAGAAATATAAAATAATTGTGCTTGTATTTTTCTGTCTATATAAAATTTGAATTGATTTTTTTAAATAACCAGAAAAAATCTAGTTATAAGTATAGCACCTGCATTTCTCTGAAAATCTTATATAAAGACACATTTTACTCCAGTGACAAAAAACCTGTGATCTATTAAAATCATCATCTAGTTTCACTACAAACTGAACTCCACAGAGAGGCATTATAACAATGGATGTATATTCCAGAATAAAATATGGATAAAACACAACAAATAATGTGAAT
Source organism: Mus pahari (assembly GCF_900095145.1). Taxonomy (NCBI): domain Eukaryota; kingdom Metazoa; phylum Chordata; class Mammalia; order Rodentia; family Muridae; genus Mus; species Mus pahari. Next base: position 13,252,772 of record NC_034606.1, on the reverse strand, counting down.
AGTTTAGCTCATTATTTCTAAGAAGTAAACTGAATTTAAATATACATATGGATTTAAAGTACTCCCAGGGAAATAATTCAGAAAATATTAGTCTTATCTACAAAAAGACACAAAGTAAGATAAAGAGTCCTTAATCATAAATAAAAGAAAGTATGGAGGTGATTACTTTGTTCTATGTTCTCAAAAAATTATGTCACTGTATACAACCATTGAAAATGGGAGAAAAATAACACCCTATTTCAACTAAATTTGTAATGATGCTGTAATATTGAGTTTGATTCTAAGATGGGAAATATAGAAAAGAAATCTAATTTCAATAGGTCTATTCAGTATTGTATCAAAAGTCCAGTAGTAGAGAGATGCCACAGGAAAGAAAAAGGGGAGAACAGTATAAAAAAAAAAAAGATAAAAAATGTAGGAAGGAAACAAGAAAAGGAAAGACATTGGGAAAATGAAGAATCCAACTATCTGTATTTTATATACTGTGAAGGATCACATTGAAATTCAAAATGTGATATATTCTTCTGTCTGGACACACACACACACCTATAGCAGTTGTTTTAAGCAAATATTCAATATAGAAGTCAAGAATTAAAGCAAAATCTCTAGCTATAAACCAACAATAATCATTTTGGAAAAATGTTTTTAAAGTTTTCATACAAAAACTACATAATTAAAGTTAATGTATTCTGTAATAAATTTATAGGCTGTAAAACAATTCTGAGCCAAATACCTGCAATGGAATCTAGATACTCAATGCTGCTCAGAATAACGATTAGAGCAAATCATTTCTTGCTATTTAATATACCATTACTAAAAATAAAAAAGTTCTTAAGAGTTAAAAGCCTATTATCCCATGATAAAGATAATCCCACTGGAAAAGAAATTCTAATGATTAAAAAAGAATGTTTATGCAAAATATGAATTGTTAAACTTCAGAGAATTTATTTTTGTTTTAAGATTTCTTCCTTTTGCTTTAATTCCTTGAGTCACAGCAATTCACAATACTATCTCATTTCTACTAATCACAACAGAAATTAAAAAAAAAAGCAAAGCAACAAAATCTTATTTCAACATATTTACCTAATAGGTTGGCTAGGTTTTATGAAACACATGTAATTATTATTCTGCTGAATGATAGTTTCTTAGTCTTTGGTATTTATGAATCATTGCAGATTGCACTGGACTCTTTCTCCATGGGGAAGTTTATTATATAAAATAAATGGATGGGAAAATGGAGAAAGCAGGGGTGTGGATTTTGATTCTACATGTTTTATTTTTCTCAATTAAGTTGTTGTCTGTTGTTAATTTTTTTATTGACTCCAAGTTCTTGGAAATTAGATTATTCAAAATATTTTGTGATATACATTAGTTTCTAAAAATTATGATTGTAAACAAATGTTTATAAAGTGTGAAAATACATAGGTATATCTACATGAAATGTCAAAAGATATATTTTTAAATGGCTAGAGAAATGATACAATAGTTAAGAATGCTTGTGATCTTGTGGGTGTGCTTGTACCCATCACTCACATGGAGAAATACAACTGACTGTATGTTTGATTTCCAAGGATCCCATGAGTTTTTCTGTTTTCCATGGCAATGGAAACACAGTGCACATACACAGGCAAAATATTCATACATATAAAAATGAAAACCATAAATCTCCAAAATTAAACAAGTTTGATAAAAAATATTTCACCAGCAATAGAGGAGTGTTCATCTCTCTCTACATTCTTGATAACATATGATGTCACCTGAGGTTTTGATTTTAGCCATTCAGATTGGTATAAGGTGGAATCTCAGGGTCATTTTAATTTGCATTTCTCTGATCACTAAGGACTTTGAACATTTCTTTAGGTGCTTCTTAGCCATTCAAGATTCCTTTGTTGTGAATTCTCTGTTTAGTTTTATACAACATTTTGTACTGGGTTGTTTGGTTTCTTGGTGGTTAGCTTCTTGGGTTCTTTATGTATTTTGGATATTAGCCTTCTATTGGATGTGGGACTAGTGAATTTTTTCCCCACCTGTAGATAGCTGATTTGCCCTACTATGTCTTTTGACTTACAGAAGCTTTCCATTGTCATGAAGTCCCATTTATCACTCTTGATCATACAGTCTGAGCCATTGGAGTTCTATTTAGGAAATTTCCCCCTGCATCAATGAATTCAAAGCTCTTTTCCTCTTTCTCTTCTATTAGATTCAGTGTATCTGGTTTTATGTTAAGGTCCATGATGCACTTGGATTTGAGCTTTGTGGAAGGTGACAAATATGGGTCTATTCTCATTTTTCTATGAAGAGACTACCAGTTAGAATGGAATGATTTATTGAAGATGCTTTCCTTTTTCCACTGAATATATTTGACTTCTATGTCAAAGATTAACTGTCCATAAGTGAATGGTTTTATTTCTGGGTCTTCAATTGTATTCCATTGATCAAGAGTCTGTGTCTGTAACAATACCATGCAGTTTTTCATCACTATTGCATTCTAGTATAACTTGAGGTCAGGAATAGTGATTTACCAGAATTTCTTTTATTCTTATGTTTTTGTTTTAGTTTTTGTTATTTTTTTTTTGTTTTTTTGTTTTTCGAGACAGAGTTTCTCTGTATAGCTCTGGCTGTCCTAGAACTCACTTTGTAGACCAGGCTGGCCTTGAACTCAGAAATCTGCCTGCCTCTGCCTCCTGAGTGCTGGGATTTAAGGTGTGTGCCACCACGCCCGGCTTTCTTTTATTCTTAAGGATTGCTTTCACTATTCTGGGTGTTTTGCTTTTCCAAATGAATTTGAGACTGGTTCTTTCCATGTCCTTGAAGAATTGTGTTAGGATTCTGATGGGGATTGCATTGAATCTGTACATTGCTTTTGGCAAGATGGCCATTTTTACTATGTTAATTCTGCCAATCCATGAGCATAGGAGATTTCTCCATTTTCAGAAACCTTCTTTGATTTATTTCTTGAAAGACTTGATGTTCATGTCATACAGATTTTCCCTTGATTGGTTAGAGTTACTGCAAGATACTTTATATTATTTGTGACTATTGTGAAGTCTATTGTTTGCCTAATTTCTTTCTCTGCCCATTTATCATTTGTATAAAGGAAGGCTACTGATTTATTGAGTTAGTTTTGTATCCAGCCTCTTTGATGAAGTTGTTTATCTGCTGTAGAAGTTCTACATATATTTTTTGAGGTCACTTATTTACATCTGGAGGTTCCTCAGATAATTGGAAATAGATCTACCTGAAGACCCAGCTTTATCACTCTTGGGAATATACCCAAAGATTCCCTACCATACCACAGGGACACAAGTTCAACTATTTTCATAGTGGTCTTGTTCGTGATAGCCAGAAGCTGGAAACAGTCCAGGTGTCCCACAACAGAAGAATGGACACTGAAAATGTGGTTCTCTTATGCAAAGGAATACTACTCAGCTATTAAGAATGAGGACATTATGAGTTTTGCAGGCAAATCTATAGAACTAGAAAATCTCATCCTCTAAGAGGTAACTGAGACTCAAATAAACATGCATGATATGTACCCACTAGTAAATAGATACTAGACAAAAAAGTACAGAATACCCAGGATATATTCCACAGAACTCAAGAAGGTTAACAAGCTGTAGGGCCCAAGGGAAGATGGCTCAATCCTACTTGGGAGGGAGAAGAAAACAATCACAGGGTGAGAGGGGGAGAGGGAGGTAGAGACCTGGGTGGGAAAGAGGACAGGAAGGGGAAGAGGGTATAATCAGGTATTGGGAGAAAACAGGACCAAAGCCCCAAGGGCCACCCTAAAAAATGGAAGCAGGAAACCTTAAGAAGCAGGAGGTTGTAAGGACACTCTAGAGTTTACCAGAGACATGGTAGGTTAGAGACCCTCACGACTCAAAGGAAGGGAGCTTGGATAAAATGCCTTATAGTGCAGAGAGAGAACTAATAGAGACCGCCTTCAGTAAAAAGATAGGGTACCACGTGGAGGGATGGGGTTACCACACTGCAGTCAAAAACTCTGACCCAGAATTGTTCCTGTCTGAAAGACCTTCAGGATCAAAAGTGGAGAAGAGACTGAGGGAAAAGAGGACCAGTGACAGGCCCATTTTGGGATCCAACTCAAGGCGAAACACAAGGCCTGACACTATTACAGATGTTATTGTGTCCTTACAAACAGGAGTCTAACATGACTGCCCTCAAAGTGTCCAACAAGCAGCAGAAAGTGTCATATGCAGATAGTAGTGCCCAACCAGTGGTTGGAAGCTGGGGACCACTGTGACTGAATTGGGGAAATGCTGGAAGAAGTCAAGGAGGAGCACAACCCTAAAGGAAGAGCAGCAGTCTCAACTAACCTGACCCCTAAGATTACTCAGACACTGAGACACCCAACAGGCCGCATTTACCAGCTGATATGAGGTCCCTAACACATATACAACCGAGGATTACCTGGTCTGGACTCAATGAGAGAAGATGAACCTAACCCTTATGAGACTTGAGGCACTGGGGAGTGGGGAGTTTTTGTGTCTTTTTTTCCTTAAATATAAAAATGTCTAGGATACCCAAACTGATTAAAAGAGCCAATGCAGTCTCCATCAAAATTCCAAAACACTTTTTCACAGATCATGAAAGGAAAACTTTTCAGCTTCATGTGGGAACACACACACATGCACACACGCGCACACACATACACACACAAACACACTCAGAGAGAGAGAGAGAGAGAGAGAGAGAGAGAGAGAGAGAGAGAGAGAGAGAGAGAGGGAAACATGATACCTAAATCAATCTTGAATGATAAAAGAACTTTTAGAGGTATCAACATCCCTGATTGCAAGTTATGCTACAGAGATAGAGTAAAAAACAAACAAACAAACAAACAAAAACATCATGGTGTTGAATACACAAACAAAACAAAAACTAGCAAAAACAACCAAAAAATCCAGGCATGCCAATCAATGGGATCAAATTGAAGACCAAGACATAAATACTAACAAGTGGTTTTGATAAACAGTACAAAAGTATATAGTTGGAAAAATAGCATCTTCAACCAATGGTGCTTGTCAAAATGGATGTCTGCATGTAGAGAAACCCTCGACATAAAACCAGATACAATGAACATGATAGAAGAGAAAGTGACAAATATATTTGAACTCATTGACATGGGAAAATAAATTGAAAATAGAATATTATACCAGGTACTATGTTCAATAATAAATAAATGTGACCTCATAAAACTGAGAAACTTCTTCCTGGCAAATGATACCATGATTTTGACAGAGTAACAACCTACAGAATAGGAGAAGTGTTTTGATTTTTATTTTTTTTGGTAAGGGGGAGTTTTTTTTTTTGTTTTGATTTTTATCCAATTCCACATTCAATAGATGGCTAATACTCCAAAATATAAAAAGTGTTCAAGAAAGTAAATATCGTGACAACAAATAAACCATTGGAAGTTGGTGTACATATCTTAAAAGAGGATTCTCAATAGAGGAAACACAAAACACTGAGTAACAAAGACATGATTCACAACCTAAGCCTTCAAGAAAATGGAAAACAAAACTATTCTAAGATGTAGTCTTGTACTTGTCAAAATGGCTACAATCAATAAAACAAGTGATGTCTCACATTTGCAAGGATGTAGAGCATTGGAGAATACTCATTCATTTCTGGTGGGAGTGAAAATTTGAACAGCCATAATGAAAATCATAGTGTCAGGTCCTCATGAATTCAAGAATCAATCTACTTCTAGATCCAGCAATACCACTCTTGGGCATATATGCAAAGGATACTTTATCCTGTCAAAGAGACATTTCCTCCATCTTATTCATTGCTGCTATCTTTATAATAGCTTGAAATTCAAAATAGCCTTCTCAAAAGATTGGGTAAATAAAATGTGGTACAATTACACAGTGGAGTATTAGTCAGCTGTTAAAAAATTAAACTCATGAAATGGATGTGATGAGTAAAAATCATCCTGAGTGAGGAATTCAAGATGAAAAGAGGAGAAATATCATATGCATTCACTTATGTGAGATTAAAAGATGATAAGTCAATGATAACCAAGATCCAAATCATAGAACCATAGGTTACATAGAGTTTGGGATTAGGGTTACAGATCGATCTTAGGAAAGAGAAATAGAATGAATAATTATGGATAATTTGAAGGGGTAGAATAAGAAGATCAAGTAAGCAGAGGCAGGGGAGAGGTCTAAAATGGAAAAAATATCAGGAGAGACTAATAAAATTACAAGCCATTTGACAGGTAGGGAAAATACCCAACAGTAGAAGCTTCCTAAGACATATACATGTAGAAAAGCAATCTAAATGAAATCAGCAAATAAGGTAAAGAGAGAACATTTAGTTAGCCATTTTTTGTCATCAAATAAAGTAACCAGTACTGGGAATGAGTTATACATAATTAAACGATCATTGAATGGAGTCTTATGGAAAACACAGGCAATTGCCAAATGGTATGTTGCTCTCCAGAAGCTGAAATCCAGGACCCATTGCTGAATACCGCATATATACAACTACATAAATGTAAAAGCCCTGGCAGACCATCTCTCTCTCTGGGCAGGATTTGGGGTACAGAGAGCTGTGCCACAGCCTGATATAGCTGTCTCCTGAAAGGCTATGCAAGATCCTGACAAATACAGAGGCAGATGCTTACAGCCAACAATTGGACTAAGAACAGGGTCCCCAGTGGAGGAATTAGAGAAAGAATTGAAGGAGCTGAAGGGGTTTGCAACCCCATAGGAAGAACAACAATATCAACCAACCAGTTACCCCACCACCACCACCACCAGAGCTTTCAGAGACTAAATTACCAATCAAAGAATACACATGGAGTAGTGACCCATGGCTCCAGCTACATATGCATCAGAGGAAGGCCCTGTCAGGCAACAATGGGAGAAGAGGCCCTTGGTTCTATGAAGATTCATACCAGAGTGTAGGGGAATGCCAGGGACAGGAGGTGGGATTAGGTGGATGTGTAGGAGGATACCCTCATAGAAACATGGGGATGGGATAGGGGCTTTCAGGAGAGAAAACCAGGATAGGGAATAACATCTGAAGTGTAAATAAAATATTCAATTTTTAAAAACAGAAAAATCTAACTTGTACTTACATTGATCCCCACCCATAAGTCTTAGTTTCTCTGGTATGAAAAGGTACTCTGTGAGCTGCCAAAAGAGAAAAATAAATAGCAACTATGACACAAATTCTTTGATCTAACATAATGACCTGTTTGTAAAATATTTTAGTCCAGTGGTGGCACAAAGTTTATGGGAGTAACCAATCAATATATGCTTTGGCTAAAGACCTACTCCATGAGATGAAATCCATAACATGTAATTCTGCCTTGGTATCTCAAGAAACTGAGATTAAGTATCCCTGGAGTAAACTGAAGTGTACTGATTTAAAAAAGAAAATAAAAAAGGAGACAAAGTTACATAATTACTCCTAATGATATACTATTATACACATAGATCAGTGCCTTGTTCAGCTATCTTCAGAAAAGTTAACTCTTTAGCAGATGGTATCAAATATATAGTCCCAAATTCAGACAGGAAATAGAGATTGAGAGACCTTGGAAGACTCAGTCCTAAATAAGATGCTTCATTAAGTCCTTCTACTCAGAGCTCAAGGAACCCCATAGAAGGGGAGACAGAGTGAGAATACAAGCCAGAAGAAGTGAAGGACATGAAAAAAGAGCATCCTATAAACCAGTATGAACAAAGTTCACAGAGACAGACAGGGCCAGGAAGCACAAACACTGCATGGATCTGTAAGAGATAAACACTGCATGGATCTGTAAGAGATACTTAAGTATGTATTATACCTTCAAATTAATGGGTTTTTTTTGTTGTTATGTTTTTTAATGGTATTTGATTGACTGGATTTCTGATGCTTGTATCTTCTCTTAGGTGTCTTTCTTTCTCGAGGTTTGTTTTGTTTAATTCTAATGTGTTAGGTTTTTTTTTGCCTTATATTAATTTACTATTATTGTTGTTGTTGTTATAGTTAGTTCTTAACCCTTAGAAACCTTTTTTTTTTCTTATGAAAAGTAGAACACAGGTGAATCTGGATGGGAGAGGAGGTAGAGACTAATTTCAAAGAGTTGAGAGGAGAGAAATCGGTATCAGGTTATATTATTTGAGAGAAAAATCTACTTTCACTACAAGTAAAAGGATATATTCTACAAATGTTTGACATTTTCAAAGAATAAAATTGTGTTTAAAATAATAATGTAAAATATCTTCTCAGTAAGTCTTTCCACTGAAAACTATTATATGTTTCAAACAAAATTCAAAGCTAACTTTAGCATTTTAATTGACCTGCAAATGTGCAGTCTATGGAAAATTTAAAAATGATATTTTTTCATATTTTTATTCTTGTTTGGTTTTTTTAATCAGAACAGAGATTCAAATTAACCCAGAACAAGGTGGCTTAAACACTGATGGGAGCCTCCAGTTTTGGCTTGTGGAATTAGGGAAAGGAGACTGTACAAACATCACTAAGAAGAAAGAAGTAATCATCCGTGGATAAAAGATGGAACTTTTAATTGTATGCATGGACCTAATTTAAGTCTCAGGCAGACTGATATACTATGAGTTCATAGGACATACTTAAGCTGGAGAGATGGCTCAGAGGTTTAGAGCTCACACTGGCTTTTCCAGAGCATCCAGATTCAATTCCTTGTACTCACATATCAGCTCCCAAATGTCTTTAAACTCAGGATCCTCCCACCCCCTTTCTCTCTGACACACACCAAACACACACACACACACATACACACACACACACACACACACAATATATATATATATATATATATATATATATATATATATATATATATATATATATATATATATTGTGGATCTCATGGAGGCACTTCCCCAACTGAAGCTCCTTTCTCTGTGATAACTCCAGCTGTGTCAAGTTGACACAAAGCTATCCAGTACATTATCATACACACTAACACATTATAGTCTAAAGAACAAGGAACTTAACAAGCAATCAATCTGAAATGTTAAGATAGAGTTTTAATAAATTAATAGAATCCAGAGATGATATTAAACTACAAATTGTACTTAACAGAAAAACGACATGAAAAACTTCAACACATATTGCTGTATATAATGAAATCTGAAAATAAAATAATTAGATAAGGATCAGAATTCCAGTAACATCTGAAAATTAATATTTAGGCTTATCAAATATAAAATTATGTCACATAAATATTGTATTTATTTAGGGAATAAAGGATAAATGAGTAAATAAATGTTTGCAAATTAGTCTTCACAATGTAATATTTCTGTACTAAATTGGTAGCCATTAGGATAGTTATGAGGTTAATGGTTCCAGTTCCTCCTTCCTTTCTGCTGTAAATATGGGATATCAGGGTATTTCTCACACTCGATAGCTCAGTTGAGTGATTCACAAATCTCAGAAAAGCATAAATATCAAAGGGAAAGAAAAAACAGTGTAATTATATTTTAATTTCAAATAATAGCAAAATGACAGAAAATACATATGGTTATTTTGTGACAAAAAGTATCAAGTCAGAGCAAGCCACAAAAAAGTTGCATTACATTAGCTTTGGCATGATTCAAAATGAGTAAAATATGCCCAAGATTCAGAAGTCCCTTACTAGACACCAATAAGAAAGCCAATTAAGTTATTTATAACAATATGGAAAACATAAGAGGTTGGTTTTGTAAATGTAGACAAAGCTCTTGTTAATTAATTATAGTTTTACTAAATTGGGTGGTTTTTTTAAATTCAAATAATGTACTATATTTAGAAAAAATACATTTATAAACATGTATAAAAGGAGAATATTATGGAAACATACATTCATTTAAAATAGTTGAATAAATGCATAAATATCAGTTAAACAGCACACAAGCTATTCTCTGAGTAGAAAGTAAGAGGACAGAATAATAGAGTAATATATATTCCACATTTATACTTCTGTATCTATCTCAGTTATGGTTTTACTATTCTGAAAAGACACCATGAAAAAGGCAAGTGTTATAAATGGCAACATTTAACTGGGGCTGGCTTACAGGTTCAGAGGTTCAGTCCATTATTATCAAGGCAGCAGAATGGCAGCATAAAGGTAGGTATGGAGCTTAGAGTTCTACATCTTCATCCAAAGAAACAGACTGGGATCCTAAAGCATCTAGGAGGAGGGTCTCCAAGCCCACTCCCACAGTGACACACTTCCTCCAACCAGGCCACATTTTCTAATAGTGCCATTCCCTGGGCCAAGCATATGCAGTATCAATTCAATATTTTCTGATATTACTGTTAGTTTTTTACATTCTAATCATTATCCCCCTCCCAGTCTGCCCTCTGACCCTTCTTCACTTTTATGTGATATTTTCTATTGAAAATATGTTCTGCTCTCATTCATTACTTTCCAACAAGTTTGATCTCTTTGCTCCCCTTGAATTAGGACGCCCCCACCTCCTTTATCTCCCAGATATACTTTATTTTGAATTTTCTTTTTAGAAAAGATAGGCCATCAAAACAAACATCACACACACACACACACACACACACACACACACACACACTCTAACACAAGCCCTCATATCAAAGCTGGACAAGGCAACTCATTTAGGAAGTAAAAGATATGCAAGCAGACAAAAGAAACAAGAGATATACCTACTCAGACTCTTAGGAGTACCTCAAAACCACCAAACTAACAGCCATAACATATACTTAGAGAACCCTGTCAGGACGAATGTTTGCAGCTTTGGTCTCTGTGATTTAGTGTGAACCCTGCTTAGTTAATTGAGTGGGTCATGTTCTCTTGGTGTCCTGCATCTCCTTTGACTCCTACAATCTCTCTTCCCCCTCTTCCATGGGGTTCCCTTGTCTTTGAGAGGAAGTCCTCAATGGAGACCTCAGAGTAAGACTGTATAATGTCGGACTCTGGGTCTCAGCACTGACTCCCATCCACTGCCAGAGTAAGCTTTTCTGATGACAACTTGGCAAGGCACCAATATATCAGAATATTGATTGTCTCATATACCTATCTACCTATTGATTGATTGATTGATTGATTGATTGATTGATTGAATAGTTGTATTTGTTTCTACCTTACGTTTCAGTGCTCTGCAGTCTCAGGTTTCTTGAGATCCAATTAGTGTTGTGCATTGGCATCTTCCAGTGGCTTGGGCCTTAGGTTAAACTAAGTATTGATTGCCTATTCCCACAAATTATGAGCCACCATTGCCCAGAAAGCATATCTTGTAGGCAGGGCAGATTGTAGATGGACGTTTTTATGTCTAGATTGGTGTTGACGTTTTTTCTTTCAGTAGCCTATGAGGTACCTTCTCCCATCAGAGACTAGAATCTCGGGGTGAAGGCTAATAGTCCATATCAGCTTGATCACTCTATGTTCAAAGAGTTGAGTGGAAGTTGTTCTCAGCAGTGGTGAACTTCTGTCTTACCAAAGTAGTCTGCTTTGTTTAGAGATCTCCAAAGGACCTCCTCTGGCAATGACTCAACCAAATGTAACCCAGTGCTACCTCTGGAAGCTTTGCCTGTCTACAAAAGATGGCCAGTTCAGACTCCTCAACTTCATTATTATGAATCCTTAGTTGAGTCACTCTCATAGATTTCAGGGAGTTTCTACTGCAATAGGTCTCCATATCACCCTCCAAATGTTCTCAAGTCCAACATATCATCTTAATGATAATTCTTTTTTGAACATTGACAGCAATAATCTGGCAACTTTGTATAATAGTTTTGTTGTATTTTAAGTGCACGAATGTTTGCCTACATATATACATGTGTACCATGTGCACATTTGGTACCATGGAGACCAGGAAATAAGCTTGCTTCTTAACTTCTTGATGTCATTTTAGTGTGTTAATTTTCTTAAAAAAGGCAAGCACTCCTTACTGTAGAATTAGTTGCCATAGGATCATTGAAGATAATATTGATCCTCATGGATTTGCCTGCAATTGTATTAAATAATATAGTGAGATTAAATACACTCCTTTCTATCTCATAAAGATAACTTCTTATAGACCTTTAATTTAGAGTCATCCTTCTTTGTAACACCTATACAAAAATATATCTACTATTCAGGTTAGTCTTACTACCACTAGTGTGCATGGGATTGTACTTAATCATATAAAATTAGTCACATTGTTGTATACCACTGTTGTCAAATCAGAACAAGTCTATCATTGTCATTTTTACTTTTACAAAGTAACTATTCTATAAATAGATGATTATATATTAAATTTTCAGAAAAATAAAAACCAAAAAAGAAATTACAAAAAATAAATTAGTATACATGATATTTCACCTTCACACATTCATCTCATTTTGTGTTGCAACCAAATATGTATTAAAAAGAGAAATAGCATTTTTTAAAGACTATATTCATGTACATATGCATACACCTTCAGATGATTCTAAGAAAAATAACCTACAAAACCTATAAAGTACTACATTTCAAAATAACTCTATTATGGGGATATAATGAATACCTTGAGAGAGAAATGAATTATAGATACATATTTAACAAAAATTATGTACTATTTTCACTTTGAATTTCTGACTGAGAAAGTCAGTTTAATATGTGGTAAATTAAAATTGCTTCCTTTATTCTTGATCTTAGTTCATGTAATTTCAACGTCAATTCCCTTCCAATCTGTAATCCCAGCAATAGGTTTCATTAAAGTCAAAAGCAGTCAAAGCTGGGAGGAGTGTTGAGCTGCCAGTTAATGTAAAACACACCTTATGAAGAGTCTTCAGAATTGCTATTCACACACTACAGGAGACAACTTGTCAGCTCATTAAATCTTTGTGAAATAGGATAAAGAGAGGAGAAAAATGGTAACACTGTCAAGAACATCCTGCCTGTAATTTTATTGCTCCATTTTACCCTGTTAGGAAATAAAATCAATGTAGAACTCTTTTGAAATTCTATTTAGAGGGATGGAGGAATTTTAAAATTTCAGAAATGTCTGATGGTATCTAACATGTCTGTTAAATATTGTAAGCAACTCTAATTCCATAAATAAATATTTTCAAAGAGTTAAGAGAATGTCAGATTTTAGGTTTCGTTACCAAGTAATTTTTTCCTACATATATTAGTATTGAAGATATTTAATAAATATAAAATAATGTTATATTTTATATATATATATATATATATATATGAAGTTAATCATAGTTTTACTGATAGGCATAGAGAAATAAGCAAGGAATTAATGAAACCACTTTGTGTAACATTGAAACAACAGAGAGAGGTTCTGGAATGAAACATGTAAGTCAATTTAGTGTGAAGGTTTTTAGAGAATTTCTCACATTGGTACACTGTTTTGCACTGTGTCTCCTTTTCCCTCTTCCTACTAAAATTCCTCCCATGTCCACTCTAGACTCTCTGTTTCATATTTCTTTGTCATACACACATAAATACACACACATACACACATATAGACAAAAGACACATATATGTATGATCCTCTGATCCTCTTGTTCAGCCAGCCTTCTTTTATATAATGTTACCTTAGCCTTAGATGTATGCATTGTGTTGTAGATGTACCAAGTAAGACTGTGCACTCCACAGGCATGTATGCTCTACATTTTGATTAGTTGCAGATCTCAGAGAATAGAAGGGAAAGATAGTAATCGGCACACTACCAAGTTTTCCACCACAGGTTAGTTTCTTCTGTACATGAAAGCAAAAGTGTATCCATTAACTCACAATAATATGGTTATCTCATGAAACCATGGGGTGTGAAACTTTCACCAGTATCCTGTTAGGGAGTGGATGTGGGGGAATAAAGGGAGTGGGAGAAAACCCACGAGAAAAACCTTCCAGAGTTCTGGTGCTCTGGGTGGACAGAAGTGGAAGGGCTGCTGCATGCTTTCTACACTACCTCCGGGGGGTGTCTGGCTGTGGGAAGCCATGGAACCTCAGCTCTGCAGGGGGTGAACAAGGGGAAGTCCTAGGTGACAGGTTTTCAGTTTCGGGCATCCCAGACACCACTGGACACCACAGAAGACCTGAGAACAAATGGCAGTTCGGTCATTCCCGGAGCCAAAGGGAGTGGAGAGCAGGAAGAAAGGGGGCTCTGGATGGTTCCCATGCAGCCTAGAGTCCTTGGTCCAGTCCATAGCTGGAGCACAGGAAGACATTCCAACATGGCTCCTTAGGGGAAAGCCTATCCCATTGTTCAATCACTGTGGGCCTTGATGAACAGAGACAGTCTATGGTTTTAGAGCTTTATTGTAGAAAGGCAGAGAGAAAGAGAGAAGGCAGAAAGAGGGAGACCAGCCATGACTAAGTGGAGAGAAGGGGAAAAGAAGGGAAAGAAGAGAGTAAGAAAGATGAGAGCTTAAAGAGAGTGAGGAGGGGCCAAGCAGCTCCATTTATAGTGGGCTGGTCTCTCTTGCTATTTTCAGGTAACTGTGGGGAGGAGCATACCTGGCTATAGTCAGGTAACTGTGGGGGTGGTGTCTAGCCAGAATACCAGAAGCTTGGGACATTGTCTGTGTGACTTACAGTCACAGAATTATGGAGTTGGGAACTCTGTGGTGTCAGGAACCTGTCTCTGGGAACACGGCTCGCTGTTCTGTCCCTAGTAGAGTTATCTACTTGCTTGCTGGAGCAAGCCTCATTCAAACAAATAGGCTGCCTTTCATGGCCCCATAGTATACTCCACAGTAGTAAGTCATAGTCAAAAACTGCCAAGAAATGGAGAATCAATTTTTCTCCAGGGATGAGCCTCCTCATATATTAACCAGTCCCATCCCTAAATATATGTGCACATGAGCAACACTATATATACTCACAATGGTCCATGTGCTTGTGTGTGCAAGCATGTGTGAGTGTGTGGTGGTTGTATGTTAAACAATAGTAATTTCAAAAGATGTCTTGATTTTGAGATGAATATTGGGGAATTTGAGTTGTTGGATTGGGGAGAGAAATGGACAGAAATGTTATACATACTGTAGTACTCAAGTATGAACATCTCAACAAGTATAAAAGTATATGCAAAGTATGATGTCATCTAACTTACCATTTTTATGTGCAATTTTTTTGATCAAAATTGTGCATCAAATTAATTGATCAAATTAATATCAAAAATTGTATTATTCTATCACATCCACACACATTCTGCATGATCTCAGTCAAATGTTTATTGTGCACATGTATATAAATTTTCTCTTATTTACAATGTAAAAATGACAACATAAAGACATTTATTTTTTTCATTAGTATTTCTTCTGGTAGATTTCTTTCCTTTTAAAATTTACTATAACATATTGTAAGTTATCTGAATAACTTATGTGTATTTCTCTTTCAATTTTTATTCCTTTCTTACTCTTATAAATAGTTCACAAGTTGTATTTCTTCATGCTAAATATTATAAGTACTATAATTCTCTTTAGTTTTCATATGGAATCAATTTAATGTCATCTTGTAGAAATATATTGTAAAGTTACTACTGTGATGCTTCTGTATTACTGTAATACGTCAAAACCACCATGATTGTGATGCTGTGTGATTAATTCATCATGTAAGTAATTCTACTAGAGTCATAATAATGCCTTCATGTTTTAAAATGTTCTACTAAAGCCAAAGTAATGTAATTAATTTTCAATGTGAATGAAATAAAGCTAGAAAACATATGATACAAGTGTGGCAAAAATTTGTATATTTATCATCATGTTACAATGAGTAGAATCTTCATAGCTAAATGTAATATATACAAGTTAATGGCTCTTTAATTAAACAGCATGAATATCTATTGGGATAATTACTGATTTCATAAGTAATATCATAGTTGAATAAGACATTGAAAAATATATTGAATATTACCTTTCCATTAATTATACTACTATTGTTAATACAAACTCTCTTTACCTTAGGGGTATAAAGTTCCTGAAACTTTGACATTATGCTCATGAGATAAAATTATAACAATATAATTGTGATGTAAAGATAACCTATTATTTATTTTCTTATGGGCTTTATTTGGATATTACTTTAAAGGACAAAGAGGCCTAAGATAGTTCAGTAATTGAAATAAAATAGAAAACTGAAGAAGTAATGGATACCTTTATTCAAGTGTACAAATTATGCAATTGCAACCATTGTGAAATGTAATGTCACACTATCCGGTAAATCACTGTGTTCGTTAAAATAACTTATTTTAATAATTACTGGGGAATATCTAGCATGAGTTTCTGCAATAAATTTCTAAATTCTTAGATTTAAACATCAATGGTATGCTATGTATATTGGTTGATGATCTTCAACATTTGCTTTTTCAAAATTAATTCATTCATAAACACATTTTCATTATATTCACTACTCCCATCATAGTCTTCAAGGTTTAACCTTCTTTCTGTACTAATAACCCGTGTTTGTGCCCATACTAAAAATGAGAATACCAAGTGCAGTTTGAACTTCACATACACTTTGTATGTGTGGTTGTTACATGAGTGTAGACAAGCCATCTGTGGCTTAACCCTTAAAGAAAACTGGCTCTTCCCCCTCCAAACTATCAAATGAAAAAGCCACTTCACTAGAGGTTGGACTTCATGACCAGCTCTGTTCTCCATGCTAGGATTGTTGTTTCACGTGAGCTTCCACACTTCTTTTCATCCTGTCAAAACAACCATTTGAGTTCATTTTTGTGACTGCCCTGTTGTGTTCAGAAAGCACTGTTTTCTTGTGTCATCACCACCTGTTTCTTAAGTTCTTTCCACTCCTTCTTCCACAATGATTCTCAGTCTTGGGGGAAAAAGGGGGTGGAGGGTGTTGGTGTTGATGATGACACATATGCCCCTTTAAGCTCATTCTTTTTTTCTCCTGGCAATATACACTTTTATCAGTGCAATTATACATTTTGAAATAAAAATAAAAGTAATTGTTTTATCCATAGGTAAAATTGTGAATTCGGTTGTTTTAGAGACAGAAACACACAGTGTATCCTTGTCTGGTCCATGCTCAACAGTTTGCATATCAAACTCATAAAGTTCCACCAGCCTCTAACTCCAGAGGACTGGCTGGGAATAAAGGACTCTCATGCCTAGATAAGACAAAGTTTTATTAAAACCTTAGTTAAGCAGCACTGTATATAATAAAGTAAAAACATTTTATTTAAATCAAAAATTATTTTAATTAGAGTAAAATGTAATAAGAAAAGATTCTTTATATTATTTCCACTGACAACATATATGCTGTATATATGTTATATATAAATAATGTATAATTTCTCTAATAAACATTTTTTCTTTTTAATTATTATTTTCTTTATTTACATTTCAAATGCTA
>NC_034606.1:13202042-13235456 GCF_900095145.1 Mus pahari | reverse complement strand
GCTGGCAGACCGGGACCAGACCCGGGTCCCTCCTCAGCAGTCCAGCGCACTGGAGTAAAGATGGCTCCCCTTCCGGTTCAGACCTGGGGGACTGCTTCTGTGTAGACACCTCTCCTCGGGCGGGAAAAGGCCCCGAATGCCGGCCCAAGCCTTAGTACTGTTCTCGGGCGCACACCCCTCCTCGGGTGGGGAAAGGCGCTGGATGCNAGGGGACAACTCCCAGGCGAACACCCCTCCTCGGGCGGGGACAGGTGCCGGTGCCGGGTCAGCCTGGGGACTGCCGCCAGGCGAATACCCCTCCTTGGGCGGGACAGGCGCCAGACGACCTGGACCAGACCCGGGTCCCTCCTCAGCAGTCTGCTCTCCCTGGCAGTGCACTCTCTAATAAACATTTGTAATAACAATGGTATCATAATTAATGGATTAGCGATATTCAATATATTTTTTAATTTCTTCTTAAATTGTATATTATTTATGAAATAAGTGATAAAATATAATAAGACAATATGTATGTATATGCTATATATATTTAATGAATTATATATATGTATATATTCATATATGTTTATATATTATTTCATTTGATACTTAGGAACTGGCATTAGTAATTCTTCCCTATTGTGAAGCCACTGATGGCTTGATCACACTCAAGTGATTGACATAAATACTGTATTTATGTGTAGCTCAAACTTTACTTGACATTCTCTTTTTTAACATGGGCACAATCCTGGATTGGTAGTAGAGAAAGGTGTATATATAATTTATTATATAATATTTTGTTAATATTATAATACATACAACATTATGTTATCATACATGTTTCCTTACATACTACATGTTTATGCTAAAAGTGAGAACTCTACAAACTAATGGAATACATTGTCTTTAAATACTTCTGTAGCATATTTAAAATAATAAATGTCACTTTCTTCTACATGGTGTATTACAAAAGTAAAGGCCTAAAAATATGTTCAAGGAGCAGAGACCCGGAAGGATACAAGTATGTAAAATCAAACAAAGAAATGAATTTAAAATCAGAAATGAATAAACAATATAAATTTAGATTTCAATTCTAACAAACTATAAACATTTTTAAAAATTTTTCATTATATGAGAATAGTATATGAATAAAAATAGATTTCTTATAGTTTAAATATTTGCTTAAAAATAATAAAAGCATAAGAAATAAAAAATGGCAGAAAAATCTTATTATCGAAAAACCCAATGGAAGACAATTTATTTATATTAAGACTTAATTAATTGAAAGAAACAGTACACAAGGAAAATAATAGACATGTCAAGTGGAAGGGGAAGATCCAGAAGCCTTGCTGTACGCCAAGAACTAACTACAATAACTAAGGAGAGCTAAGAGAAGAAAAATAGTCTTCGATAACAAAAAATTATTCTAAGTGGTCATTTCAATATCAAATATACATACATGTAACACTATACATACAAGTAACACTGTATATACACTTAATATACATACAAATAACACTATATGGAATCAGCTTGTCATATTTAGGAATATATGTGTTTGTTGTGAATGCTGTTGTATTTTGATGTTAATTATGCTTTCCCAAAAGGGGTTGTCTGGAATGAGGAATGAGCCATGTATTCAGGTGACTCCTTGTGAACCACCCTTTAATGAATAAAGGAATAAATCACTGGGCGAGTAGGCAGGACTTCCAGGTTAGATGGAGGAAGAGAGGAAGCAGGAGAGAGTTAGGGACTTTTTGAAAGGGGATAGGGACAGGACCATATATAGCTACTGGCATTCTCTGGATTAGATGGCGAATCAACCAGGATTCCCCACTAGATGATTTAGATTAAATATGGTTTACAAGATTAGCATTCTACTTGTACCCAGTAATTGAGTTACTGTTTCTGAACTAAGTTTGTGTGGCAGCTTTGTTCAAGCAGCAGCTCGATTGGGTTGCAGAGAGAAAGGTATGGTGGCAAAGAGTAGGTTTATCAGATGTGCACCACAAAGGTAGTGGGGGTTTTGAAGCATGGGGCTGATGTGGCAAAGACCTGCTAAGCGAACTCAGTGAGTACGGTAGAGATATCTCAGGAGTTCCGGGCCAGAGAGTCTACTGAGATGAGAACACCCCACTGAAGCCATGTAGCCTGCCAGTGCTGGTGTAACATGAGAACTTGCCATATTTTTTAATATTTCCAGCAACAAGTAGCTATACCTATATGCCTGTAAGAATTAATAATAAATAAATAGATAAATAAATAAATAAATAAATAAAGCCATGAATTTGAGCAAGAGCAACGGAAGTATAACATATAGTTTGGAGTGAAGAAAGGAAAGGGATAAATAGTATAATTGTACTATAATCATAAGATATTAGAAATGACTTAAAATAACAAAATGAACATATAAAATCTTATTTTTCGTTCCTAAAGAAAATGGAGTATATAATTAAATTTATTATTTATATATAATGTTATTAAATTTCCCATATATATTGTAAATAGACACAAAGTTTTGACAAAAACATAATTGATATTGATATGTCTGTTCCTGTCATATCTAGTTATAACCTCAGTTGTTTTAAATATATTGTAAATTTTCAAGTGCTTCTACATTCTTCACTCTTGGGAAGCTTTGTCTTTTTTTCCCTTTTCTTATTTAAAAATACACTTTTAGTTTCTGTAATAATTTTTAAGATTAAGTACATTTTGATCATATTCTTTTCCTCCAACTTTTTCAGATCCTCTACCCACCTTGCCTACAAAAATTCAGGTTTTTTCTAGAAAGAAAACCAAAAATCCAATGTAACAACAGAACATCCTAAATCTGAAAAACAAAATATATCATCCAAAGGAAAAGTAAAGAAATAAACAAACAAAGAAACAAAAACACCAAACACACAGAAACCAAACAAACTGAAGAGCGGCTTGTTCTGGAGTGGTAGACATGTCCAGTGTCATATTTCAAAAAAAAAATGATTTTCCATCTCCCAGTAGGTAACACTAGGTTGTTAATTTTTGGCCTAGTGGCTAAATTTTTCATTTATTCACTTACTTTTTTTAAATAACAAAATAAAATATAATGATATAAACAACAACAACACAAAAAGCCTATCACATCGAAGACAGACATGATAGACAAAAAAAGAAAAAGAGCCCAAGAGAGGGCACAAGTGTCAGAATCCATCTTGTTCACAAGCTCAGGAATCCCACAAAAACACTCAACAGGAAACCATAATATAAACACAGAGGACCTGGTGCAAACCTTTCAAACCCTGTCCATGTTTCAGTATGCGTTCATTCATGAGTTTTACACATGTTTATTTAGAAGCACTTGTTTTCTTTGTGTCTTCCATGCCCTCTGGCTATTACATTCATCAAAGTTACTCTTGACATGCTATTTAATTGCACACACAAACAAAAGTTAGTATCATACTGAAAATCTCTGCAAGAATAAATGTAGATATGGTCATAGGAAATGCTAACAGTTTTTTGAAAACTCATGTCAACAAAGAAGACTTTAATAGTCATATCTTTAAAAAAAAGGAAAAAGAAACTAATGTGATAAATAAGAAAGCATAGAAATTCACAACTTATAAACATGTATCCCTAAAGTGAAATTAATAGAATTCTGTTGAAATATTAGAAGACAGACTTAGGATTTGCACATTTTTATGTTTGATTTTCTGATTAAGTAGAAAAGATTCAATCACAAAAGAATTGTCAAACTGTGTACTATAACTCATAGTTTGGTGGCATTTATTATAGCTCTTTAAGTAGAGAGATTAATAATGCACAAAAGAAATGAGGGCATAAAAAATCCCATCAGGTGACATTAATAATTCCCTTTAGCTTGCCTTTTCTTGTTAGCAATATTGTCATAAGATGCGACTGTCATGCATCTGTTATTGTTTTTCTATTATTATGATGGATAGATTTAATCACATTAAAAGAGATTGTACTACATTAAGAAAGAAGAGTATTAATGTTACATCAGCTACATTTAAATATTAAAATGTTCTCTTGAGATGAAACAATAATTTCCAAATTTATTCCTTTGAGTTATGGCCAGATATCCAATATTTGTTCTGTGTAATTTTACTTAGTCAATTGCTGTATTAGGCAGGCCACTCCAGAGGGACAATCAATAAAATGAATACATATATGAAAAGGGGAATTGTTAAATTGGCTTACACAAGAGAGAATGAGTTGGGTAAAAAAATTTAACCATGCCCATATTCTTGTGGCTCAGGGCTCAGTAGCTTCTCAATCCTTGAAGCTGCATATTTCAGAATGCTTAGTCTGTTGCTCAGCATCAGTACGATTTGGAACTTGAGGAGTCTGCAGTGTGATTTCAATGAGGAGCAAAACCAGCAACAGCAATTGCTACAGTTCAGCAGAGAATGGAGATATATGTGCCAGCAACATGGCATTTTCCTAGGGGGCCTATTCTATCTTGCCACCCCTGCAAGTTCTAATCTATTATAAAGAAGGGCTCCTCTTCTTTAGTTACTACTTCCTAGGTCCTTACTCACAGAGGTGTTTAGAGACTTGACCCAATTTAATCCAGATCTACTCATTATATCTACTCATAGAATAATTTTGAAATTATAGATACATTTATTCTATTTTTTCACAAATTTGTTTTTAGCCATTGTGGGGTTGTGAGTACTTATACTGAGGTCAACTAAATACTGCAATAGAAATAAGAATTTTGTAATTGGGTACTCTAGAAAGAGTTGGGATTTTTTTTTTTTCTCTAGAAAAGGTTGGAAAGAACTGATTCGATAAAGGAAATATAATCTCTTGTTGTGGTTATGTCCTGTTAAGCCTTTCCAAAGTCTTGGGTTATAGCTGTTTAATAAAAGGGAAATTATACATAGTACAAAAAAGATTTAACTCTACATTGTAATTTGCTAAAAATTTATGTTACAATTGGAAATAAATCTGTGGTAACATTATGTCATCAAAAATAAAATTTACCTTATGATTTGATGTGACTTTAGGTGTTTTGCAAAAATGTAGGATGATACTGTCGGCATTTAAATGTCTGCTAAATGATGGATCTCAAAATCAAAAAATCAGGTTTAGAGTGCAATACTTAGTCCTAAAGTATATTTCATGTAGGGAATGTCACATTGTGCTGTTCAAACAGAACTTTTAAGTGAGCTCCTTTTTAATTTCATTTGGCTTCATAGCTATTAAAAACATTGATTTTATTAGAGTTACAAAATATTCTCCTGCTGCTGCGTGAGTACAAATTGCATTAGCCTGAGCCAAAGAGCTAACTTATTAAGTTAGTTAATTGTAATCTAGTAGACACAGCTTGAAAACAAAAATAATTATAATTTGCATATATGTTATACAAAAAGTAAATCTAACAGTTTTTTACTGAAGAAAACTATATTTATTATAATATATCTATTCACACTTATTTCAATATAGGAATTAGTAATCTTATATATACAATATTTAACTGTATTCTTTCCCAGGCATGGTGAAAGTGCCTATGAAATATTAACTTATTTCAAAATAAATTCAGTCATCAAAGTCAACCTAGGAGACATGGGCAATAAACGAAACACCCAGTGCAGCAGAAAATATTAATACAGGATTTGAAAAATCAGTTCAATTCCTTATAGTACTGTGCTGCAAATACCAGGTTCTCCTTAATTTGCATTAGAGTTTGCATTTTTCAAGATACAGATCTTATCTGAACAATGGCATTTGTGAATTCATAGCTCTACTTAAAACTTGAGAAAATCTAAAAGGATCTATTGTTAAACATACATATTTAGTCACTGTAGAGTTGGACTATTTTCATTTGTTAAATGATAAATCATCTATGAAATTATTTGTCTTATGTTGTACAATTTTATTTTGTAGTAGTTGAGCTCTTGACTTCTGTGTGGACTTGAATAATGTGGCTAACTCTCTTTTTATAACACCTTCTTTGTACTTTTTAGGGGATCTTTCCTAAAATCTGTATAGTATATTTATCTACCTATTTCAGTTTATAACTCTCAAAAATACTTGTTTCTTAATCAGATTCTCATTGTTTACTCAATTTAAATAATGTCTCTAAGCAAAACATTTTTCTGAAAAATCATAGTAGCTTCAAACATACTTTTCCATTTTGCTGTTGCCCAAATTCCCTAGGACAGTACACTATAAAGTGTCTTCACAGATATCTTGTTCCATGCATTTACTATTGCAATAGAATCAAAAACTAAAATTGCAACTTCTTGGTTATATGAGTAAATTTTTGCTTTTTCAGGTGCATTTTCAAAATCATTCAAAGCATCATGTCAATAAATCATTCACCATCACTTACAAATATATCACACCCTCGTGATATATTCAAAATTTATATTTCTGATGTAACTTATTCACATGACAAGCAATAATGTAATCTTAATGATACAGTGGTGTGTGTATTTTTGGTTAGTAAGGAGATTAGAATATAGTTACAACTATTTGATAGTTCTACTTAATTAATATGTAATTAAATGTTGAGTTCTTTATACAATGTTCATTTCACAGGGATTATTTGATCATATCCCTTCAATAATTGAGTAAATTGGGGATGAATAATTCTGTTTTTAAGTACAATTCACAATCAACTATATAAATTAACTATAGCACATTACTTTCTCTAGAAAACGAGATAAGTTATTTTGACTTACAACTTCTACTATTATTTCATATGTAATTACAAACTTAATTGCATCTAATCATTATAATAAAAATCTTATTCAGAACAAACATAAACTAGCACCTGGATTCTCACAGACAACTCCCAGGTACTACTGTAACATTTTGGTTAGTGAAACAAAATGGGTTAATAATCGCATTATAGTGCAAAGTAACACTAATATTTGGGTATTGAATATGCTGAAAGTCTTCTGTGCCTTCATGTACATGTAAGTCTCACAGGTATGCTTCATATATGAATGTATGTACATATGTATACATGTATTCACTTGCACTTTCATATTGTACTAATAGTCTAACAATGCTTATATCAGAATAACTCTGTGGTGAGTATTTTGTCAAAGCTATGAAAATATGTACAATAAGTTATTGTTGACCTAAAGTAAGAAAAGGAGCAAATGTTTCCTGAGAATTAACATTAGCATCCCTGAACTTGAATCAACCCCTGGATACTTGAGAATTTTCAGTACAGCAATAAATCCTAGGACTCCTTATGTAGATGCCTCAAGCCTGTCTTCTTACCCTCTCCTCTGGTAGATAGTACAGCTTGAACATGATTTCTCCAAGACCTCTCAGTAAGCACTCAAGGGAGATATTTTGCTAATATTAAATTATGAGTATAGACAGCTCATTTTCCTGGCAATTATTTGCAAAATTTAGTGAAGGAATAATATACATAATTTTCCCTTAAGTCCATAAAGTTCATTTTATGTTTGTATCTCATCAATGATTTTAACAGATATATTTGAAATTGTTCAACTGAATAAAATATATATGCAGTAAAATGAAAGTAAATACATTTCTTTTTTTTCTTTTTTTTTCTTTTTTTATACTTTCTATTTTTTTATTTTATTTATTATTATTTTCTTTATTTGCATTTCAAATGCTATCCCAAAAGTTCCCTATACCCCACCCCAGCCCCTGGTCCACTATCCACCAACTCCCACTACTTGGCCCTGGCCTTCCCCTGTGCTGGGTCATATAAAGTTTACAAGACTAACAGTGCTTCTCCTAGTCAAAGAAGATTCACTCAGACTCAAACTTTTGTCTTATGGGGGTTCCCAGTAAATACATTTCTGTTTTCAATGATTTTATCATTGAAAGAATAAATAAGGAGTCCAAGTTAGAAGATGTTCATAATATTACAAAGACAGAACTACTTAAGGTCTTTCCAGGTGTTACAAATGCACACTTCGCATATTTTCATTTTTATAACAAGAATTCTTGATATGTTTTCTCTTTTTTATTTCACTTATAAGCATAATTTATACTTCTGGTATGTGTTTGTCGTCTGTTGGCTATCTATGGATGTCTAAAGCAGAGGACTCCTAATTAATATTGTCACAAATTTAACTTGACATGATCAGTAAAGTACTAGACACAAAACATAACACTAATTCAACTAAAAAAAAAAACAGTAATAACAAAAATTATTACTACTCCATAATTTTTACTATTTGCTCTATGAAGCATGTTTATACTAATAAGCATTTTTTGAGAAAAATAATTTTATAATTATAGGATATTAAGTGAAAATAACAATATGTTTCAAAATAAATAATTGCTTAAATATAAATTAGTGGATTTTTTCTTGAAGAGAAAAATGATTAAGTAGAATCTGAGGTCTGTGGACAACTCATGAGATGACACTGGGGAATGATAGCATTTTAACAGTAGCAGTGTCATACTACATGGTTGAGCACTACTAATGTAGGTCACAGCTATTTATTACTTTATAGAGAGATGTAATAAAAGTAAAGAAAAATAAACAGAGGATTTGTTAATAAGAGCAATATTTTACCTTACTGAAATTAAAGTATATCAAGGGACTTATACTTTATTTTTATTTTTCATGATGACATGTTTGTAAATTAATGCATTTATAGTATTTACTAAAACAATAGAGAATAAGAGAAAATGCATTGCTTTTTTTCCCTAATATTGTTTCTTACCTTATTATTGATTCAATATTTCAAAAGCACTGAAATTGACAATGAGAAAATGTAAGTGTATATATTATAGAATCTAAATTAGGTATTCAGTGAAAACCTCTATAGTTAAAATTTCTGTGCATTTAAAACATTATTACAGAGAATAAATAACAGTTACATTTCGACTAGTAAAAAATAATTACAATAGATAATAATGGTTGAGAGTATTTTATGATTCAAATAAGTTGATGCATATAGAAGATATATGCATAATATATACATAGAAAATCTATTCATTAGAAGACTTCCATGAGAAAAATCACAATAGAATTCCTTCAGGTAGAAAGTTTATTCTAAGTGCTCTCTGGAAAGGAATGAGACAAAATGAGCCAGGAGAGAATGTGAATTGTGGTGTGCAAGGTTTTCTCTGGAGAATTACAGTGTCTGAGAATTAGAAGACCATCTTCTTTTTGAGCATGGGGTTTTTGCAGGGGTGCCACAGGCAGTCAATACAAGGCTTCAGAAGAGGCTTGAACTGAAGCAGTATGTGTTTGTTTTGTTTTGTTTCATTTTGTTCTGTTATTTTCTGGTAGAAAAATTTGAAAAACACACTTCTAGATGCAAGTGGATGTTAAGTTAAAAAGTGTTAAGTAAAAAAATGCATCACAGAAGACTGCCACTCATATATGCATTATTAATTCTGAAAAACATAAATGAAACAAATTTTTAGGAGTAGTGTGTTGTTACCATAATGAATATTAAAAGAAGTGTTTGAAATAATAGACTGTCTGCAAATTAGTACCTTCCATGAAAGTCAACATATAGAATGTAAAACTGAAAGCTTTTTTCTTTCTATTTATTTTTTTTAAACTCCAGATTTTATTCAGCTCCTGACCAACCCTCTGACTGTTCCACATCCCATACCTCCTCCCTTCCCTCTGTCTCCACAAGAATGTCCCCACTCCCACCTCCATCCAACCAGACCTCTAAACTCAATAGGGCCTCCAGTCACTTGAGGGTTAGGTGCATCTCCTCTGACTAAACCCAGACCCAGCAGTCCTCTGCTTTGTGTGTATTAGGGGCCTCATATCAGCTGGTGTGTGCTGCCTGGTTGGTGTTTCAGTATCTGAGAGATCTCGGGGGTGTTGTGTCCAGGTGGGCAATGGACTACATTCCTGTGTCATGAACTATTATTATTCACAGGATGAGCTACCCCCAGAGGTGAGGACAGTTTGCAAGATCAGGACTGGTCCTACCCGTGCCAATATTCGCGTAGTAGGCAGAGGGACCAAGAATATAATGATTCAAACTAGTTTTGATTCTGTTGTGTAAATTTAGCCCTTTTCTCTAATCTCTGAAGAACCATGGCAGAGCTGTTTCTGATAATGCCTGAGTTGTTAGCTTAGAGACAAAATTGCTCTCCTAGGGCTTGGCAGAGCCCTTTCTGTTACAGGAAGAGTAAGTCTAATCTTCTATTTTGGTGTACTACTTCAGTTAATGAGTCTAACAACTATTCTAAGTGATGGGAAGAATTTTCTAATTGAGCTAGATCATAGTCTATAAGGTAGTTTAGGACCTGAAGTGATGGTCTGCTTTGGCTAGTGCTGATTCCTGCAGTAATGCCAGATCCCCCCCTCCAACATTTTAAGTAGGCTTGCTGACACCCCAAAATCTTGTCTATTTCTGTGTTGATCCAGAGCCGTCCCCATATAAGTTCTGAAAGGAAGGTAAAAGACTTACTAGTACAGGGTAACCAGAACACCCAAGCAGATCCTGTGGATAGACCAAAAGGGGTCTGAGGTGCATACAAACCAAGTTCCATTGGGGGCATGAGGTAGGATTTGCTGTCTTCTATGGTAAGGATATGGTTGCAAATATGCTTAAGGTGAGGGAAGATATTTAGTCTTCCCCCTTTTTCTATTACTGCTGGTCACTGCTTACAAGGTGAAGACTGGGGACCTTTCCTAGGGAGACTTTGGTGGGCATTTTAGGGGTATTGACCAATTTTCTGTGCTAGCTCAGTCAGTGTGGTGTGGTAACCTACGGTCAAGGCAGAGTAAGCAATCTTCTTTGGTGATGTTAGTGGTAGATTTAATAAAATTATAGATAAAGTAGAAGGCCCTAGTGAGGTGCGTGATGGAGTGAGACTAAATTTATAGGGGAGGAGGGATCTTAAACTACAGCTGAAGTAGTTGGGGCTTCCAGGATTGACTATTTGCTTTTATATGTAGAAGAGGAGTCCCCAATTGTGTCTATGATATACCATTAAACTTCAAATCTTTACAGCTTCCCATACTCTGCTCTTTTCCCCCTTGTGTGTTATTCCAGTGGAGATGGGGTTCTTCCCCTGTATCAAGTACACCAATCCCCTAGTTGTCAGGTGCATTGCCCTGCCTATCTGGATAAGATCTGGATTTTTTATGTATCCATGGAATGCTGGTCTCACAACTCCTTTAGGGCAAAAGAAACTTTCTGTATCACTACAAGTCCCATAGTCACTTGTCTATGGGCATGTGTGGAGTTGGATGGTTGCAAGTTGCTGCTCTCAGCAGTCCTTCCTGTAGGTTGCCCTGGTGTCTTACAGTTTCTGATATGTCAAACAGGGTTTCTTTCCTGGTCTCAGATCCTTCCATATGTATCTGGCCAAGGTGAAAAGGTCTAGGTTAAAATTGTAAATGATGTTACTCACTGGACCAGTCAATGTCAAAGTCTATAACTCTCACCCAAAGTCTCCCAGGGTTCTCTCAGGGCCTTGGAGTATACTTTTGATGGTAAGAGCTTGATGAGGGTTAGTGTCTGCTGAAGTCTAATCTCCAAGAAGACAGAGCAAGAATGAGGAACATGTAGATGGAATCCTTTGGAGACCTGTCAGGACCCAGCATTACTTAGGTCACAGAGAGGTGTGTGTGTGTGTGAGGCAAAATTTTTTGAAATGCTAGCCTAAGTGAATATTGAGGGTGGGCGCTAGCCACAGTACAGTGCTGATCTGTGGAAATGGTTTCACTAAGCTAGGACCCCAGCTAGCTTGACTGATGTTGGTATGATCAGGATTACAGTGTAAAGTTCCTTCCAGCCATGCTCCAATATCTTCTTTCCATGTCTTTTAATGGCAACCAGGTCTTCTGGTCAAAACCTGCTTGGTGAGGATGGGAGCCTTATCATGAAGAGAGTCACTCACGGGCAGAAATTTTTTATAAAAAGATTCTTTCTCTTTTTCCATTCTATGGCTTTGGTTTCTCTATCAAAAATCAAGTGTCCATAGGTATGGTAGGTTAAGTCCAGGTCATTGATTTAATTCTATTGATCAACATGTCTGTTTCTGTATGATTTCTATGTGTTTTTTTTTTATTTTATTTATTTATTTATTTATTTATTTTTATCACTATTGCTGTTTAGTACAACTTGAGGTCAGGGGACTTTCCTCCCAGTGTTCTTTTATTGTTCAAGATTGTTTTACCTACACCAAGTATTTTATGTTTCCATATGAAATTGAGAATTATTCTTTCAAGATCTATCAAAAGTTGTGTTAGAATTTTGATGGGATTAGCATTTAATCAGTCGATTGCTTTTTATAAGATGATCATTTTCACTGTTAACCCTACATATATCCATGAGCATGGGAGGTTGTTGAAGGCCTGATTTAAAAGTTCTGGTTCTCTCTTGAAAGTAACTAAGAGGGAAGAGCTTTGGCCAGGACAAGACTTGATCTTGGGAGATATTTAGGGTTGCTTTTATAATAATAACATTTACCCATCAACATCTAAGTTACTTTGCAGTAGTAACTGACATTCTTATCCAAGTTCATCTGAGGCTGGGAACTGCAGTATCTGGTGCTTAGCATCTCCTTGAAAACAGTGGGGGATTAAGTAAAGGGTTAATTACCAGGACTTTGTTCTCTCTTGCGCAGAAGCCTTGCCTCTTGTTTGTTAAGTGGAAGAGTAGTTTGGAGGAATAAACTTTCATTGAAAGAGAGGAAAAGAGTCGTTCACAGGCAGAAAAATTTTTATGCAAATGTGCATAAACCCACATAAATTCATATACAAATTTATGCATACATCTTCATACATCTTCATGCTTTACAGATGGATCAGCTACATATCTCATAATTATATACTTACATACACACATCCATACTTACTTATGCATATGGTGTAAAAAAGACCAAGAGCCAGTACAGAAAGGACACACTCATTCTGGATAAAAAATGAGCTGCAATTTTTATCACAAAGAGAGAGCAGAGCCTTCTACCCTTTTATTGCTAAATGAATTAAACCCATGTCTATAAGAAAACAAAGAAACAAACAAAAACTAACAACAAAACAACATCAGCAGCAACTTCACTGACCACTCCTGTGAGGTCAGTGAACCCATCCAAGAGCTGCCTCCAATAAACCTGCCTTTATACTTTAAATCAGCTTCAATTGGCTCATTTTATCAATGGAGATAACCTACCACAGACTCCAAATCTTCTACTACTAGGAATGTTGTCTGAGGTCACCTTCATAGTTTCAAAGAATGTTCCATTGCACTAATCTTTCACACCACCCCATATTGTCCACTTACTTCAGTCTTCTCTTTACATATTTCTCCCTCTATTCCTCTCTCCTCTACCTAAACCATCCTGTTTCCATCCCTACTTGCTGTTATAAACTCATTTGAAGAAGTATCCTTATAGTAGGATGAAGGATATTTTGAACATTTTCCTAAAAATGACAGTCAGCTATACCAATTCTAATTTTCTGAAGAACTAGAATATTTATTTCCATACTGGATCTAGATGTTTACACTCCTATATTACTCTGTATTTGCTCTCCTATCTTGCTCTGAATTCTCATAACAAGGGCTGTTATTTGTGTTTTTGATCTTATCCATTCAAACAGGACAGATGAGGATGGAATTGCAAAGAAGCCTGATTTGCATTTCCCTGAATGGTTTATATTTCTTTAAGTATTTTTCAACCATTCTTTTATTGAGAAATCTCTGTGTAAATCTACATAACATTTTTGATTGCATTATTTGTTCTGCTGATGTGTAGTTTATGATTTCTTTATATATTTTGAATATTTTCCATTCTGCAACCTGCTGCTTTGTCCCATTGACAGTGCACACTGGCTTACAGAAGCTGTTTTATGAGGTTCCATTTAATAATTGGTAAGGTTAGTGCCTGTGCTAAGTGTTCTGTTTAGGAAATTGTCTCCCATGCTAGTGATTTCAAGGCTATTCTCTACTTTCTCTTCTGTAAGGTTCAGTGTATATATTTTGATGTTAACTTCTTTGATCCACATAGCCTTGAGTTTTGTGCAGGTGCTAAATATAGATTTATTTGAATTCTTCTAAGGGCACACATCTGGTTACAGCAGCACCATTAGTTAAAAATGCCTTTTGCTTCAAAATAAAGCAAAACAAAGCAAAACAAAAATAAAACCTCAAAAATTAAAATTAAAAATCCCCCAAACCAACAAGCAATCACACAAGCAAGCAACAAGCAAGCAAACAAAAACAGGTGTCCATAGCTATAAGGATTTACATCTGAGTCTAACTTTGATTTCATTGATCAACATGTCTCATTTTATGTCAGAAGCATGTGGTGTTATTATTATAGCTCTGTAGTAGAGCTTGAACTCAGGGATAATGATACATGTGGAAGGTCTCTTGTTAAGGATTGTTTTCAATATTATTTTGTTGTTATTGTTTGTTTGTTTGTTTTTCTGGTTTTCCATATGAAATGGATTGTTTTCCTGTAAATAATGGTTTTGATGTTTTGATCAGAATTGCACTGAATCTGTAATTGCTTTGGTAGGATGGACTTTTCTACTATGTTAATACGGCCAATACTTGAGGATGGAAGTTCTTTTCATTTTCTCATATTTTCTTTCAACTAATTTCTTCAAAAACTTGAAGTTATTGTCATGTGAGTCTTTTACTTGATTGCTTAGAATTACCCCAATATATTTTGTATTGCTTGTAGCTACTCTAAAGGGTGTTTTTTCCCTGATTTCTTTTTGGCTAAGATCAAGTGTGGTGTCTATTCTTAAATACTTTTCTTGATGGATTGTTCATTTCTTTTTAGTTTAGTTTAATTTTGTTTTTGTTTAGTTTGTTTTGTTTTGGGGGTTTGGTTCATTTGGTTTGCTTGTTGGTTGGTTGGTTTCATTTGGTTTGGTTTTGTAGCACATGCCTTATGTGCAATCCAGACTGGACTAAAATTTGAAAATTATTGCCTCAATATCATTAAAGCTTAGGTTGCAAGAGAATCACAAATAATAAGAAATACAAACTTAATTTGTTTTTATATCTTGCACATGAGATGTATAATATTAGGTATTATAGAATGCTTTTTCTACCCCACCTTGTATTCATGCAACAAAGAGCAAACAATTCAATTAACAAAACATGAATAAGTACTGAAGAGAAATTTTCTAAGATGTTAAAAGCAAACTGAGTTATATTAGGGGAGTAAATATTTATTAATTAACATTTTACAAAATTGTACATTTTGCATTGATATGGTTTTAGACTGAATACAGAATTTTAATAGAGTGGTTAATATCAAATTACATATGACTTAACTTGGCCCTTCAACATTTTTTCCTTTAATAGTTATTGTTAACATTTAGTTTCCATTTGAATATTGTTGACATTAAAATTTTACTCTGCAGATAGGGCCAATACAATATTATTGAATCATATCAATTTGTATCTGTGTTATGTTATTTAATATAGAATGTCATCTTCTACTGCTTTGCTCATGACACCCCATCTCTTTTCAGTTTTGTTTAGTTTTTAAACCTTAAAATTTTATTAAAATTTTATGATAGGCTAATCATGGTTTTCCTTTGTACAACTCTCTTGGTTTTCTTTCTATCTCTCCATTTTTGTTCTGAGATTAATGGCCTCCTTTACAGTTTTCCATATTATAGTGATAATGCTTCAGCTCAGTTATTTATAGTCAATAATATTCAAATGAAAAGCCAGAACTGATAACATATAAAGTTAATGTTAAATAAACTTGTTAAATCTTAAAATCATACTTCTAAAAACTGTTATTATCTGAAATTCAAATAATGTGACTTTGTAAAGTGATAGTTCATTATTCACTGAAGAATTATACCCTAGACTCAAATAGTATGCAAATATAAAGAGTGTTTTATTCTGCAGAATCCAGCATGCTGGGGTCTCCCATTACTAAGATAGAGAGACAACCAAGTAAGCTCGCAGGCTCAATTTAAAGCACATCTGAATTCTGAGGTAGATGAGCTTTATCTTACTCTATCTCTAGGCATCCCAGAACCATTGTTGCAGAGTGAAGACTGGAATATGGAGGGTTTTTGTTTTGTTATGTTTTGTTTTGTTTTTCTGATTATTATATATTTTTTATTTTTATTAATAATTGACTTGCTTCGGCTTGCCTGGACTTGCCCAGTTATTAGGCTTAGTCTCCTTAATTACCAATATGAAGTCAGTTATGGAATCAGCCTTACCTTCTCAGTACAACAAATTCATATTTTTACTCACAGCTTTTCTTTTAGGTATAAGAACTTATTTAAGAATTGGGAAGGAAATGAACAAATTTTATCTGAGATATTTAACAGTACAATAATTAGAAATTAGCAAGTCTTTTGAATTCCCTGGTGCTAGGATTCTTTCTATATTTGAGACTTCCTACTGAGGCCATTTAATTCCCTGATGGGCTCCACTGATATTTATGTTGCTTTAGTTGCAGCTATGTAAAAACTATTTCTAAGTTGATCTTTTTGTTGTTGTTGTTGTTGTTGTTGTTGTTGTTGTTGTTTTCAACAAAACTCCAGTTGGGCTGTAAAACATGTAGCACAGATTTACAAAATTGGAATGTTGGAGAATAACTTTTTAACAATCATGCAGCATTATATCCCTGCAACATTATTATAATGCTATGTTTGAAATAATTAATGCCAATGAAATTTAGAACTCAACAGGAAACAATCATGTCTATCATTGATTGATTTTTTTTTTAGCAGTATGCTTTGAGCATTTCTTCATTAAAATACAATAAATTAGGATCAGTCCAATAGCACTGATGCTGTGTTATAATTACAGATGTTGTACATTATTGGCACATTGCAAATTCTCATAGTATTTTGTGAATATGATAACAACTATGAAATTAATTGAAATATTTATTTTAAGCATAGAAAAAAATTATATTGAATTACTTAACAGTTTGTGATGATGGGGAAAATATACAATCACCAACACTTGGGAAAACATATAATCAACAAAACAGGAAAATAACCATGGCTCCTGATAATGTTAACTTTATATCTGTAATATTTTGCTTACATAAAGTATGAGAGAAGTCACAGAATCTGACTTAAAAATTTTGAGACAGTAGTTGCAATAATGCTAAATTGCTCACTATGCAGAGTTCAAGAAAGAAAAGTGTGAAGTTGTCTTATGTTAGTTTGTTTCATTATATTCTGGCTAGTTTGTTAATATATTATAGATTTTTATTCTATTATTGATGTTACAGGTGCCTGTACATATCATAGTGAGAGAGAAAAAGAAAGATTGTGAATTAGAGTGGGTAGGAAGAAGGAAGAAATAGGGGACGATGAGAAGGAGGGACCATAATTAGGTTATATTGCATTAATAAAACATATTTTTATTAAAAAATAAAAACAAAAATGAAGATTTTTAAACTCATCTTTGAACACAGGACAATCTTCACTACTATGAGCTATCTGCACTCTTTTAGAGGTGCTAGTACTAATGTAAGTTTCATATTTAGACAATGAACCTTTGCATTTCACAAAAATTCAGAATTAGAATGAAGAAATCAAGATGGTAGAGGGAATATATTTTATCTTTTAAAAATTTCCAAGAAATTTAAAACTAAATTGCATGGTAGGAAGAAAAAAAAGCGTCAGTAACAATAAATGATAATGTATTAGAACTTTTAAATTGCTAAACATTTTGTTTTTACATAATATATTTATAGGTAATATATATGGTAATATATGGTAAGTTCACTAACTGAATATATCATCTATTCAGTTGATATATTTAATATATCTATCTATTTATCCCTCTCTATACATATATATCATAACATCATATTAAAACCTTTATAATACATGAATTTACTTTTTAAGAATTATTCTCTCATACATTACATCTCAACTATAATCTCTCCTCCCTCATTCACTTCCAGTTACTCCCCCTTCCTTCCTTTTCCTCCCAAACCATTCTTTCTTCATTTCCCTGTAGAAAAGGGCAGGCCTCCCAAGATAATAACCAAATATGGCATATCAAGTTGCAATAAGACTAGGCCACTCCCCTCATATTAATGCTAAAAGAGGCAATAGAGTTAAAGGAAAATGGTCCTAAAAATATGCAAAAGAGTTAGAGACAGCCCCCACTCCCTCAATAACAGCAAGCTATATAATCATAAAATATATTCAAACTGCCTAAGTCAGGCCCATGCAAATGCCTTGATGACTGGATCAGTCTCTGTGAGTCCCTATGAGGCCGGGTTACTTGATTATATGTATTGTCTTATGATGTCCATGATCCCTCTGGTTCCTGTAATTGTTTCTCCTGCTTCCTTCTGCATGATTACCAGAGTGCTACATAATATTGCCTGAGAGCCTCTGCACCTGTTTCCATAAGTTGTTGGACAAAGACTTTATGATCATGATTATTCTAGGTTTCTGTCTTGTATTATAGAAGAATAACATTAGGAATCATTTCAATAACTATTTTTTTCTTTTGCTGTAGTAGTGTTTGATTTTATCTTACATCTGTGTGCTATTCAGCCTCTGGTCTCTTGTCTCAGGTGTGGGCTCCCTCAGACAGAACATGTATGAAGCAGAGTCAGTCATTGGTTGGGTTCTCCCACATTTTCTGTACCATATTTATTCCAGCACACCTGGACAAAGCATGACAAAACATGACAAAGTATGACAAAGGGTAGGTCATAATTTTATGGCTTGTTTAATGTCCCAATTCCTCCAAAGGAAGGCTTGCTTGGCTCTTTATTCCCCATTATTAGGATTATTATTTAGGTTCACCACTGTAGATTCCTGGGAGTTTCTATTCCACTAGGTTTCAGCCTTGCTTCTGAATTGATTCCCAATTCAATTTTTATCTCCCCGTGGTCACCCTCTCTATCTTCCTTTATCTGATCCTTCCTGTTTCCATCACACACACCTAGCCCCCTGGAATTTCCTTTATTTCTTCTGTCCAAAGAGATTCATGTGTCCTACCTTGAGTCCTACATGTTATTTAGTTTATCTGGGACTCTGGATTGTAACATGATTAAAAAGTTAGTATACACATGTAAATGAGTACATATCATGTTTGTCTTTAAGGTTTGTGTTATCTCTTTCAGGATGATCTTTTTCCTGTCCCATCCATATGCCTGAAAATTTAATGATAATATTTTTTTAACAGCTCAGTAATATTGTAATTTGTAAATATTCAACGTTTTATTTATCCTCTCTTTGATTTAAGGGTATTTATTTTTTTCAGGTTTCCTGTTACTATGAGTAAATCTTCTATGAAAATATTAGAGCAAGTGTACTTTTGGTAGGATACATTATCATTTGGTTATAAACTCAGGGGTGGCAGAATTGGATATTGAGGTTGAACTATTCCCAATAGTCTGAAAAGCCTCAATATTGATTTTCAAAATGGCTGAACACATTTTTCACTCCTACCAGAAATAAAGGAATATTCCCCTTGCACCACATCCTTGTCAGCATGAGTTGTCACTTGTGCTTTTTGTTTGTTTGTTTATATTTGCCATTGTAACAAATATAAGAATTCCATCTCAGAGTCTATTTGATTTTGACTTTCCATATGGATAAGAATGTAGAATATTCCTATAAGTATTTCTCAGCCATTTGAGATTACGTTGTTGAGAAATCTCTGGTTAGATCTATACCCCATTTTATAATTGGAATATTTTGTTTGTTGGTGTTTAGTTTCTTATGTCATTTATATATTTGGAAAATTAACCCTCTGTAAGATGTGAGGTTGGTGAAAAATTCACATTCTGTATGCTTCCATTTTGTTCTATTGATATTGTCCATTGCTTTAGAGAAGCTTTAGATTTTACAATATTTCATTTATAACTATAGCTTTTAATACCTGTGTTATTGGTGTTCTGTTCAATAAGATGTCTCCTATACCAATGTGTTCAAGGCTATTTCACTCTTTTTCTTCTATCAGAATCATTGAATCTGGTTTTATGTTGAAGTCTTTGATCCATTGGGACATGTGTAAAATTAACTTTTATTTGCTTGACGTAATTGTCATCACAGAGACTTATTGCTGAATAAACTCACCCTTTCTGACCCTTTCTGAATTCTGGATGACTGGTTTAACTCAGCTGTTTGGGCTCAAACTCCTCTCCAAGTTGACTAATTCAAATTGGTTTCTCCTAGCTTGAATTGCTATGTCTGGAAAAACTGCATCTGAACTCCAAATTGAACTGAATTCAAATGCACTCAAGTTAGTTGCACCAATCTATCTGACCCCACCATTGTTGTTGGTTTTTTGTTTTGTTTTGTTTTGTTTTGTTTTGTTTTGTTTTGTTGTTTTTTTGAGACAGGGTTTCTCTGTATAGCCTTGGCTGTCCTGGAACTCACTTTGTAGACCAGGCTGACCTCGAACTCAGAAATCTGCTTGCCTCTGCCTCCCGAGTGCTGGGATTAAAGGCCGTGTGCCACTGTGCCTGGCTTCTATTGTTTTTAAGTAGCCTGTCTTTCTGGATTATGGATCTGTATGATAAACATAGTAAAATGGCCATCTTACAAAAAACAATCTACAGATTCAGTATAGTTCCCATCAAAATTCCAACAGACATATTATAGACCTTTGGAAGAAAACAAACAAGCATAGCTAAAAAATTCTGTACAATAATGTTCTGAAGGTATTATAATGTCTGATTTCTATGTGGACAACAGAATTAAAGTAATAAAACCAACTCTGTATGTTATAAAATAGTTATGTTGATAAATAGAGTTGGATTGAAGACCTATATATACACGCACATATATGGAAAACTGAACTTTAGTAAAGACTCCAAATTATACAATGAAAAAAAGAAAGTATCTTCTATAAATTGTGCTAGTCTAACTAGATGTACGCATGTAGAAGAATGCAAATAGGTTTATATCTATCACCCTGTACAAAATACAAATGTATAGAGCAATTTGGATCCACAAATATATCTATTCTGGCAAGGGATCACATCCAAAAATATGATAACAAACCACACAACTTTAATCCCTCTGGTTGAAATACAGACAGGACCTAAGTACACAACTTTGATGCTTCTGGCTAGAATACAGGCTCACATTTACTACACACTTTAATCACAAACAATGACTTCTAATTGAGGGCAAACAAAGTGATGAATAAAGAAAGGATTTGACAGATGAGTCAGAGATAGGATACAACCTATCCTAACAAGAACAGACAAGAAATAGAGACTACTTAGGAGCAACATAGGGCGAACGTGAAGATTGAACTAGCCAGAGAATAAGAACTGGTTTAGAATATGTTTTCAGTGTTAGTTTGAGGCCAGGATGAGTAATTCAGACATAAGCCTAGAGAAGATAGTTGAATCAGTTAGTTTGGGGAGCAGTTTGGGCCAGAACAGCTAAGTTGAACCAGGCAGACAGAGTTCAGAAAAGCTAAATGCGGGGAATTTAATCACCAATGAGTCTCCCACATGACATTTACGTCTGACAAATAAAAGATATTTTTACACAGTTTGATTTTATTCTTGGGTGTATTTGATTCTTCTTGTTCTGCAGCTTTCAGGTTTGGTGTTAGGTTGTTAGTTTGAGATCTCTCTAGTTTCTTCATGAAGACAGTGTTATCTGTCCTCTTAGAATTGCTTTCCTCATGTCTGCAAGTTTGGATATATTGTGCATTCA
This sequence comes from Mus pahari, assembly GCF_900095145.1. Lineage (NCBI taxonomy): Eukaryota > Metazoa > Chordata > Mammalia > Rodentia > Muridae > Mus > Mus pahari. The sequence goes on along the minus strand of NC_034606.1, from coordinate 13,213,903 downwards.
TTTACATTTAATTCTATGCAATTTGTGATTTCTTTCTTTCCTTCTTTCTTGACCCAGATCTGATTCAACGGATTGAGTTGTTCAGTTTTCATGAGTTTATATTCTATAGTTTCTGATATTGTTAAAATCCAGTTTAAATACATGGTGGTATATAATATGATATATTATTTTAACTTTCTTGTACAGGTTTATACTTGCTCTGTGACTGAGTTTATGGGTACTTTTGGAGAAATTCCCATGAAGTGCTGAGAAGAATGTATAGTCTTTTGTATTTGGGTGGAATGTTGTATAGGTATCTGGTAGGTCCATTTGAGTTGTAATGTCTGTTAGTTCCATGTTTTTAACTGCTTAATTTTTGTCTAGATAAGGGTATCAATTGTTGAGAGTTTGGGATTGCATCTCTAAAGTGGACAGGGTGGGGGAAATTGTGGGAGAGAGGGGAAACTGATCTGATATTGGGTGAGGGAAAACGACTGAAGCCCTGAGGGCCAACAGAAAGAATGGAAACAGGCAACCTCAGGAAATAAGAGGTTGGGGGACCCTCCAGAATGCACAAAAATACCTGGGAGGTAAGAGACTCTCAGGAATCAAAGGAATCAAAACTGTAGATAAAACGCCAGTCAGTAGGGAGGGGGAACTTATAGAGCTCACCTCCAGCAGGAAGACAGGGCATCAAGTGAGGGATGGGGTTGCCATCCCACAGTCACATCTCTGACCCATAATTGTTACTGTCTGAAAGAATTACAGGGATGGAAATTGAGAGGAGCCTGAGGAAGAGAAGGTCCAACAACAGGCCCAAAGTGGGATCCAGCTCAAGGGGAGGTCCCAAGGCCTGACACTATTACTGAGGCTATGGAGCACTCACAAAAAAGGACCTATAGTGACTGCCCTCTGAAATACCCAACAAGCAGCTGAAAGAGTCAGATGCAGATATTTGCACCCAACCAGTGGACAGAAGCAGGTGACTCCTGTTACTATATTAGGGAAAGCTGACAAAGCTGAGGAGTAGGGCAATCCTGTAGGAGGAACAGCAGTCTCAATTAATCTGGACTCCCGAGATCTCTCAAACACCGGACCACCAAACAGACAGCATATACCAGCTGATGTGAGGCCCCCAACACACATACAGTAGAGGTTGTCAGGATCTGTGTTCATTTAGAGATGATGCACATAACTGTCAAGAGACTGGAGGCCCCAGGGAGTTTAGGGGTCAGGTGGGGTGGGGGTGGGGCCATCCACATGGAGACTGAGCTGGGTAGGGAAGACATGTGGGATGTGGAGCAATTGGAGGGTGGATGGGGGAATCGGAAATGGAATATGGAGTGTAAAAAAAATAAATTAAAAATAAAAAAAGTAAAAAAATAAATTTTTAATTTAACTTAATTTTTATGAGCTTTGGGATTTTACACATTTCATTATGGTTATTATACTCACACTTTCTCCAACTTCTCCCAAATCTATTTTTTTTACCACTTAAATTATGTGCTATGCATATAATAATGAGTTTGTAACATCTTCCTGTATTATGGTTGACCATTTAGTGGCCACACTCCCAGAGAAAGCTGTCATTGCTTTATTTTACCTCCTAGCTATTGACAGCAGCTTCAAAATCAAGGGTGAGACACTAAACCCACCTCCTCTCTCCAAGTTTGGATTTATTCTCTACTCTTGGGCTTCGGTGGGCTAGACCATCACAAGTGTAATTTCTTATTGCAGCTGTTCTCTTATATCCAGAAGATATTGATTCCTTGTAATCACCCACAACTTTCCCTTTGGAACTTTTCCATTCCCCACTACATATGAGTCTTAGCTTTGGTAAGATGGGGTGCAGAATATAGTATTTAGGTCTAAAAAGTTGTTTTTTTTAATAATATTTGACTTAATTTTAGAATATATTCTTATATAACATTTCCATAAATTTCCAAATGGCTCTTAATAATTTGACTCCAGTCGTTTTATATTACTTCTTATTATAGGGTGGGAACAAAGAATGATGTTTAAACTAGACTAGATTTTGTTAGAAATATTTTTCCCAAGCATTGTGCTTTTCAATAAGATTGGTATGTAATTTTTATTTTAATCCTCCTATCTTACATAGGTAATATTTAATCTGTAAAATAAAAGGTGATTTCACAAACCTAATAAGATGTTCCACTGAATAATTTTAAAAGCTTCATCATTAACATCAGCAATTATAATTTTAAAATATTGTTCATTATGAAGCATATTCTGAGCTACACTTTTATATTTAGCAGAAATAGCATTGTGTCCTTGAACACGGGAATTTTTTAAAAACACAATTTCCACTGTTAAAGGTATTTTATAGAATAGTATTCTCCAAGAATTTGACTGGTCTAATTAAAGCTATAATAATCCAGTCACACTTCTCAAATAGTGCCTCTTATTATCCTTTCAAGTAGTTTCCTTTCCACTAAAGAATGCTGTAGTCAGAGTTCTGTTAACAAATATTGGATTCATTATGACAGTGATGACAAATTATCTTCTGCAAGAATTGTTCCACATAATGGATCAAAAGAGAGGATGCTAAACAAAGGAATGAAGTGGCATTAGAAAGAATAGAAAATGAAATTGCATATGTAAAAACTGAAGCAATAGAAAAATTTAAAAAAAAACTGAATAAGTAGGTAATGTAAAACTGTAGGCATAATTAGCTTTTCATGTTATTAGAGGTTACTACACTCTCATTTCTTTTATGATCATATATGGCACAGCCAATCTTTAAGAGCTCTCAAAATACTCACCTAAAGCAGTATATGCAAAATTACAGGAAACCCTTATTCATCATGAAATATGATTCATGAAATATGAATCACTAATTTTCTTTGGCAAAAGTTAATAGCAGTTAGTGTAGGTTTAAAGTTGAATGTGTTCCAATTTTAATTTGTTCAAAGTTGAATTTCATTAAGTATTATATAACTACTTTACTATCTCCTCGTTATATATTTTTCCAATATCAAAAAAACTGGAAAAGGGTTTAATAGTTTTTGACATGGCTGTGATTTTGTTAAATACAGATCATTATAATATCATCCTGAGCATACTTAATATAAAATGAGTTTCAATTGGTATTTGGATTCAAGACAAAGTAATATTAGTTTGTTAGAAGTGGTACTGTGTTCAAATGATTGCTTTAATTCATTCTGTATTCTTGTAAAGATTGACGTCTGGAAGGTTTTCTTTTACATTATTTCTTTACCATTGTTTTTACTGGCAAATTGTCTGTGAATCTTCTTAAATTTGAATGAAGAGATTAAAACTTTGTTTGACATTTTTAGAAAGTATCATGATGGTGTAGACTGCAAGTAAAAATTACAGGTTCTAAAAACTTAAATATTTAAGATGACAACATGAAATATACTGAAATATAATGATTGCAAAAGTTAGAAAGAATTAAAAAAATCTTTTATTGGTAAAACTCATGTGTTTTCTTTGAATACTATAAAGTAAGTATTAATACATAGTATATTATGTCTATTACATGATATGGATGATAACACATTTAATATAAAAAAGATGAATTCATACTTCTTTAGAGAGAAGAATTTTGAATGAAAAATTTAAGCTATGAATATTACTGCCTTTTATTATTTTAGGCTGACTTCTGAAAGAAATCAGTAAAATGAGAGACTTGAAAACCCACCTGCAGGTGCCTATATTATCATTTTCCTTATCATTAAGAAGTGTTTGTAATTACTCTTATCAATGACATAGTATGTTATTATAAGTGTTTTCTAGGATAAAAGGAGGGAATGTGAATGAGCTTTTTAATTAAGAAATTTAAACCATATACATAGGATCATCAAATAATGTTCTGTGTTTGACTTTAAAGTAAATGCATTGCAATGATGAAATCTACAGGAGACTTTGTCAGTTATGTAGAATTTATATAAACATCAGAATTACATTTAGGTTTCTACATATTAAGTATAGAAATGAAAGATATTTGTGTTCAAGAAAGTGATATCGACAAAAATCAGGAGAATGAAGACGAGAAAAATTCTGAATCTACAAAGAGAATAATCTAGAGAATACAAGTTTTGTCATAGATAATATTGGAGCTGTGTAGCTGTATTAATTTATAAATGGCACTAAATACAAAATAAATTGACTAAGAGAAGACATGCAAAATAAAAGCTTTTATGTAGAATGGACATTTTGCTAAAAGTATAGGAAGTAAAATTACTAAGTAGAATATACCTATAGGTAAAAGAAGAGATCAGCCCATAGCTGAACTAATTTGGATTTTAGAGAAAAAGTGCTATAAATGTAGTGGAGCATATGTCCTTATTGTATGTTGGAACATCTTTTTTAGATATATGCCTAGTAATGATATAGGTGGGTCTTCATGTAGAACTATTTCCAATTTTCTCAGGAACTACCAGTTTGATTTCTAAAATAGTTTTACCAGCTTTCAGTCCCACCAGCAATAGAGAAATGTTCCTTTCTACACCAGCATCTGCTGTCACCTGCATTTTTTACCTTTGCCAATCTGATTGGTATGAGGTGGAATCTCAGGGTCTTTTGGATTTGAATTTTCCAAATGACTAAGGCTGTTGAATATTTCTTTAAGTACTTCTCTGTCATTCGAGATGCTCAGTTTATAATTCTTTGTTTAGCTCTGTACCCAATTTCAGTAGCGTTATTTGATTCTCTGGAAACTGACTTCTTGAGTTCTTTATATATTTTGAATATTAGTCCTCTGTCAGATGTCAGGTTAGAAAAGATCTTTTCCCAATCTGTTGGTTGCTGTTTTGTCCTATGGACAGTATTCATTGCATTACAGAAAATTTTTAATTTTTATGAGGTCCCATTGTTAACTGTTGATCTTAGACTATAAACCATTGGTGCTCTGTTCAGGAAATTTTCCCCTATGCCCATATATTGTTCAAGGTTCTTCTCCACTTTTTCTTCTATTAGGATTAGCTTATCTCATTTAATGCAGAGGTCCATGATCCACTTGAACTTGAACTTTGTACAAGGAGATAAGACTGGATCAATTTGAATTCTTCTACATGGTGACCTGTAATTGAACCAGCACCATTTGCTGAAAATGCTGCCTATTTTTCCAGTGGATGGTTTTAGCTTCTTTGTCAATTTCAAGTGACCAGAAGTGTGTGGGTTCATTTCTGTATCTTCATTTATATTCCATTGATCTTTCTGCCTCTGTACCAATACCATACAGTTTTAAATCACTATTGCTTTATAATACAGCTTGAGGTTAGGGATGGTGATTACACCAGAAGTTCTTTTATTGTTGAGAATACTTTTCACTATCCTGGGTTTTTTGTTATTCCAAATGAATTTTCAAATTGCTCTTTCTAACTCAACGAAGAATTGAGTTGGAACTTTGATAGGGATTGCATTGAATCTGTAGATTGCTTTTGGCAAGATGGCCATTTTTACTATATTAATCATGCCAATCCATGAGCATGGGAGATCTTTCCATCTTCTGAGATCTTTGATTTCTTTCTTCAGAGACTTGAATTTCTTGTCATACAGATCTTTTACTTGCTTGGCCTGAGTTAGAGCCAAGGCATGCAATATTATTTGTGACTATTGTGAATGGTGTCATTTCTCTAATTTATTTCTCAGCCTGTTAAACATTTGAGTAGATGAAGGGCACTGATTTGTTTGAGTTAATTTTATATCCAGCAACTTTTCTTCAGAGATTTATCAGGTTTAGGAGTTCTCTGGTGGAATTTTTGGGATCACTTAAGTATCCTATCATATCATCTGTAAATAGTGATATATCGACTTCCTCCTTTCCAATTTGTATCCCTTTAAACTCCATTTGTTGTCTAATTGTTCTGACTGGAACTACAGTACTATATTGAATAGATGGGAGAAAATTAGCCTTCTTATCTTGTCCCTGGTTTTAAAGTGATTGCTTCAAATTTCTGTCTATTTAGTTTGATTTTCGGCTATTATCTTGGTCTATAATGTTTTTATTATATTTACATATGGGCCTTGCATTCTTGGTCTCTCCAACACTTTTAACATAAAGGGGTGTTGTATTTTGTCAAAGACTTTTTCAGCATCTAATGAGATGATCATGTGTTGTTGTTGTTGTTGTTGTTGTTGTTGTTGTTGTTGTTGTTGGTTTTTAACCCTCTTTGAGTTGTTTATATAGTAGATTACATTGATGGATTTCTGTATATTGAACCATCCCTGCATTCCTGGGATGAAGTCTATTTGATCATGTTGAAAGATCTTTTTGATGTGCTTTTGTTTCAGTTTGTGAGAATCTTATTGAGTATTTTTACATCAATATTAATAAGGAAAATTAATCTGAAGTTCTCTTTCTTTGTTGGGCCATTTCATGGTTCAGATATTAGCATAACTGTGGATTCATAGAATGTGGTAGAGTTCTTTCTGTTTCTATTTTGTTGAATACTTTGAGAAGGATTGGCATTAGATCTTCTTTAAAGGTCTGATAGAATTCTGAACTAAACCTATCTGGCCATGGGCTTTTTTTTTTTTTTTTTTTTTTTGAATAGGAGACTTCTAATGACTGCTTCTATTTCTCTAGGGGTTATGGGACTGTGTAGATGGTTTATCTGATCTTGATTTAATTTGGTACCTGGTATCTGTCTAGAAAAATCATCCATTTTATCTAGATTTTACAGTTTTGTTGAGTATAGAATTTCCTCAGTTTCTGTTGTTATTTATCTTTTTTCATTCCTAATTTTGTAAATTTGGATACTGTGTCTGTGTCCTCCAGTTAATTTGGCTAAGGGTTTATCTATCTTCTTGATTTTCTCAAAGAACCAGCTCCTAGTTTTGTTGATTCTNTGTATAGTTCTCTTTGTTTCTACTTGGTTGTTTTCAGGCCTGAGTTTGATTATTTCTTGCCATTTACTCCTTTTGGGTGTATTTGATTCGTTTAACCTAGAAATTTCAGATGTGATGGTAAGTGGTTAAACTATGATCCCTCCAATTTCTTTATGGAGGCACTAAGAGCTATGACTTTTCCGCTAGGTACTTCTTTTATAGTGTCCCATAAGTTTGGGTATGTTGTAACTTCCTTTTCATTAATTCTGAAAAGTCTTTAATTTTTTTGTTTCTTCCCCGAAAAAGCTCTCATTGAGTAGAGAGTTGATCATCTTCCACATGTATGTGGGATTTCTGTTATTTTTGTTGCTATTGAAGAGCAGCCTTAGTCTGTGGTGGTCTGATAGAATAAATGGAACTAATTCAATGTTCTTTATCTGTTGAGGTTTGTTTTGTGTATGATTATATGGTTGATTTTTGAGAGGGTGCCATGTAGTGATGAGAAGAAGGTATATTCATTTGGTTTAGAGTGATATGCTCATAGATATCTCTTAAATTCATTTGGTTTGTAAGTTCTATTAGTTTCACTGTGTCTTTGATTAGTGTCTCTTTCCTGATCTGTCCATTGGTGAGAGTGGGCATTTGGGGCATAGATGTTCTGAATTGAGATCTCATTATTTTGGATTTTTCCTTTGATGAGTATGTGGTATTTTTTCTCTATTTTTTTTTTGAGAGCTTTTGGTTGGAAGTTTATTTTATTGGATATTAGAATGGCTACTCCAGCTTGTTTTTTGGACCATTGGCTTGGAAAATTTTGTCCAAGATATTTTGAGTTAGTATCTGTCTCTGTTACTGAGATGTGTTTCCTGTATGCAGCAAAATTCTGGGTCCTCTTTAAGTATCCAGTGTGTTAGCCTATGTCTTATTGGAGAATTGAGTCCATTGATGTTAAGGGAAATTAAAGAAAAGTAATTGTTTCCTATTATTTTTGTTTTTAGCGGTAGAATTATGTTTTTGTGTTTCTTTTCTTATCTGTTTATTTTGATCAGGTTAATTTCTTGGTTTTTCTCGAGTGTAGTTTCGTCTTTTTCTTGGAGTTTTCTTGGAATTTTATTTTTTCTTGGAATACCTTGGTTACTCCATCTATGATAATTGAGAGTTCTGATGGGTATAATAACCTCACCAGGCATTTGTGTTCTCTTAGGGCTGTATGATATCATTCCAAGATCTTCTGGATTTTAATGTCTGTTGAGAAGTCTGGTGCAATTCTGGTAGGTCTGCCTTTACATGTTACATAATTGTTTTCCCTTACTGCTTTTAATATTATTTTTTTTTCTTTCTGCACATTTGGTGTTTTAATTATTATATGCCTGGAGGAATTTCTTTTCTGTTCTTAACTGTTTTTTGTTCTTTAGACTTCTTGTATGCTTATGGGCATCTCTTTTTTTAGGTTAGGTAAGTTTTTTTTTCTATAATTTTAAGATGTTTGCTGTTTGCTGCCCCTTTGAATTGGGAATCTTCACTCTTGTCTATGCTTATTATTCTTAGGTTTGTTCTTTTCATTGTGTGCTGGATTTCTTGAAATTTTTGAGTTAGCTTCTTTTTGCCTATCTTCTATGCCTGAGATACTCTCTTTTATCTATTGTATTCTGTTAGTTACAGTTGCATCTGTCACTCCTGCTTTCTTTCCTATGTTAACAACACCCAGGTTTGTGTCCTTTTTTTGTTTTCTTAATGTTTCTATTTCCATTTTTTAGATCCTGAATGTTTTTGTTCAATTTCTTCACCTGTTTGATTGTGTATTCCTATATTTTAAAGGGATTTCTGCATTTCTTCTTTAAGGGCTTCTACTTGTATACCTGTATTCCCCTGTACTTCTTTAAATGAGTTACTTATATCCTTTTTTTCCCCCTTTTTTTTTTATTAGATATTTTCTTTATTTACATTTCAAATGTTATCCCCTTTCCTAGTTTCCCCTCTGAAAATCCCCTATCCCCTCCCCTATCCCCCTGATCCCCAACCCACTCACTTCCCGGTCCTGGCATTACCCTATACTGGGAAATAGAGACTTCACAGGACCAAAGGCCTCAACTCACATTGATGATGGACTAGGCCATCCTCTTCTACATATGCAGCTAGAGCCATGAGTCCTACCATGTGTTTTCTTTGATTGGTGGTATAGTTCCAAGGAGCTCTGAGGGTATTGGGTAGTTCATATTGATGTTCCTTCTATGGGGTTTCAGTCCCCTTCAGTTCCCTGGGTATTTCTCTGGCTCCTTCATTGGGGACCTTGTGCTCCATCCAATGGATGACCATGAGCATCCACTTCTGTTTTTGCCAGGCACTGTCAGAGCCTTGCAGGAGATAGCTATATCAGGATCATGTCAGCAGGCTCTTGTTGGCATCTGCCTAGTGTCTGGGTTTGGTGGATGTTTATGGGGTAGATCCCCAAGTAGGGCAGTCTCTGGTCATTCCTTCAGGATCTGCTCTGAACATTGTCTCTGTAACTCCATCCATGGGTATTTTATCCCCCATACTAAGAAGGAACAAAGTATCCACATTTGTTCTTCCTTCTTGAGTTTCATGTGTTTTGCCAACTGTATCTTGGGTATTCTACATTTCTGAGCTAATATCATCTGATCAGTGAGTGCATATCATGTGTGTTCTTTTGTGATTGGGTTACCTCACTCAGTATGATATCCTCCAGATACATCCATTGGCCTAAGACTTTTATAAATTCATTGTTTTTAATAGTCCCACCATGTGTTTTCTTTGATTGGTGGTATAGTTCCAAGGAACTCTGAGGGTACTGATTAGTTCATTTTGATGTTCCTTCAATGGGGCTTCTGTTCCTTTCAGCTTCCTGGGTATTTCTCTGGCTCCTTGATTAGGGACCTTGTGCTCCATCCAATGGATGACCATGAGCATCCACTTCTGTATTTGCCAGGCACTGGCAGAGCCTCACAGGAGACAGCTTTATTAGGTAGTACTCCATTGTGTAAATGTACAACATTTTCTGTATCCATTCTTCTGTTGAGGGACATGTGGGTTCTTTCCATCTTCTGGCTATTATAAATAAGGCTGCTATGAACATAGTGGAGCATGTGTCCTTGTTACAAGTTGAAACATCTTTTGGGTATGTGCCCAAGAGACGTATTGCTGGATGTTCTGGTAGTACTATGTCCAATTTTCTGAGGAACCACCAGACTGATTTCCAGAGTGTTTGTACCAGCTTGCAATAGCACCACCAGTGGAGGAGTGTTCCTCATTCTCCACATCCTGACCATCATGTACTGTCACATGAATTTTTGACCTTTGCCATTCTGACTGGTGTGAGGTTGTCTTAGTCAGGGTTTCTTTCTTTCTTTCTTTCTTTCTTTCTTTCTTTATTTATTTATTTATTTATTTTTTTTTTCTTGGTTTTTCGAGACAGGGTTTCTCTGTATAGCCCTGGCTGTCCTGGAACTCACTTTGTAGACCAGGCTGGCCTGGAACTCAGAAATCTGCCTGCCTCTGCCTCCCTAGTGCTGGGATTAAAGGTGTGTGCCACTACACCCGGCTTAGTCAGGGTTTCTATTCCTGCACAAACATCATGACCACGAAACAAGTTGGGGAGGAAAGGGTTTATTTACCTTATACTTCCACATTGCTGTTCATCACTGAAGGATGTCAGGACTGGAACTCAAGCAGGTCAGGAAGCAGGAGCTGATGCAGAGACCATGGAGGTATGTTTGTTATTAGCTTGCTTCCCCTAGCTTGCTCAGCCTGCTATCTTATAGAACCAAGACTACCAGCCCAGATATGGCACCACCACAAGGGGACTTCCCCCCATGATCACTAATTGAGAAAATGCATTACAGCAGGATCTTGTGGAGGCATTTCCCCAACTGATGCTCCTTTCTCTGTGATAACTTCTGCCTGTGTAAAGTTGACACAAAACTAGCCAATACAGAGGTGGAATCTCAGGGTTTTATTGATTTGCATTTCCCTGATGANTAAGGATGTTGAACATTTTTTCAGGTGTTTCTCAGCCATTTGGTATTCCTCAGTAGAGAATTCTTTGTTTAGCTCTGTACCCCATTTTTAATGGGGTTATTAAATTTTCTGGAGTCCAGCTTCTTGAGTTCTCTGTATATATTGGATATTAGACCCCTATCAGTTTTAGGATTGGTAAAGATCCTTTCCCAATCTGTTGCTGGCCATTTTGTCTTATTGACAGTGTCTTTTGCCTTACAGAAGCTTTGCAATTTTATGAGGCCCCATTTCTTGATTCTCCATCTTAAAACACTAGCCATTGCTGTTCTGTTCAGGAATTTTTCCCCGTGCCCGTATCTTCAACGCTTTTTACCACTTTATCCTCTATAAGTTTCAGAATCTGCATTTATGTGGAGTTACTTGATCCATTTTGACCTGAGGTTTGTACAAGGAGCTAATGGATCAATTCATATTTTTCTACATGATAACCGCCATTTGAGCCAGCTCCATTTGTTGAAAATGCTGTCTTTTTTCCACTGGGTGGTATTAGCTCCCTTGTTAAAGAGCAAGTGACCGTAGGTGTGTGGGTCCATTTCTGAGTTTTCAATTCTATTCCATTGAACTACCTGTGTGTCCCTGTAAGTATCATGCAGTTTTTACCACAATTGCTCTGTAGTACAACTTAAGGTCAGGCATGGTGATTCCCCCAGGGGCTCTTTTATTGTTGAATATAGTATTTACTATCCGAGGATTTATGTTATCCCAGATAAATTTGGAAACTGCCCTTTCTAACTCAGTGAAGAATTGAGTGAGAATTTTGATGGGGATTGCCTTGAATCTGTAGATTGCTTTCAGCAAGATAGCCATTTTTATTATATTAATCCTGCCAAACCATGAGCACAGGGGATATTCCATCTTCTGAGATCTTCTTCAATTTCTTTCTTCAGAGATTTGAAGTTCCTATCATTCAGATCTTTCACTTCCTTATTTAGAGTCACACCAAGGTATTTTATATTATTTGCTTATTGTGAAGGGGGTTGTTTCCATAATTTCTTTCTTATCCTGTTTATCCTTTGTATAGAGAAAGGCCACTG
>NC_034606.1:13190588-13201007 GCF_900095145.1 Mus pahari | reverse complement strand
AATCGATATTCATAAGGGAAATTGGTCTAAAGTTGTCTTTCTTTGATGTGTCTTTGTGTGGGTTAGGTATCAGAGTAATTGTTGCTTCATAGAGTGAATTGGGTAGGGTACCTACCTAATTCCTATTGTGTTCCTATTGTGTGAAATAGTTTGAGGAGAATTAGAATTAGGTCTTCTTTGAAGGTCTGATATAACTCTGCACTAAACACATCTGGTCCTGAGCTTTTCTTTAGGGGTTATGGGGGCTGTTTAGATATTTAATCTGATCCAGATTATGTTATTACCTGATATCTGTCTAGAAAATTGTCCATTTCATCCAAGTTTTCCAGTTTTATTGAGTATATCCTTTTGTTGTAGGATCTGATGATTCTTTGGGTTTCCTCAGGTCCTATTGTTATGTCTCCTTTTTCATTTCTGATTTTGTTAATAAGGATACTGTCCCTGTGCCCTCTAGTTAGTCTGGCTAAGGGTTTATCTATCTGGTTGATTTTCTCAAAAAACAAAACAAAACAAAACAAAAAAACCAGCTCCTGGTTTGATTGATTCTTTGAATAGTTCTGTTTGTTTCTACTTGGTTGATTTCAGCCCTGAGTTTGATTATTTCCTGCCTTCTCCTCTTGGGTCAGTTTGCTTCCTTTTGTTCTAGAGCTTTTAAATTTGCTTACAAGCTGGAAGTGTGTGCTTTCTCTAGCTTCTTTTTGGAGGCAATCAGAGCTATGAGTTTTCCTCTTAGGACTGCTTTCATTGTGTCCCATAAGTTTGGGTATGTTGTAGCTTCAGTTTTATTAAACTCTAAAAAGTCTTTAATTTCTTTCTTTATTTCTTTCTTGACCAAGTTATCATTGAGTAGAGTGTTGTTCAGCTGCCATATCAAAATTGATTTTTTATTATTTATGTTGTCATTGAAGATCAGCCTTAGTACATGGTGATCTGATAGGATGCATGGGATAATTTCAATAGGTTTGTATCTGTTGAGGCCTCTTTTGTGACCAATTATATGGTCATTTTTGGAGAACATACCATGAGGTTCTGAGAAGGTATATCCTTTTGTTTTAGGGTAAAATGTTCAGTAGATATCTGTTAAATCCATTTGTTTCATAACTTCTGTTAGTTTCACTGTGTCTTTGTTTAGTTTCTGTTTCCAGAATTTTTCCATTGATGAGAGTGGTGTGTTAAAGACTTCCACTATTACTGTGTGAGATGAAATGTGTGATTTGAACTTTACTAAATTTTTTTTTATTGAATGTAGATGCCCTTGTATTTGGATCATAGATATTCAGAATTGAGAGTTCATCTTTGAAGATCTTACCTTTGATGATTATGAAGTACCTCTACTTGTCTTTTTTGATAATAGAATGGCTACTCCAGCTTGTGTCTTTGGACCATTTTCTTGGCCTTTTACTTTTCCAGCCTTTTACTCTGAGGTAGTGTCTGTCTTTGACCCTGAGGGTGGTTTCCTGAATACAGCAAAATGTTGGGTCCTATTTATGTAGCCAGTCTGGAAGTCTATGTCTTTTTATTGGTGAATTGAGTCCATTGATATTATGAGATATTAAGAAAAATTACTTCCTGTTATTTTTGTTTTTTGAGTTGGGATTCTGTTCTTATGGCTATCTTCTTTTATGTTTGTAAAGGAATACTTTCTTGCTTTTTCTAGGGTGTAATTTCTGTCCTTGTGTTAGTGTTTTCCCTTTATTATACTTTGAAGGACTGGATTTGTGGAAAGATATTGTGTGAATTTGGTTTTGTCATGGAATACTTTGGTTTCTCCATCTATGGTAATTGAGAGTTTTCCTTGATATAATAGCCTGGGCTGGCATTTGTGTTCTATTAGGGTCTGTATAACATCTGTCCAGGATCTTCTGGCTTTAATAGTCTCTGGTGAGAAGTCTGGTGTAATTCTGATAGGTCTGCCTTTATATGTTACTTGACCATTTTCTCTTACTGTTTTTGATATTCTATCCTTTAGTGCATTTGTTGTTCTGATTATTATGTGTTGGGACTAATTTCTTTTCTGGTCCAGTCTTTTTGGAGTTTTCTAGGCTTCTTGTATATTCATGGGCATCTCTTTATTTAGGTTAGGGGAGTTTTCTTCTATAATTTCGTTGAAGATATTTACTGGACCTTTAAGTTGACAATCTTCATTCTCATCTATACATATCATCCTTAGGTTTGGTCTTCTTATTGTGTCCTGGATTTCCTGGATGTTTTGAGTTAGGATCTTTTCGCATTTTGCATTTTCTTTGATTGTTGTGTCCATGTTTTCTATGGAATCTTGTGCACCTGAGATTTTCTCTTCTATCTCTTGTATTCTGTTGCTGATGCTTGCATCTATGGTTCCTGATTTCTTTCCTAGGATTTCTATCTCCAGAGTTGTCTCCCTTTGTGATTTCTTTATTGTTTCTACTTCCCGTTTTAGATCCTGGATGGTTTTGTTCAATTCTTTCACGTGTTTGGTAGTGTTTTCCTGTAACTCTTTAAAGCATTTTTGTGTTTCCTCTTTAAGGGCTTCTAGCTGTTTACCTGTATTTTCCTGTATTTCCTTCTTAAAGTCCTTCATCATCATCATAAGTGACTTTAGATCCAACTCTTGCTTTTCTGGTGTGTTGGTGTATCCAGGACTTGCTATGGTGGGAATTTGGTTCTGATGATGCCAAGTAACCTTGGTTTTTGTTGCATCTGTTCTTATTCTTGCCTCCTGCCATCTGATTATCTCAAGTTTTTGCTGCCCTCAATATATCTGTTTGGATCCTGTCCTTCCCATAATCCCGATTGCTTCAGGACACCTCGGAGTCCATCTTTCCTTGTGATCTTGTGATTCCTGGCTCCTGTGAACCTGAGATTCTGGGTGTGTCAGTGTTCTTGGCAGTCAAGCTTCCTCTGAGACCCTGAGATCCTGGTGTGACCAAGCTGCTGTTATCCTGCGATCCTGGATTCCTAAGATCCTGTGAGTGTTATGTCACCTGGAAATGATATCCCTTCTGAGGATCATGGGGCTGTGTGGTGTGTTCAAAACCAAGGTGTACCAGTACAGATCAGAAGGAACCCAAGAAGCTGGTCAGGCAAGGCTCCCGTGTCCTCGCTCCTGCTGTCAAAGCAGATGTTTTGTTCCACTCACCAGTGATCCTAAGATGGGGTGGAGAGTGCTCTGGGGACTGAGGAACTCTCCCCCAAATTCACGCCCAAGGTGAACCAGAGCTGGCACCAACTGGAAGCGACTTGTGCCCCTGCTCAGATGGGTTTTCTGCTTCCTTGCTGCTGACTCAGGGCTGGCATGATTGGCTTGGAGCCAATGTTATATTCCACTCAACAGTGATCCTAAGATCAAGTGGAGAGTCCTCTGAGGACCGTGGGACTGTCTGCAGATTTGCGCCCAAGGTGATCCAAAGCTAGGTTTCTTTCTTCTTCTTCTTCTTCTTCTTCTTCTTCTTCTTCTTCTTCTTCTTCTTCTTCTTCTTCTTCTTCTTCTTCTTCTTCTTCTTCTTCTTCTTCTTCTTCTTCTTCTTCTTCTTCTTCTTCTTCTTCTTCTTCTTCTTCTTCTTCTTCTTCTTCCTCTTCTTCGATACAGGGTCTCACGGTGCAGTCTTGGCCAGCCTGGAACTGACAATGCAGACCAGACTGACGTTGTACTGACAGAGACCTACGTGCCTCTGCCTCCTGATAAATGAAATTGACTTAGATCCTCCTTAAAGTTCTAAATCATCTTCACATGGTGAGAATGAGTCCTGCTTTTCAGGTGTGTAGTGGCATCCAGGGCTTGCTGTGGTAGGAGAACTGAGTTCTGGTGTTGCTGACTTGCATGGCTTCTGTGCTTGTATTTGCTGCTTGCCATCTGGTTATCTCTGGTGTTAACTGGCCTCGCTGTCTCTGACTAGAGCATGTCCTTCCTGTGTGCCTATTATCCTGTGTTCCTATAATCCTGTTATCCTGTAATCCTGGTTTTGTCAGAACTTTGCTGTTTCTGGGTGTGGGCTGTGAACCTGAATCTGCCAAATTTCTTAGGGGGTCAAGCTGCAACTGGGATGTGGGCTGAATGGGAGGGAATCCAGGGCAGAGGCTCTGCTCCAGGCACAGTTGCAAACTTGCAGGATTGTGGGTCTCTGGTTCACATCTTTCTGATTCCTTGTGTACCTTCTCCTTTGTCTTCACCAGTTAAGGCTCTTGGTCCTGATTCACAGGTGAGCAGATCTGGCTGAGCAATGGGAGACTTGAAACCTTTGGTACAGTTTTCTCTCTTCACTATGCAGGGTTCTTAGTTCAGATTCACAGGTGAGCTGAACTGACCGAGGAGTGGTCTCCTGGGAGGTTCCATGGCTGCCAGGCTGTGGTGATAACTGCTGACTCTCCTTGGCCCACAGCCAGGGATCTTCGTCTAAGGAGCTCACTAAATATTTTTAAATGTTTCTTCAAGTTAAATCGCTAGTAGGTATTGGTGGATAAAATTGTACATGGAGTATTCAAAAGACAAAATTGTAATGCTGGACTTCAATTTTCTTATAAATAAGGAAAAAGTAGCATTGAAAATCCAAGTTCACAGGTTTTAAATTATAGAATCCACTGCTTGCAAACACAATTATTAACTTTGGACAGATAATTAGCATAGTAAGATCAAACATAAGAAAGTATGAACAAATAAATAAAAAAAACTTCAATAATATAGGTACTTTAAAGAGAGGATAAAGAATTGGGGATAGCATAAGGTCAGAATAAAGGTTTTTTTCTTCATTTTTGATTTGCTTTATGCAAATTTGGGGGTATGAAAATGCAAATTTAGAATTTGGAGGGAGTATAATAATTTTGAAGGCATTCTGACTTTTCTGGGCTTTTTTAGGACATTAGAGTGAAGCCAATTAAACACAAATATATAGAATTATCTCCAGGAAGAAAGAGAATTCCAAGTGTCATTTACTTGGTGGATTTTTCCACCTCCTTACCATGAAGCTCTGATGGAGAGGATGTCCAGAAGCTGGCTGATCTGTGCATGATGGTCTATGTAGATATTGCCATCAGAGTAAGTGGTTGGGATACGGTTATGACACCACAATCATAAAATAAAAAAATCCCATCTTTCACTCTGGTGAATTATCAATGTTGTATACTCTTGTTATAGGATTTTTTTTTCACACCATGTTGATCTAATGGTGCTGAGGCTAGATCCTCACTAAACTCTCCAGCATTCTTGATGGACAGTTGACTGACGTAATTTTTTATCTGTATAATGAGGATATCCACAGGTATTGTGAACTATTCTTGCATTCAGTTGAAGGGGACAGACATTCACATCACTTCTTTCAATGGTCTTAGATATGACATTCTTTTAACTACAGCTTCCACAATATTCCCTGAGCCATGGGTGAGGGCTTTTTAGTAACAGTGTCTATTTTCGATTGAGCTCCACACAGTCATTTATTCTCAGATTTTTGACAAGTTTTAAATTTCTGCATTAACCTCAATTTAATTCTAAGGGCGCTTCATTGACCACAGTTGAGAGAAGCAAAAATATAAATATAAAATTCAGATGACAAGCTGATAACATCAACACAAAAAGTAGGGTGTTGTTGTTGTTGTTGTTGTTGCTTTGAATATTTTATTTATTTACATTTCAAATGCTATCCCTTTTCCCAGTTTCCCCTCCACAAACCACCTGTCCTATTCCCCTTCTACCTGATTCTATGAGGGTGCGCCCCACTCCCTCCTCACTGCACTGGCATTCCCCTACACCTGGCACAGTGACCCTTCACAGGACAAAAAAGCCTCTCCTCCCATTGATGCCAGATAAGTCCATCCTTTACTACATATGAAGCTGGAGCTATGGGTTCCTTCATGTGTACTCTTTGATTGGTTGTTGTTTTTGTTATGTAAAAGTTTATCTTTGGTTTGTTGTCTGAAGATTAAAGCTTTCTATCAGAAGGAAAGCTGCTTAAGCCCCAGGACACTTACAGGAAAGTGAAATAACAGGAGGTTCTAAGAACAGCTAAAATATTCTGTCCTATAGCTAATTTCTTTAAACTAAGGAAGTGACTCAAAATAGTTTCAGAAAGTTCCTGAATGTGACTATATTCATTAGCCCGCCACCTTGCTCTGAGCATATATATTCAAGAATCCAAGAAGGGGCTCAGAGCTGCTTTGGTACCTTGAAGAAATAAAGAGGAGCTGTGCTGACTGAAGAGGCACAGGCTAGTTAGTGTTCCTGTGTCTGTGAGTTGTCACTAAATCTGAGGTGAACTTTTGGTGATTCACCTGTTATTTCTATTCCTTTATGTAGTATCTCATCCATATTCTTTTAAATGACTCCAAGAAGACCGACAAAGTTTGACTTTGGTAATATTTGTATTTTGTATGTCATTTCTTTGATATTTGGAATGAATAGATATTTCTTTAGATGTCTTCCATGTATACATTCACATAACTGCTTTCCCAGTTTACAGTAAGGGGCACAATTTTCCTCATTTGGAGCAGGTCTCAAATCCATTGTTATTGGATGCCACACAACAGTCATATGGCTATTACAATAATGACCATGGCTGGCTTGTCAGGTTGTTATTAAGGCACATAGGGTGTAGTGTCATACAACTAAATTGTATAATATTGCCAGAAATAATGATTTTCTTCCTATCACAGGATTGTCACAGACTTGTCAGCCAACAAAGTAATGACAGGGAGACTTTTTATTAGTTATGTAAATTTGGCCATATCTTAGGTTTGTTCCCAATTATCTTTTATTTTTAATTTGGCCCATTTATACTAAGCTGCACCCTAGTCATTACCTCCTGAATACCATCTCTTGCTTCTTCCTCTGCATCTGGTTGGCAAATCTCTCCCTTCCATGTCAGACTGGTGAAATTCCGCACCTCAGATTCATTCCCAGAGTTCCAAATTCTGCCTAGAAGTACTGCCTGTCTTCTCCTGCTTAAAGGCTGTTTAACCTTTTGTTAAGCCAAACATAAGGTGACAGAAAAGATATTTACTAAACAGTTAAATAGGTGGTGCTTCATAGAAAGACAACCTTTACACAGTGCACAAGAGATAACCCCAACCAAGAACAACAGCATAACCTAGCATTCGTTTGTGGTCTTCTTGCCATATCTTACCCATAAGTCATAGGGAAACATCACTTGTTTTGCACATAGCTTTTCACATAATGAGCTATGTTATCAGATAGCTGCACTTCCACATATTTTTGGGACATATGGCCATATTCCTTTTAAATAATTATGTTTTTAAAATTAGATTATAAGGCTTTTACATATATTCAGTTTTGATTAACTCCCTCTACTCAGTTTTTTTGCTTCCATGTCTCCAGTCTTATATCTGTATAAATCTTTGCCCTTAGAATCCCTAGCTCTAATATTTTCCATGGTTTAGTATCTTTTGATAGAGTAAGGCTGCTTCCTTTTATATTTTCAAAAGAAATAGAGTATATTTGAGGTCTTTGAAAAAATAAAATGTATTCTCTGATTTATATTATCTTTCTAATATTCACATGTTCTGCTCATGAGCTTTTGAGGATCTAATATTATCATTAGTGTGCTTCAAAGCAGAAAATGCATTTTATGATAAATGTCAGATTGTATAAAATTTTGTAGTAAATACTGATTATTTTATCACTTTTATATACTTTTCTTAATATAATGTAGACATCTGAATATAGTGAAACAATGTCGTGATATTAAAATGACTCATTAGGAGAAATAGTTTGTCTATCAATTTGGTGAGCTGTTGAGCAACTGTCTATCCAGCATTTCCAATGTCAGATGGGAAACATATACAGGAAACCTGCCTAAAGTTCCCAGAACAACTAGATTAGAGTACACATCACGACAACAGTAACAAGAGGGACCCAACTTCAATAGGGTCAAAGGAGAGAACCACGTTCCTTTTTTCTGAATTCTGCATGTACAATAAGGCATGCATTCACGCATACCTATGTTGCTATCACACTTAAACACAATCATTGAAAATAACAACCCCGAGTCTCATCACTAGATCTGTAGCAGAAAACCTGGTGTAGGATCTCCTGGTTCTCTGACCCCATTCCCATTGGATCAAAATGATCTCCTCCAACTTCCCCTCCCCTGCCTCATACCATTATCAAAGCCTCCAGCAGCCACTCACTGGGAAACACACTAGCTGGGCAGGACAGAGAAACAGATAAGCTAACTGAAGAGCTTTATTTTCTGCTCCCCTCTGTGTCCAGTCCCTAAATTTCAGCCCTAGTACTGCAACAGAACAACAGAACACCAACTGTAGTCTTCTTTTTCCCCTGGTCAGATCTCCTGTGAATCCTAGAGACCATAACTCATAACCTCCTCTCCAGACTCCTTGCTTTATGTCAGCCACAAAATCCAGCAGGTACCCCATGCTATCCCACAGGCTGTGCCAGCCAGAAAACCAAGTAACTTGTCTGAAGATCTTCACTTCTCCCTCTGTTCTCTCATTCCCAATCCTCTACACTCATCCCTACCCCTGCAGCAGAACATCACTAGAAGAATTTCCTGTCCCCAACCCTCCCCCCCTCTGCCCTTGCTACTTTCCCACACCTCCTATGTATCTCCCAGATCTTACCCTTCTAAGTTCTCTCTACCAACCATCTGTTTTTTTGCCAGCTCCCCAATTTAAACAGACACCAAGGGTCACTCCTCCCTGGCATACAAGTAGGCCAGCACACTAATACTGCTAGTATAGGTATAGATATCAAAGTCTCACCACAGCTTTTTAACAGAAAACATTCCTTCCTTTTCCTTGTCTCTCAGGCTCCATCCCCAAAGGATCACAATGAGATTCCCCTTTAACTTTCCTTTCCCCCACATGGATTCCTGTATCCCATCCTTTAAAACTAGGCTGTGCCTACTAACTTTAAATGTACCAGCTCAGCAGGCTAGAAAAACAGTGACCACACAGGTTTCATTATCTACAAACATCTAGATAATTATTATAAATAATAATAGTAACAACAACAACAACAATAATAATAATAATAATAATAATAATAATAATAATAATAATAATAGCCAGAATGTAAAGAACAAATCACACATGCTATAAAAACAAATCCAAAAATTAGCACCTAGACCTATGATCATCCCAAACTCAAGTGCCTCTTGATAGGTTCTCTGCCATTAAATTGAGTGAATCTAAAAAAGAATAGGTTATATAAAAGCCAGATTGATTGGCAAGCTGCTCTGTAGCAGGCGAGTTCACTGAACCCAAGGAAGGTGGTCAGAGAAATCATCTTAGGGAGATGCTGGGAGAGTAAGGGTATGTGCTCAGAGAGAGAAGAGAAAGGGAGAAAGGGAGAAAGGGAGAAAGGGAGAGTGAGGAAAGGAATGAGGAAGAGAGAAGAGAGAGAGAAAGAGACAGAGACAGAGACAGAGAGACAGAGAGAGACAGAGACAGAGACAGACAAACAGAAAGAGAGACAGAGAACAGGAGAACAAGCAAATGCAAATGTCTGACTTATATGGGGATGGGGATGAGCCTCTGTGGGGAAAGGCATCTGAGCTCCTGGCATGAAAAGTTCAAGGTTGAGGGCAGGGTATGTGAGGTAGAGGCAGAAGTATGTTGGGAGAACCTGGAGGCCAGGTCTGTATTAATAGGAGAAATATGCATCTCAGTCATTTGTCCAGGGTCTGAAATCAAACACCTCTGACTTTGGTCAGGGCCATATATTACCACTAAGCCCCAGCTATCTTTTCAGACCAGGTCCAGAATTGTCTAACATAGCTGAAGCACCAGAAAGAGACTTTAAATACAATTGTATAAAGATGAGAGAGGTCCTGAAAGGGTAAATAAGAGATCCCTTAATGAAATCCAGTAAACACAAACAATGAGAGAAAATGAATAAACACGTTAAATTTAAAAAAGAGATACAAACAGTGAAAAGGAAAGAATAAAACTGTTTATTACCTGAAAATGGAAATAAAATAAAAAACATAGACTGGGGATATTCTGGAAATGAAAATTTAGGAGTCAGAACAAGAATCAACCTTCATTAATGGAATATAGGAGATGGGAGAATCTCAGGCATTGAATACTGATAAAACAATGGATCTACAAGTCAAAGAAAATGTTAAATCTCCAAAGCTCCTGATACAACACTCTTCAAAATGGCCACTCTTCACTCTTCTCAAATAATATAGAAACCAAAAGAAAAAAGAAAAAGAAAGAAAGAAAGTGAGAAAAACCAGGATAGCTAAAACAGTCCTGAACAATAAAAGATCTACTGAATGCATCACCATTCTTGAACTTCACTGTAAAGTGATAGTATTTTTCAGCTTCACATTGTTCATTTAACAATTTTGCTTTAGGACAGACTTCCTGGTGACAAACTACACACATGTACTCACACTTGAAAGAAAGTTATGTTATACTAATGCAATAATGGCACCAATGTCCAACTTTTTTTTTTTTTTTTTTTTT
>NC_034606.1:13186557-13190563 GCF_900095145.1 Mus pahari | reverse complement strand
CTGGCCTCAAATTCAGAGTTTCTATGGGTCTCACAGAAAGCAGTATACATGAGATATTATCTAAGTATGTGTCAGTAGCAGTTGAACCACCAGTATGCCCACATGGGGGAATAACTCCAAAGCTGTAATCCAGGAACTCTCTGCATAGCTGCTGTGGCATTCCCTGCATTCTCTTTACAACAGAGCAATTAGTAAAAATCTCTTTCCCCAGCCACATCTTACACTCTATACTTCTGGGCAGGAGCCTGAGCACATTTCAGATTCATCAGTCATGTTTGCTTCCTAAGTCTCAAGTGCTTCTGGCTGCCTTCTGAAGGAAATACTCTAATTAAGAGGAAGCTGGCATATAACAAATGTAAAAAACATTAGTCTTTTAAATTAGATTGCTAACTATTAAGTATTTATTAGTTTGCCTTTCTTGTGTTATATATTATTAGATAGTAGTATTTGAATATTTTAAAAAGTTACCCGAACAAATATAAGGAGTGGTTCAAAATAAATAGCAGTACCTTAAAATTATTATTCTAGCCAAGATATTACAGAAATGATTAGTGTATTTTACTAATGAAATAAATAAAAAGAAGGTTATTATTAATGAAAATAAGATTTTCAAATTCTTATTTTCGAAATCTAAAAGGTATGACCTTAATTTTTCTTTATCTAAACAAGTATAGTTAGAAACATTTTTTTACATGTAAAAGTTTTTGGATAATTTTTAAATGTAGAGTGTACATTGAAGCCTGTTACATTCCTTATTTATCTTTATGATTTACCAGTATGAAATGGAAAAATAATGCTGTGTATCCTTCAGTTTTGCATAGTGTAGTCTATCTATTTTATATTAAAGGCATTCCTAAGCTACCATAAGTGTTTCATAATTTCACAAAAAGAAATCAGACTGACAAAAATTAAGAATATGCTAGTATCTCAGCAGACCACAATACACAGCAAAATCCATTTCAATCCAAATACTCAAATAAATATGTTATAAATACCATAGAAACAATTTATACATAGCCCAGGCTTTAAAATTACAAGCAGAGAAAATTGTAGAATGTAAAGTTCAAATTGAATAGACAAATGTCACATAATTTCAAAGCACTCTATGAATAGCATAATATTTTATTTGTCTCAAACCATAAACTCTGAGAATGGTTTGTATTCTGTTTCTATAATTAAACTGTGATCACATAACAAAATAATTAAATGTAAAATTTCTTTTATATTAATATTTTATTTATGTACATTTCAATTGATATCCCCCTTCCTGATTACCCCCTCTACATGATCCTCTGTATTTCTTTCCTGTCCCTTCTAACACCTGCTCCTGTTCCCCCTTTTTCTCCTTCCCCTCCTCTATCCCTCCCAGGTCCCTTCCTTCCTGTTCCTCCTGTGTAAGTAGATCAAGGACCTCCACAAAAAAACATATGTGCTGAATCTAATAGAAGAGAAAGTAGGAACAAACCTGGAACTTATGGGAACAGGGAAAATTTTCCTGAACAGAACACCAATGGCTCATGCTTTCAGATCAATAATCTACAAATGGAACCTTATAAAATTGCAAAGATTCTATCACGAAAAGGACACTGTCAACGGGACAAAACAGCAACCTACAGATTGGAAAAAGATCTTTACCAGCTCTAAATCTGATAGAGGTCAAATATCCAAAATATACAAAGAACTTAAGAAGTTAGACTCTAGAGAACCAAATAAACCTATTAAAAAGGGGATGCAGAGGTAAAGCATTCTCAACCGAGGGATCTCATATGTCCAGGAAGCACCTAAATATCTGTTCAACATCTTTAGTCATCAGAGAAATGCCAATTAAAACAACTCTGAGATTCTGCCTCATGTCAGTCAGTATGGCTAAGATCAAAAACTCAGGTGAGAGCAGACGCTGGTAAGGATGTGGAGAAAGAGGCACACTCTTCCATCGCTCGTGGGACTGAAAGCTGGTAAAACCACTTCGGAAATCAAGCAGACAGCTTCTCAGAAAATTGGAAATGGTTCTACCTGAAGACCCAGCTGTACCATAACTGGGCATACACCCAAAAGATGCTTCAGCATACAACAAGGACACATGCTCCATTATGATTATAGCACTCTTATTTATAATAGCCAGAAGCTGGAAACAAACCAGATGTCCCACAACAGAAGAATGGATACAGAAATTGTGGTACATTTGCACAATTGAGTGCTACTCAGCTATTAAAAAAGACGACTTCATGAAATTTTCAGGTAAATGGATGGAACTAGAAAATATCATCCTGAATGAGGTAAGCCAGTCACAAAAGAACAAACATGGTATGTACTCACTGATAAAATGATTTTGTCTCAAATCCTCAGAATACCCACGATACAACCCACACACCATATGCAGATTAAGAAGAAGGAAGAACAAAATCGAGATGCTTCAATCCTACACAGAGAACAAAATTTAAAACTCCTTATTAAAAAAAAAAACTCTTAAATAGTATTGCATTTGAAATTAGGCTTTATGTTGATCTAATCCTTAGTTTAAATATTACCTCTTCTAGTACTTGATGAAATATCTATGAGAAATATTATATTTCATTTTTCTGTTGGTTTTCTTGAACAATTATGGATCAGATTTATAACTTTTTAGAAAGGATTAAAAATAATATTTACTAATTGTAACTACTGTCCCTTTTACAAAATATGAGCATTAACAAGATCATTGTTCTAATTAGTGGTTTATAGAACATTATCATCTGAAAGCTTAAAGATATATTATCCTCTGACTTGTATTACATAATCATAGTTTTTCCCAGGAAAGGAAAAAACAAAAACTCAAATAGAAGAAATGTAACTAACTACAATATTTTAGAAGGCTTTATAGTAGAGCATGTAAAAAAACTGTTTAATCTTACCACACAAGAGATTCATATTCCAGGGAAAGTGTACAGCAAAGTATCTATTCAGAGAGTCCTTTGAGGCTTTTAGATTCCATGGTGTGAGATCTGTGTGATAAATTTCTAGTGCTGTTCTCTTTTATTTGGATTTGTATTAGAAAAAAAAAAATGTTCCGAAAGTATGTTGTCTTTTCTTTCGTCAAATTCATTTATGTGCTTACATTCCAAATGCTGAACCCCCAGAGTGTCCCCTCATATGGTTCCTCTCCTCTTCCCTCCATTCCTGAGATAGCGCCCCACTTCTTATCCCCTACCCAGGTGAATCAGTCTCTGCAGGAGTCGGTGTTTTCTCTCCAACTGAGGCTAGACAAGGCAGCTCACTGCAGCATAATTGCCCTGGCCTCGGACCAGCCTTTGTATGATCTTTGGTTGGGAAGTCAGTCTCTTGGAGCTCCCAGTGTTCCAGGTTAGTTGACCCTGTTGGTCTTCCTGTGAATTGCCATCACCTTAGGAGCTTTCAACCCTTTTCCTAACTCTTTCATATGGATTCCCGACCTCCTTCCAGTGTTTGCCTGTGAGAATCTGCATCTGTATCAGTCAGCTTCTAGGTGGAGCCTGGCAGAGGGCAGCTATGCTAGGCTCCTTCCTGCAAGCTCAACACAGTATTACTAAGAGTGTCATGGTTTAGTGCCTGTCCTTGTGATGGATGTCAAGTTGGGTAGGTCGCTGATCTGCCATTCCTTCAGTCATTGCTCCATCTTTGTCCCTGCATCTCCTTTAGATAGGACCAATTTTCTGACAAAAGCTCTGTAGAAGGGTTGCTATCTCTCTCCCTCTACTGAAGAACCTTTCCAGCTATAGGAGGTTGTCTCTTCACCATATCCCCACAGTTGGTTGTTTTGTCTAATGTCACCTCGTTTGACTCCTGGATCCTCCCGTGTCCCAGGTCTCTGGGACTTCTTAGAGATCCACCTTTTTGGACACCCCACCACCCCTGACAGCTGTGTATTTCTATTCCTTTTCTGGAACCTCTGGGACTTCAGTGCAGTAGCTGGATATAAAATTAACTCAAACAAATCAGTGGCCTTCCTCTACACGAAGGACAGACGGGATGAGAAAGAAATTAGGGAAAC
>NC_034606.1:13184106-13185857 GCF_900095145.1 Mus pahari | reverse complement strand
TGGCTTGTGCTGTAAAATCAAGAATTGACAAATGGGACCTCATAAAACTGCAAAGCTTTTGTAAGGCAAAAGACACTGTCTACTGTCTCTTCCCATACCTGATACTATCCCTCTATTCTCCTACTCTCTACCCTCCCCCACTCATGTCCTTCCTTCCCTCTGTCTCCCATAATTATTTTATTCTCTATTTTAAGTGGGATTGAAGCATCCTCACTTGACCTTCCTTCTATTTCCCTTGTATTGGTGTTCTGTACTTTTTGGCTAGTATCCACTAATCAGTGTATGCATGTCCTTTAATGCTGGGTTACCTTACTCAGGATGAGATTTTCTAGTTCCTTTCTTTTGCCTGCAAAGTTTATGGTGTTCTTGTTTTTAATAGCTCAATAGTATTCCCTTGTGTAAATGAACCACATTTTCTGTATCAATTCTACACTTGAGGGACATCTGGGATGTTCCAGTTTCTGGCTATTACTAATAAGGTTGCTGTGAACATAGTGGAGCATGTGTCCTTTCATTATGCTCGAGCACTTTTTGGCGAGTATATGCCCAGGAGTGGTATAGTTGGATCTGCATGTAGAACTACTTCCAGTTTTCTTAGAAAACATCAGAATGTTTTCCAGAGTGGTTGTACAAGTTTGCAATCCCACCAGTAACTGAGGAGTCTTCTCCCTTCTCCACATCCTTACCAGTATATGTTGTTGCTATAGTTTTTTTATCTTAACCATTCTGATTGGTGTGAGGTGAAATCTCAGTGTCATTTTTATTCCCCTGATGAATATTGATGGTGAGCATTTATTTAAGTGATATCACCATTCTAAATTCCTCTGTTGAGAATTCTGTTTAGCTCTGTACCCCATGTTTTAAACATTTGGTTATTTGTTTTTATTTGGAGTCTTAACTTCTTGAGTGTCTTTTCCTTAAAATAATCTAAACATAGAGACTGAGTGGTCAGCTGCATTCTCAAGTAGAAGACCAATTTGTTAAATTGAAACAACAACAACCACAACAACACCGAAAAAAAACAAATAAAAACAAAATCAACTAACCAACCAAACAATCAACAAACAAATATGAAAGGCTGAAAGAAGACAGAAACAGGTCTATAATCTCTTGGCTTTATTGATGCAATAGATAATCTTGTTTACTTTTCTTTATTTTTTTAAAGTTACTTTGATTGGGAATATTTAAGACACTTACAATAGTATAACATTTAACTAGGCATTGTGCATTTGAGATACACCTTTGTTAATAAAAGTTTGCAGAGTGGTATAAAGGCAACACATTAGAAGCCACTCACAGAATTACAGCAAATATGAGTGCTTTTATGATAAAGATGTAATATGGACTGGGCAAAGTCATTGAAATGATAGACAGTTTGAAGTTTATTCTATAAGCAGAAGGTAATGTTAATGTTTTTGCATTTCCATTTGGTTTAAAAGAAAAATTATGACTTGCATAAGAATCAAAATTATAAATGTTAGTAAATAACAACTTCTGACTAAATACAAGGAAATACCTGTAACAAAGATATAACCTAGAATAATGAGTTTTTCAATTATTTAGGGTTTAAAGTTAGGGATTTTCTGTATTTTTATATTGACCTAGGTTCCTGAAATATACTAATGCTCTCAAAGTGTTTGAAAATGGCTATACACAAACTGGACTCCCAGAATTGCTGACAGAGAGTAACCAAATCACAGGAGGAACAAGCTCCAACCAGAGACAACTATAACAACTAACTCCAGAGATCA
>NC_034606.1:13181192-13184095 GCF_900095145.1 Mus pahari | reverse complement strand
GGGTAGGGGAACAGAGGTGGGGGGAGGGGTATGGGAATCTTTCGGGATAGCATTTGAAATGTAAATAAAGAAAATAATAAAAAATAAAAAAAAAATAAAAAAAAAAAAAAAGAAAATGGCTATACATTATCTTAGAGGATTGTTTTCTACATCATCTATATTCCCTAGAAATATGAAAGTGAAATACTCTCTTTAATCTACCAACCTGAGCAAAATAAAAAAAACTCTCTTAACTTTATATAATCCTCTCCATTGTATGAGAAGAACACAAAAATCTTATACTTTGATAATATGATACTTCCTAAACCTTCAAGTGAAAAATAAGATTCACTTATTCAAAGCTTCAACATGTTTGACCATGAATTTCATCTTCATATTATGGTGTAAGTTTAGTTTGCTTTAAGTACATTGTATTTTTTTATGTACCGATGTTTATTAATTTATGGTTTGTGGATGGTGAGAACGTTTTGTTACAAGTCTAAGATTTACCTCTTGCTTAATAATAGTCAATAAACTGAAAGCCTGACAGGCATAATATTTAATGATTTTAGGAAGGATGTATTATGAAAGTAACATTCAGTTAAACAAGCTGGGTGATGGTGGCGCACGCCTTTAATCCCAGCACTCGGGAGGCAGAGGCAGGTGGATTTCTGAGTTCGAAGCCAGCCTGGTCTACAAAGTGAGTTCCAGGACAGCCAGGGCTATACAGAGAAACCCTGTCTCGAAAAAAACAAACAAACAAAACAAAACAAAAATATTCAGTTAAACAGAGGAAATCTGAAGCACAAATTATGTTTTCAATGTTAAATTTTATTACTAACACATTAGCTCATTCATATTATGCTCAATTATAAAGAATCTTTCAACTTAACACTTTGTTTGAAATGCCATAAATGTACAGTGTTCATAAGGGATCAGCATGTATCTGAACACATGACTAGTGCCTATTTCTGTAAAAAAAAAACAAAACAAAACATTCTCTCAAAGTAAACAAAGGAATTAATTAAAAATCACCTTTGACCTCCTTGTTGTTCATTCCAGGTAGTCTAATAAAACACACTAAACATCTTTTCTGGGAATCTTGAACATATGAATCAAGTATGGACAATAAGAAAAACATTTAAAACTTTTAATTAGGAGCTGACCATGTAGCAGAAGTCTAAACTCTCATTGCACAGTTATTTTTGACATAATGTTATACTCATCATTTATGGAAAATTATATGTCAGTGCAGTGAACTAATTACCAGTCAAACTCCAGACTCGATCTTTCCAGCAGGCGTTCTAAAAATAATGTTTGCAATAATGCCATATCAAGTTTTTTTCCTGCACTAAAATCATATTTTTCTGGTGAAAAATTATTGCAAATACAGCAAATTGCCAATATATGGGATTATAAATAATGAGTGAAATGGCCTTGCATGTTAATGCTCAGCAATCTGCAGTGAAGATGCTACATAAAAAGATAATTACAAAATGAGCTAATAATGTCTAATTAATAAATGCCGTGGAGATAGGATTTAGAGCTATATTATTAAGCTTACCTTGCACTAAAATAAGGTAAAAGTAGATCTTTACTAAAGTATGTACACACACTACAGTTATGAATTGTTAATGAATTTTTTCAGAATATTCAATCCAATCATCTGTTTAAAGGTTAAGAACAAGTATTAATTTTCTTTTTTTCCAGTTTCACTTATTAAACTTCATAATTAATTATCATGTACAGCCAACATCGAGTGTGACTATAAAGAGGTTAAGTGGATACCAACAAAAGTGATATAGAAAGCAAAACAGTTGAGACTGAATGAGAATTGATTGCTGTAGGAGTTCAAGGCTTGTTAAAGAAGATTTAATTACTCATTAACACCTTATTGAGAGAGTCTGTTCTTCAGCAGCACTTTCAGAGAAATCAATTGCATTGGATGATCAGAAATTAATTTTTGCCAGGGGAACCAAGTTGATTAAGGAGAGTGAAAAGTTACAACCAATAAACAAGATTTGCTGAGTTGAATATGTAAATTTTCTAACCCTAAAATTCACTTAAATTATATCACCATTATATTCTTATTAATCCAATGACATCAGTGAATATTGTCTCCATTACTCAGGCAATAGGCAAGTTATCTGTCATCCTTACATTACAAAACCAGCAGTTCAAATAAAGTTTCACTGCTTCATATATTGGCATTGGGTGCATGTGTTTATTAGATAAAGACTTGAGGCTCAAGCACATACAAAGGATACAACCCCCCTTTTTCTTTAACTCATTTCTGAAATTTCATGTATATTATACTTTTCATTCTTTCATTAGTAACTAAAGTAAGTTTATCAGGAATATGGACTGCAATTGTTTTTGTTGTATATGTATATGTTTCTCTAACAATGGTGGTGTGCTCCTCATTAAATTACGCTGTACGATATATATGAGATTGATCTACCAGCAGTGAAATAGAACCTGATGTTCAAGACATAAAAATCCTGTATTTGTGTAAGTTAGTATTAAAAGCTAAGGAACCTTTACATTTATTGTAAGAATTCATTGATGTGTCAGAAGACCATCATGATGAGATGTCAACAAAATGCTTAATGATATAGCAGCTGAACTTAATATTAAGCATTTGATTTATTCTAAAATGTTCTTTTTACTGAGGCATTCTTTCACATATAGTAATGAATTTGACACAATCATGCCATTTCTTGTCATCCAAGCCTGTCTGCTTTGTTTTTGTAATTCATTTTAGTCCACAAGCTATTTAAAGTTTTGTTAAAAATAATTACAATTTCGCATATGAGAGAAAATATACTCCACGTCTCCTTTTCTTTTTTCTTTTTCTTCTTTTTTTAATTATTATTTTCTTTATTTACATTTCAAATGCTATCGCGAAAGTTCCCTATACCCCC
>NC_034606.1:13136839-13181181 GCF_900095145.1 Mus pahari | reverse complement strand
TGGAATCTCCTGCAGCTGAGATTCTCTCTTCTATCTCCTGTATTCTATTGCTGATTCTCACATCTATAGTTCTTGATTTCTTTCCTAGGGTTTATATCTCCAGAGTTGTAACATTTTGGATTTTCTTTATTGCTTCTATTTTTCTTTTTAGGTCTTGGATGGTTTTGTTCAATTCCATCACCTGTTTGTTTCTGTTCTCCTCTCTCTCTTTAAGGACTTCTACCTCTTTAGAAATATTCTCCTGTTTTTCTTTAAGGACTTGTACCTCTTTAGCAGTGTTCTCCTGCATTTCTTTAATAATGCCCTTCTTAAAGTCCTCTACCAGCATCATGAGGTATGCTTATAATAACGATTCTTGCTTTTCGTGTGTGTTGGGTTATTCAGGACTGACTGAGGTGGGAGTGCTAGGTTCTGATGATGGTGAGTGGTCTTGGTTTCTGTTAGTAAGATTCCTACGTTTGTCTTTCACCATCTGGTGATCCCTGGAGTTAGTTGTCTCTGGTTGGAGCTTGTTCCTCCTGTGATTCTGTTAGCCTCTATGAGCAGTCCTGGGAGTCCAGCTCTCTGCTGAATCTCAGTGGTCAGATTACTCTCTGCAGGGAAGGTCTCCTCTAGCAGGGAAGGTACACAGAAGCCTGGTGTTCAGATCTGCCTCCTTGCTGAAGATCTAGGCCCAAAACAGGGCCTGTCCTAGAAGATGTTTTGCCTCTGCAGTTTATTCACTCACCTGCACAGACTAGCCACTGGGGGACCCTGGACACAATGTGACTCTCTCACCTGCTCTGGCAGACAGAGTGCTCACAGGTGGCCACCTTTCCTCTGGCAGGGAAGGTGCCCAAATTTCTGGAGCCCGGAACAGGGTCTGTCCCAGAAGTTAGGTTGCTTCTGTCTGTCCTGAAGCTGTGTAGGTTCTGTGGTCCACACTCTCGCTAGCAGATTAGAGCCTAAGAGAACCAGAGCAAAGATGGCTCTCCTGCCAGCTCAGGCCTTGAGACTCCTCTGGGGCAGACACCCCTCCTCAGGCAGGAAAGGTGCAGGATGATGGTTCAGGACCCGAGACTTCTCCTGGGCAGACACCCCTCCTCAGGTGGGAAAGGTGCAGGATGACTAGAGCCAGAAATGGAATCTTTCCCAGAAGCTGTGTCACTTCTGCAGGTTGCCCTCTCCCTGGCAGTGCACTGGAGCAAAGATCACACATCTCCTTTTGAACTGTATTATTTCACCTAACAGGGTA
Organism: Mus pahari; assembly: GCF_900095145.1. NCBI lineage: Eukaryota > Metazoa > Chordata > Mammalia > Rodentia > Muridae > Mus > Mus pahari. The sequence goes on along the minus strand of NC_034606.1, from coordinate 13,179,947 downwards.
ATATTTTTTCTTTTAATTTTAGAGCAGAACTATTATTGAATATATCATTTCTTGTAGCTGAAATTGAGAACTTAATTTCTACTCATTATCACTGTGAACTCATTTGTTTACATAAAATCATAAAATACATTTGGATAAGTCAGAATAAGTATTACAATCTCATTTGTTATTCCAGCCAAGACATTTCCTTGCTACCAAGTAGCCTATCCAGCACACATCATTTCTTGAGTTAATGTCAGTGAGAAAATATAAAATTATAAAGTGTTTTCAATATATTTTTTATCACAATATTTCTGTTTTTGCTTTTGTCAGGCGCTAATCATACCTTGTCATTTTGCTTGTTCATTAAATAAATGAGTTTTAGTTTCCCATCATGTGATTAAAAGAAAGATATGTACATAGGTCTCAAATTCATTGACATGATACTACAAAATGAATGTGAGAAGAAATCATGTTTCCTGAAATTGTACATCATAGTAATATTCAATGATAAAGGAAAAAAACCACATGCCATTATCTAAAATGATTTGTGTAATAGTTATGTAAATCTTGTCACTTAAATAACTAAATGAATATATTGTTCCCATTTTATTAATGTAAACTCATTATTATAATTGGTACTCAATTCACACACGAGAAATGGATAAATCTGTACTTGTGACAATGAAATACTTGGTAACATGAGAAAGTTCAAGATTTATGTCTTACAAATAGGAAGTGACTATTGTCTAAATTTAAACTGATACACATGTGAATTAATTTTAAATAATTTCTCTATAAATATTTCAGATGAATTATACTTATAATCACATCTCATAGCATATGTGTAATTTTTGCGACAAAAGACTTCTGAGCAGACTTAGACATTTTTATTACTTAAAGTATAGTTTATATATGCTCCTATATTACTTAAAGTATAGTTTATATATGCTCCTATATTTCTAGGGAAGAGATCATCTGTGTGACATATAAAGAAGTAAGTCAACTGAGATGTGAGTTGGTGGGAATTTGCCAGGGAATTTTTTTCTGAATTGTAGAATTTTTACAGTGAAAACAGATTAAAAAAATCATGTTATTGCACTGTTTGTACAAAGACATAATGTAAAAAATTTTATTTTTATTATTATTAATTATTGTTTTATTATATTAGTCATATCACTTTTATATTGTGAATATTTTTGCCCTAGAAATAAATAGTTACTTCATGTGCTAATAATTATATTAGCATAATAACACTTTATTGCTGAACAATCCATCTTTCATACTACACTGAATGCCCGTGTTATAGCACAGTAAAAAAATAAAGATAATAGGAGATATGTTTGGAAGTCTGTATATTTTCTGGTCTTTCTTCTGAGAGTACACCACTTATTTACTTATTTTTTAAGAAAATTATGTTTTAAGAAAGTCACAGCTGCTACTCCAAAATGAGGTCACTGGAATTTTTGATTTCAATGTTTACTTCAACAATTATTATTGTCATTCAGAGTTAGTATTGTTTATAACTTGATGTCGTAGTTTGTACTGTTAATGCCAGCACTTAGAAAGTACAGGCAGAAGAAAGTCATTCAAGGTCATGCACCTCCATGGTCCTAACAACCAGGCTGTGGTATGTGATATACCCTATTTGAGAAATTAAAATGGAGCTAATTTTTATTGCATTTCATATATTTTCATGTATATGCATAAATAGTCTTAAATATGCAACAAATTGTGTCCAGGTAATGATACCTAATGTATGTTTTCAGAGCTGACTATGCTACTTGAAAATCACTTGGTCTGCCCTGTCCTAGGGTAGCCCACGTCAGGGACATTTTTGTAAGATTATGTCTCCTATGAACACCATAAAATTCAACACTAAACTTTCACCAATATAACTTTCCAAACATGAACTGAACAAGGATGAAACCAACCAACACCTCAAACTACAAAAAAGAAAAAAGAAAAAAAAAAACAACCCAACCTCCAAATCCTCAATCCTATGAAAAGAATTGCAGACAATGACTTAAACCTTGGATTTCTTTTTTTATTTCATTTTTTATATGTTATAGCTAAGACTACAAAGGTATTTAAATGAATATTAAGTTTCAAATCATTGGGCATATAGAATGCAAACAAACATTAATTAATAGAGTATAATAAAACTTCAAGTTTACAGAATGTACAAAAAGATGTCAATTTCTGATTTCCTCAATCTACCTTTAAGAACTTTGTTAGTTTAATTAATCTGTTCTACTTATCTACTGTTATATTGCTCTTCATTTACACCATGATCAAAGCAAATATTATAAAAGAGAGCACCTAGTTGGGGACTTGTTTACAGTTTCAGGGATTAATCCATTGCCATTTTAGTGGGGAACATGGTGAGACAGAGGAAGGCATGGTGTTGAAATATAGCTGAGAGTTCTACTTATTGATTCTTTCATTGAAAGAAGCATTTAGCTAAATGTAAACATTTAACTAAATGTTAACATTTGAAACCTCAAAGTCCTCCATGACCACCTCCAACACAACTGTTACAAGGTCACACCTACACTGAAAAGGCCACACCTCATAATCCTTGTAAATCCTTTCAAACTCTTCCTCTCCCTGGAGATCAAATGTTTACCTATATGAGCATATAGGGTGTTCTTACTGGAACAGCCACAATGTAATGGGAGGTTTAAGTAATTATTTTCATGTACACATCTTTGATGGATAGCAAAAGAGGACTGGATAAGGGTGGAGATGGGGATAAGAATAGGAGGTATCAAGTTGGGGGAGGATGGAGCAGTGACAACTAAAACAGGAAGAGGCATCTCTGGGATGAGCTAGAAACTTAGAGCAATGGAAATTCTCAGGGATGTACGAGGGTGACTAGTTAAATCTAGCAATGAGGTATATTGAGCCTGGTCAGCCATCTACTTTAACCAGGCAAGATCCCCAGTGGAGGTTTTGAGACACCTACCTAGCCATAAAACCTGTGATGTACAAGTTTCTTGCCTACAAGATGGGATAGGATAAATCTGGAGCTGAAAGTGAAGGAGTGGTCCAGCTTGAGATCTGTGCCATGAGAAGGAATCCACCCCTGACATTGCAATGACATTCTGCTGTACTTGTACACAGTAGCCTGGCATAACCTTCATCAGAAAAGCTTCATCAAACAGCTGACAGAAACAGATGCAGCCCCACATTAGGAGAGGAGTCTGGGGAATCCTGTAGAAGAGGGAAGGAAAGATTTTACAAGTCAGAGGAGCCAAGGACACTAGAAGAAAATCCACTGCATCAATTAACCTGAGTCCATTAGGGACTTAAAGAAACTGAATGTCCAACTAGGGAGCCTGCATGGGATGGCCCAGACCTTTTGTGTCTGTTACAGTTGTGTATCTTGGTCTTGCTGTTGGACTCATAACATGGAAGCAGGTGCTGTTTCTGATGCTTTGCTTGCCTTTGGAAAACATTATTTCTACAGGGATAACACAAGTAGTCTTAATAGGAGAGGGTATGCCTGCAATTTGATATGCAAGGGCTAGATGCTACACAAGGGAGGACACTTTTCTGAAGAGAAATAGAGGAATAGAAGAAAAAGAAGAATAGAAGGGGCAGGGGTTCTGGGAGGAGAGGAGGAATGGAAAACTATAGTAGGAATGTATAATTAATTAATTAATAATAAAATAAAAAATAAGTGGTCAGTAGACAAAGTTGGAATATAAAAGAAATATTTACATTAAATTAAATGAATAAGAATATTACTATCCTTCAAAAAAATATTCATGGGAGCTAGTGTGGTAGCTCAGCAGGCCTGAAAACATGACAATACTCACATATGGCAGGGAGAAACAAATGTTTAAAATGTGTCTACAGACCTCCACATGTGCACACAAACACACATGGAAATAAATAACTGCAATATAACTTTGAAAATAATATATATATATTATTAATATATATATATATATATATATATATATATATATATATATATAAAATTATCTAGGGTTAAAGACTATGATGTATTAAGTTATTCTCAAAAATCTTTGGGGAAAATGTACATGAGAGGGCAAGAAGACAAAATAAAATAAAATATAAACTATAAGTTAATATGAATAAAAGGTAACTATGACTAACTAATGAAGAAAAATTATAATCATATGAAAATATTTGTTCATATGCATTGCCTGCATGCATATATAAACTTATATATGTATAGGTGAATGTAGTTTTATATATTTTTCTATATAATATAGCATATCTACAACTATCTATAAAACAATTAAGATAAAATACACTTATCCTGTTATTTATATTTAATTTTTAAGTAGCCAATTAAGGCATTGGGAATATCATGATATTTCATTTGCAAAGTCTCACAACCAAGTATCATCTACAGAGAAACTCTAAATATTAATAAACCATTTTACATATTTGCATATCATATTTTAAATGCGAAAAAGTATACATTTTCTTTAGTTCAGATTCACCACAAAATGTAGTCCTACATTAATGTTCAAAAAAGGATGGCTTAGTCAAAATGAACATATTAGGAAGAATTGTACTGACATCATTTTCAGTATTCCTAGAGTTTTACAGAAGAGTGGTCACAGCAGTGTTCCCTACCAGGGAATGAGTTTGTATGTCTCCATCTGACACCCCTTTGCCCATTTCTCAAGGCACCACTCAATGTCAGTTAACCAGAAAATGATTTCTTGAGAATCGTAACAAATTGTCATTTTATTGCCACTCAAAATTTACTGTTTGGCACTTTAAAACTTTTTCATTATTTAAAAATAATGTATATGTTTTATAGCAAGTAAGGTATGACATCCCTTACCACATATATAAATAAAAATTTAAGTATATATAAATTACATGATAATATCCATGCACAACTTTGTTCATAATAGTACATGTATTTTTATAAATCTGACATGTGTTAGAACAAAAGATTGTCAAATCCTGAGACACTATTTACTTCTTCATCATCAACTGTAAAGTTCAGTAGTTTTCCTTCCATCAAGTCAATTTCAATAAAGCATATTTTTAAAATTTTTCTTTGTCAATTGATTATTTTTATTATTTGTTATATTTCCTATTATGCATAGTATGTTATAAATAGTATTTTGTATTGGAAAGTATATGTAAACATATATTTTCATTTTCTTTCTCTTAGATATATTTAAGATAACAGGTATATGCTAAATGTATGTATAATTTAATAGTAAGAAGTTCCAAAGAAACTACTTTGACATATTCAAACAACAACATATGATACTCATGTTTTTCCTTTCTGCACTGGGATTTTAATTTTGGATTAGAAAGCATGCACAATAACATGATGGTACAATTATAGCAGTCTTTTCTTGAATAAAAGTAGAGTAGAAATTACTATTGTTAATTAGAACTTCTGGGCTCTGCTTTAAAATCTTGTATCCAGAGAAGTTAAATAACACATGGTCAGACTGTGTTTTATTAATGTGAAATGATTTTAAAATGGCTAAATAATCTATTGAAATGTTCTGTATTCATGTTCCTTATTCAAATATTTGACTAAATCTGCTATCATCTGTCTCTTACTATGGCAATGTTGGATTTTGTGGTGCATATGATTACATTATATTGTATTATCCTACTATTGATACAGAATATATCATACTGTTACAATAAGATATGTGTTTATGATTATTAAAATATATATATATATATATATATATACATATATGTGTATATATGTATATTACAGAGATTTGGTTATATATGATTTCATTATTTATATGGAAAATATATATATATAAATAGTAGACAGAAATTCTTTATGAATGAGTTCATAGTGCTTATATGACTTATTGGCATTTTCTCTTCTTTTACATTGGCTTTTCATTTTGTACTTTTTTTGAAGATACATTTCCTTTTCCACATAATAATTCTTCTTATTATTATTCTCATTCCTCCTCACCAAACTTCCCATATAGTTCCATTAACCATTCTATCTCTCATTAGAGAGCAAACTTGTTTCTCAGGAATAATAATAAAATATAATGTAATAAGATGTAATAAGATAAAACAAAAATATCAGCTGGGCGTGGTGGCGCACGCCTTTAATCCCAGCACTCGGGAGGCAGAGGCAGGTGGATTTCTGAGTTCGAGGCTAGCCTGGTCTACAGAGTGAGTTCCAGGACAGCCAGGGCTATACAGAGAAACCCTGTCTTGAAAAAAACCAAAAAAAAAAAAAAAAAAATCACAGCTGTGATAGAATAGACAGACAAACAGAAGGGAAAGAACCTAAGAATCAGAGGCCAACTTGTTTGACACTCAGAAATAGCATTAAGACAGTAAACTGGAAACCAAATATATAGAGACATGTATGTATGTATTTATGTATGTATGTATGCATGTATGCATGCATGCATGCACAAGACTGTGTGCAATCACATAAAGATAGAGTATATAATTCTTCAGTCTCTGAATGTTAATATGAGTTTTGATCCTGTTGATATAGATGACTATGTTACCTTGGTGTCCTCCATCCCCCTTTTCTGCCAACTCATCCATGAGGTTCCTTGAGTTCTCGGGGAATTTAATAGAGCTGTCCATTTTAGGACTGAACATTTTAAGGTCTTTCACTTTCTAAATAATGATAATGTCTGGCAGTGTGTGTGTGTGTGTGTGTGTGTGTGTGTGTGTGTGTGTGTGTGTGTGTAGTAAAAATTAAAGGAAAGAAGATATGAATTTGAAAGAGAGTAAGTGAGTAAGTGAGGTCATAAATAAAGAATTGGAGAAGACAATGAAGGGAGAGTGGTTATACTATAATCTCAAAATTAAAATGTACATAGAAAACTGAACTGAATTTTTCACTTAACACTTTCAGATGTCAGAAATCAGAATGAAATAAAAATCAATTTGAAAGCCCTTTTGACAAAGGGCTTAAGGATGAATTGAATTTAGTTAATTCATGGTGTAACTAATAGAAAATATGTTTGTGCATGAGTGTGTGTGTGTGTGTGTGTGTGTGTATGTGTGTGTATGTGTGTGTGTGCATGTATGTGCCCACACAAATATTTTATAAGCATTTTAATATTTATAAAAATTCAATTGTGTGCACACATATATCTTGTGCTGACATTACATTGCAAGACTATTGTAACTTTTCATTAAAAACAGTGTTATGTAATTTTAAATATAAAATTTGATTCGTGTTGAGGGCTTCCTTTCATTGCCATGTTGATGAGACTTCATGAGTTCATATTTTAGTTTTCTTAGAGATATAATCTCCAAGTAAACACCCCATTTCTCTTATTTATTTATTTATTTACTTACTTACTTACTAGCTTGTTATTTTTCTAATAGTAAACTTAAATTTGAGAAATATAATCTCTTTTCCAGTTTGTTCATTGTGATGGTATATCTGCTATTTGATTACATTGAAACAAAAACTTTATAATCTATTAAGAATAAAATTTTCATAATTTTTCTATCCAGGGTCTCTCTAAGTCAGATCCACACAGGAGATGCACAGGCTGTAGAAGCAAAAGAGCTTCTTGGACAGGGTTCTTTTGGGCCTTCATCCTCAACCAGGAGGTGGAGCTGATCCTCAGACCTCAGACCAGTGGTCAGTGCTTGCCTCCAGGGAGTACTCTGACCCCTGGACTCGGGAGAGAGCTGGTCTGCCAGGAGTGCTAACAGAGGCTAACAGACTCACAGGAGAAAGAAGCTCCAGCCACAGACAGCTAGAACATCTAATACCAGAGATTACCAGATTTTGATGAAAGGCAAATGTAAGAATCTTACTAACAGAAACAAAGACCACTCAGCATCATCAGCAGAACCCAGTACTCCCAGCAGAGCCAGTCCTGGATACCCCATCACATTGGAAAAGCAAGATTTGGATTTAAAATCATATCTCATGATGCTGGTAGACAATTTTAAGATGGATATTAATAACTCCCTTAAAGAAATACAAGAGAACACAGCTAAATAGGCAGAAATCCTTAGGGAGGAAACACAAAAATCCCTTAAAGAAATATAGGAAAACATGATCAAGCAAGTGAAGGAATTGAACACAACCATCCAGGATTTAAAAAGGGAAGTAGAAACAATAAATAAAACCCAAAGTGAGAAAACTCTAGAGATAGAAATCCTAGGAAGGAAATCAGGAGCCATAGATGTGAGCATCAGCAACAGATTACAAGAGACAGAAGAGAGAATCTCAGGTGCAGAAGATTCCATAGAAAACATGGACACAACAATCAAAGAAAATGCAAAATTCAAAAAGATCCTAATCCAAACCATCCAGGAAATCCAGGACACAATGAGAAGACCAAACCTAAGGATAATAGGTTTAAGTGAGAATGAAGATTTTCAATTTAAAGAGCCAGTAAATATCTCCAACATAATTATAGAAGAAAACTACACTAATGAAAAAAATAAAAGAGAGAGAGAGAGAGAGATGCCCATGAATATACAAAACACCTACAGAACTTCAATTAGACTGGACAGCAAAAGAAATTTCTCCCAGCACATAATAATCAGAACAAAAAATGTACTAAATAAAGATATAATATTAAAAGCAGTAATGGGAAAATATCAAGTAACATATAAAGGCAGACCTATTAGAATTACACCAGACTTCACACCAGAAACTATGAAAGCCAGAAGATCCTGGAAAGATGTTATACAGACCCTAAGAGAACACAAATGCCAGATTAGGCTACTATACCCAACAAAAATTTCAATTGCAATACATGGAGCAAACAAAGTATTCCATGACAAAACCAAATTCACACAATATCTTTCCACAAATCAAACCCTTCAAAGGATAATAAAGAGAAAACACAAACACAAGGAGGGAAACAGCTCTAGGAAAAGCAAGAAGGTAATCCTTCAACAAACCTAAAAGAAGTTAGCCACAAGAACAGAATTCAACTCTAGCAACCAAAATAACAGGAAGCAACAGTTACTTTCCCTTAATATCTCTTAATAACAATGGATTCAATTTCCCAATTAAAAGACATAGACTAACAGACTGGCTATGTCAACAGGACCCAACATTTTTCTGATTACAGGAAATACACCTCAGGGACAAAGACAGACCTCAGAGTAAAAGGCTAGAAAATAAGTTTTCAAGCAAATGATCTCAAGAAACAAGCTGGAATAGCCATTCTAATATCAAATAAAATTGACTTTCAGCACAAAGTTATCAAAAAAGACAACGAGGAGCACTTCATACTAATCAAAGGTAAAATCTACCAAGATGAACTCTCAATTCTGAAGATGAGTGCTCCAAATGCAAGGGCATCCACATTCATTAAAGAAACTTTAGTAAATCTCAAAGCCCACATTGCACTGCACAAAATAATAGTGGGAGACTTCAACACCCCACTCTCATCAATGGACAGATCCTCAAAACAGAAACTAAACATGGACACAGTGAAACTAACAGAAGTTATAAACCAAATGGATTTAAAAGATATCTATACAGCATTTCATTCTAAAACAAAAGGATATATTTCTCAGGACCTCATGATACCTTCTCCAAAATTTGTCACAAAACAGTCCTCAACAGATACAAAAATATTGAAATATTCCCATGTAGTCTGTCAGATCACCATGGACTAAGGTTGATCTTCAATAACAACCTAAAGAATGCACCTCCCCAAACAGCACATCTCAGCAGCAGGAGCATTCAGCAGTTGGTGACACTGCATCCAGACATAATCATGGACTTCTCCTTTGTATTCAGAACAGAACCCCAGTTTTCAAAACTCATGAAACTCTTATCTCCTTGTACAGAGCCCAAGTCTAAGTGGATAAAAGAACTCCACATAAAACCAGAGATACTAAAACTTGTAGAGGAGAAAAATGTGGAAGGGCCTCAAAGATATGGGCACATGGGCTTGTGCTATAAGATCAAGAATTGACAAATGTGATGTCAAAAATTGCAAAGATTCTGTAAGGCAAAGGATACTGTCAATAAGACAAAGAGGCCACCAACAGATTGGGAAAAGATCATTACCAATCCTAAATCTGATAGGGGACTAATATCCAATATATACAAAGAACTCAAGAAATTCGATTCCAGAAAACCAAATAACCCTAATAAAAAATGGCGTACAGAGCTAAACAATATTTTTCAACTGAAGAATCCCAAATGATTGAGAAGCACCTGAAAAATTGTTCAACATCCTTAATCATCAGGGAAATGCAAATCAAAACAACCCTGATATTCAACCTCACACCAGTCAAAATTGCTAAGTTCAAAAATTCAGGTGGCAGCAGATGCTGATGAAGATGTGGAAAAAGAGGAACATTTTCCTCCGTTGCTGTTGGGATTGCATGCTGGTACAACCACTCTGAAAATCAGTTTGGTGTTTCCTCAGAAAATTGGACATAGTACTTCTGAAATATCCAGCAATAGCACTTCTGGGTATATACCCAGAAGATGTTCCAACTTGTAATAAGGACACAGGCTCCACTATGTTCATAGCAGCCTTATTTATAACAGCCAGAAGCTGGAAAGAACCCAGATGTCCCTCAACAGAGGAATGGCTACAGAAAATGTGGTACATTTACACAAAGGAGTGCTACTCAACTATTAAAAACAGTGAATTTATGAAATTCTTAGGCAAATGGATGGATCTGAAGGATATCATTCTGAGTGAGGTAACCCAATCACAAAAGAACACTCATGATATGCACTCACTGATAAGAGGATATTAGCCCCAAAACAGAATACTCAAGATATAATTTTCAAAACACATGAAACTCAAGAAGACAGAAGACCAAAGTGTGGACACCTCATTCCTTCTTAGAATGGGGAATAAAATATCCATGGAAGGTGTTACAGAGACAAAGTTCAGAGCTGAGATGAAAGGAAGGACCATCCAGAGACTGCCCCACCCAGAGATCCATCCCATAAACAGCTACCAAACCCAGACACCATTGCATATACCAACAAGATTTTGCTGACAGGCCCCTGATATAGCTGTCTCTTGGGAGGCTATGCCAGTGCCTGGCAAATACAGAAGTAGATGCTCACAGTCATCTATTGGATGGAACACAGGGTCCCCAATGAAGGAGCTAGAGAAAGTACCCAAGAAATTGAAGGGGTCTGCAACCTTATAGGAGGAAAAACAATATGAACTAAGCAGTATCCCCAGATCTTATGTCTTTAGCTGCATATGTAGTAGAATTTGGCCTAGTCTGCCATCAATGGGAGGATAGGCCCTTGGACTTGGAAAGATTCTATGCCCCAATATAGGGGAATGTCAGGGTCAGGAAGTGGGTGGGTTGGGAGCAGAGGAAGTGGGAGGTAATAGGGGATTTTCATAGAGGAAACTAGGAAAGGGGATAGCATTTGAATTATAAATGAAATATCTAATAAAAGAATAATTTTGTATTATGTATACTTCCATAAATGTATCATTTATTCACCTGTAGTAATTGTGGTCTTCTAGGCCTTAGTTTACTAACCTAGGCCTAACATATAGACTGTGTATAATCTCATCTAGGTCTAGGATATTTTCAGCCTCTGAGACTCACAGCTAAATAAACTCCCTCTTCTTTCTAATCTCTGTCTGGATGATTCAGCTCAGCTACTCTGTCTCAAACTCCACTCTGCAATGACTGACACAATATGGCTTCCCTTTTTCCTCTACTGAATTGCTCTGCTTTGACTCAAATTATAGCAATCTGTTCTAATCGGTCTCCTTCTCCTCTGCCTCATTCTTTCTTCATCTATGTCTCATTTTTCTTTCTTTAATCTGTTTCTGTTAAATTCTTTCAGTGAAACTGCCTCTTCTTTTTCTATCTTCTCTGCACTGCTTCTTTTTCTTCTCTCTTCTCTTGGAAAATGGGGCATACTTTTTTGTCAAAAATTTTTTGAGTTTATTTTTTGTCTTCCATTCACCTAGACAACACCTTCAAACATGGGTGCTTACTTCTACAAACTAACTTTATCTTCATTATTTAGGATTAAAGGTGTGGTAATCATTCTTTGGGTGTTTTCTCTCCCATCTTTGATCACTTATTTTCCAAAGACACAAAAACTTTATAATAAGCCTTATAGTACTGGAGCTGGGAAGATACTAACATTTTATGAAATTTTGTCTATTTATCTGTCAAAATTTCATATGGAGATATAATGTTCCCTGTGCTTTGTGGGCTGTAGCTACTCCAACTGGTCAGCCCCCATACTTCACTTTCATGATCCACAGACCATTCCTTCTTCTTCTCTGTCTCCTCTCCTCCTAGTTCACTCTGTAATATGTCCCAAGCCTGGCTAATGAATCCCCATCTACGTTTCTTTTGCTCAACTACAGACTGTAGGCATCTTTATTCAGCCATTAGTTTTCAATTAAGGAGCAAGGTTATATTGCATCACTTTGATGTATGTAAGGATCTCCTTGTCCTAGAGGCTGAGCCACACCACAACTATAAACCAAGTTTCTTCAGTTAACAGTACAATCTTGGGTTTCACAGTGTAATCAAATATTCTGCAACACAATACTTAACATATACTCTTAAAGTAATACATTAGAAACAATAAGTTCAAATAATTCTGTGACAAATTTTCAAACACTGTAAAAATAATATTTTATAATCATGGTTCTACCCATGAATCTCACTCACTCAGGAATTTTTATCACTGCAAACTAAAAATTACTGTGATGCATTACAGCATTTACCTTATTGTCAACATCAGTACATTAAGGGTCCCAAGGGTAGGGTCATAGTAATCAGGACACAGGGTATGTACAGCGATAGTTTGCCAATGTGGTTTTTATTAAATGTTCCAGCATCTTTTATAGAAAAAGGAGAATAAAGATTTCCCACAGCTTCTAGTTCTCCACATCTTCTGTTTCCCTAAAAATAATTTATCCTGTTTCAAAGTGATATAAACCTTGCAGATTGAGAAATGTGTCTGTAATTCAACTCTTTGGTGTGTTTTTTTCTTGAAATTAAAAACAAAGTGGCTTTCTCATGAGAAAAAGCTTCTGAAGACTACCACCTCAGGCTTGCAGTTTACTTGGCAGCACACCAGGATTTTCTGCTGAGAAAGTATGCCTTCTTTGCATCTCAGTAGGCTGAGATTTACAGAAAGCCTGTGTCACCTAGCAGCTAGCAAGATAGGAGCAGTCACCTCATGTCATTTCTTTACACCTTATTAACTGTAACAGAGAATTTTATATTTCAGATATTGATGCCTCTAAGACCTAGTGATAGCATTGTTCTGTTCTAAGTTCTATATGATTATCTAAATTTAAAATACTATATTAAGTATCTGACTAACAATTGTCTGGTGAGCTATTTATCTTCCTTTTCATCATAAGGCTTTATTAATTTACTATTTTTGTTCTTATTATTCTTTAATATTTTTTTACAGTCTAGTCATTATCCACCTCCCAGAACACCCTTTGACTGTTTCTTATAACATTCCTTCTCCATTGTATCCAAGGGGATATCTCCAACTCCCCACTACCAATCCATTAGGCCTCCCTATTCCCTGAGGATTCAAGTCTCTCAAAGGTTGGGTACATCTTCTCTCACTGAGAACAGACAAGGATACCCTCTGCTATATATGTGTCAGGGGCCTCATATCAGCTGTTATCATTTGTATAAAGAAGGCTGGAGGTTTATTTGAGGTAATTTCATATCCAGTCACTTTGCCCAAGTTGTTTTTCAACTGTAGACATTCCCTGGTAGAATTTTTGGGGTTGCTTAGGTATACTATCATATCATCTGCAAATAGCAACACTTTGACTTCTTTGCCAATTTGTATCCCCTTGGTCTCATTTTGTTGTCTTATTGTTCTAGTTAGTACTACAAGTACTGTATTGAATAGATATGGGGATAGTGGGCATCCTTGTCTTGTTCCTGATTTTACTGGGATTTAAATTTCTCTCCATTTAATTTGATTTTGGCTATTTGTTAACTATGTGGGTTTTTTTTTTTTTTTTATGTTTAGGTAGGAACTTTGAGTTCCTGATCTGTCCAATGCTTTTCATAAATGGGTGTTGTATTTTGTCAAATGCCTTTTCAGCATCTAATGAGATGATCATGTAATTTCTTTTGAGTTTGTTTACAGAGTAGATTATGATAATGGACTTTCATATATTGTACCAACCTTGCAGCTCAGGGATGATGCTTACTTGATCATGGTGAATAATATTTTTGATGTGTTCCTGCATTCAGTTTAGGAGATTATTATTGAGTATTTTTCAGCAATATTCATAAGAAAAATTGGTCTGAAGTTCTACTTTTTCTTGGGTCCTTTGGTGGTTTAGACCGTCGTGTGGATACTTCATTCCTCCTTAGAATAAGGAACAAAATACCCATGAAAGGATATAGGTACAGAAACAAAATTTAGAGCTAAGATGAAAGGATGGACTATCCAGAGACTACCCCATCCGGGGATCAATCACATCATCAGTCACCAAACCCAGATACTAATGCACATGCCAGCAAGATTCTGCTGAAGGAACCCTGATATAGCGGCCTCTTGTGAGGCTATACCAGTGCCTGGCAAACACAGAAGTGGATGCTCACAGTCAGCTATTGGATGGAACACAGGGATCCCAATGGAGGAGCTAGAGAATGTACCCAAGGAGCTGAAGGGGGCTACAACCCTGTAGGTGCAACAACAATATGAACTAACCAGTACCCCCTGAGCTCGTGTCTCTAGCTGCATATGTAGCAGAAGATGGCCTAATCGGCCATCATTGGGAAGAGAGGCCCCTTGGTCTTGCAAACTTTATATGACCCAGCACAGGGGAAGACCTGGGCCAAGTAGTGGGAGTGGGTGGTTTGGGGAGCAGGGGCAGGGGGTGGGTATAGGGAACTTTCGTGGTAGCATTTGAAATGTAAATAAAGAAAATAATAATAATAATAAAGAGTAATGTTGGTGTCATAGAAGGAATTGGGTATTGTTCCATAGTAGTAGTTTCTATGGTATGGAAACACTTGAGCAGTGTTGGTATTGGCTTTTTTTGAAGGTCTGGTAGAATTCTTCACTAAAGCCATCTGGCCCTTGGATTGTTTGGTTGGGAGGTGTTAAATGACTCCTATTTCCTTAGGGGATATAAACCTATTTAGATAGTTTATCTGCTCTTTGTTTAACTTTGGTACATGTTGTCTGTCTAGTAATTCATCCATTTCATCTAGATTTTCCAGTTTCAATGAGTATAGGTTTTGCATTAGGATTTGATAGCTTTTTGTATTTCCCCAGTTTCTGTTGTTATGTCTCATTTCATTTCTGATTTTGTCTGGGTATTGGACATTGTCTCTGAGACCTTTAGTTAGTTTGGTTAGGGGTTTACCTATCTTGTTGATTTTCTCAGAGAACCAGCTTTTGGTTTTGTGGATTATTTTTAACATTCTCTGTTTCTATTTGCTTGATTTTGGCCTTGAGTTGGACTTTTTTCCTGAAGTGTTTGTTTCTTTTTGTTCTAGAGCTCTCTGGTGTGCTCTTAAGTTGCTAGTAGAGAATCTCTCCAATATCTTTTTGTTTTGTTTTGT
The DNA here is from genome assembly GCF_900095145.1 of Mus pahari. Lineage (NCBI taxonomy): Eukaryota > Metazoa > Chordata > Mammalia > Rodentia > Muridae > Mus > Mus pahari. Next base: position 13,164,458 of record NC_034606.1, on the reverse strand, counting down.
TTTGGTTTGGTTTGGTTTGGTTTGATTTTTGTTTTTTGTTTTTGGTTTTGGTTTTGGTTTTGGTTTTGTTTTTGGTTTTGGTTTTGGTTTTGGTTTTGGTTTGGTTTGGTTTTAGAGACAGGGTTTCTCTGTATAGCCCTGGCTGTCCTGGAACTCACTCTGTAGACCAGGCTGGCCTCGAACTCAGAAATCCACCTGTTTCTGCCTCCCAAGTTCTGGGATTAAAGACATGTGCCACCATGCCTGGCTCAATATCTTTAGGGCACTTAGTGCTATTAATTTTCCTCTTAGCACTGCTTTCAATGGGTCCCATAGTTTGGATATGTTGTGCCTTCATGTTCATTAAATTCTAAAACATTGTTTATTTCTTCCCTGACCAAGTTATCATTGAGTAGAGAGTTGCTCCTTTTCCATGGGTATGTGGGCTTTCTGTTGGTTTTGTTGTTATTAAAAACCAGACTTAGTCAACTGTGATTTGATAGGATAAGATTATATCAATCTTGTGTTGGTTAAGGCTTTTTTTGTGTGTAGAAGATACCATGAGATGCTGAGAAGAAGGTATATTCTTTTGTTTTATGGTAATTGTTCTTCAGATATCTGTTAAATCCATTTGCTTTATAACCTCTATTACTTTCAAAGTGTCTCTATTTAAATTTTGTTTCAATGACATCTCCATTAGTGAGAGTGGGGTGAATTCTCCCACTATTAATGTGCCAGATTCAATGTGTGTTTTGAGGTTTACTAAATTTCTTTTGTGAATATGCATGCCCTTGCATTTGAGGCATGGATGCTCAGAATTAAGACTTTCTCTTGGTAGATTTTCCCTTTGATGACTACGAAGTGTCCTTCCTCATCTTGCTTGATAACTTTTGGTTGAAAGTATTTTATTGGATATTAGGATGGCAACTCCAGCTTGTTTCTTGGGACGATTTTCGTGGAAGATCTTTTCCAGTCTTTTACTCTGAGATAGGGTGTGTCTATTGTATGCTGCAAAGTGCTGGAACCTGTTTGTGTATCCAGTCTGTTAGCTTATGTCTTTTTATGGGTGAGTTGACTCCATTAATATTGAGAGATACTAAAGACAGATGATTGTTCCTTTCATGTTTGTTTGTACAGGTGGCATTATATGCATTATTTCACATTCCAACAAACACTTAAAAAAAAAAGTAATAGTAGAAGTTGTTCTCTCAAAGTTAGCACCTGAGTTGACTGTTTTCCAAATACTCTATTCTGTATTTTTTTACTAAATTTTTTTGTACTTTTCATTGATTCTTTCTGAATTTCATTTTCAGATTTAATTTTTCTTCGTATGAGTGGTTTTTTTCTGAATATTTTTGTTTTATTTGAGTTTTAAATATAATAGATGTAAGCAAAATGTATCAGAGAGGGCTAAAATTTTAAGATGCATCACATCTTTATATTGTTAGTCAAAATTGTTCTCTTTCTTTAGGTTGGGGAAGTTTTCTTCTTTGATTTTGTTGAAGATGTTTTTGGGTTTCTTGAGCTGGGAATCTTTGTTCTCCTCTATTTTTATTTTTCTTAAGTTTGGTCTTCTCATTATAACTGGATTTTCTAGATGTTTGGGGTTAGGAGGTTTTTTTGTTTGTTTGTTTGTTTTGAATTATCTTTTACACTTGTGTCAAAATTTTCTAAGGTATCTTCTACACCTGAGATTCTCTCTTCTATTTCTTGTACTCTGTTGGTGATGCTTATATCTGTAACTCCTGATCTTTAGCTTTTCCAATTACAAAGTTACCTCTATTTGTGCTTTCATTATTGTTTCTACTTCCACTTTTATGTCTTGGACCATTTTATTAAGTTCCCTCACCTGTTTGGTTGTGTTTTCCTATATTTTCCTTAAGGGATTTATTTGTTTAGTCTTTAAAGGCTTCTGCTGAACACGGGGCAACAGAACCTATACTCTGAAGGTCTCTCAGGAAAACAGCTACATGCAGGACAACAGCTAGACTCCTCTGAAGACCGAAAGGTCTGTAGGTCTCCCAGGAGATCTACTGCATCCAGGGCAACAGATAAGAAGTTTGTTTGCCCACCCTGAAGACTCCGCAGTTTGTTTTGGTTTATTTTCTTTTCTGTTTTTGAGATAGAATTTTTCTGTGGAGGTTGGGCTGTCCTTAACTCACAGGCTGTGCATCAGACTGCCTTCTAACTCACAGATCCAGCTGTTTCTGCCTCCCAAGTACTGCTGAGATTAAAATCATGTGCTATCAGCATATGGTAAGATTTAATTTTTCTTTGTATGAGTGTTTTTCCTGAATATTTTTGTTTTGAGTTTTAAATATGATAGATGTTGTAAACAAAATGTATCAGAGAGGGTTAAAATTTTAAGATGCATCACACCTTAAATTGTTAGTCAAAAACAATCAAACAAAATATCAAACAGACTAAGAAAAGTACGACAAATATAATAAACATCCACACAAGAGTAAAGGCACAATTAATAAATGACATTGATAATCACAGCTAAAATTAAAGAAAAATTTACTTAAATGTGTTTCTTAGATGAGTCAGAGTAATAAATAGATATATCCCAATTCTATGAAGAAATTATGTTACCTTTAGCACAGTTTATCGCCTAAATTTTCAAATGTAGAATTTCTATGTTTTAACATATATAGTTAAGAATTTAGAAATATCAAACATTTATTATGTATTTTAATAATATTTTATGATATATTGTTTGAGCATAAGCTTTCTTCTAACTTCTACATCTCTCATCTTTTTTAATAAATTCAAAGAGAAAAATACTAACAAAATCTCTAGGCTATCTTACTGAATGTATAACCTAGAGGTATAGACACTAGATTGTATAAGCTTGAATATGTAAATAATATTTCTAATTGTTCTATTTCTCCATGAATTGTTCTATTAAAAAATATATGTTTCTAATAGTTCATATGTACTAGAATTGCTTTTACAAATTAGAAGCAAAATATCAAATATAAATGTGAATATCAAGAAATCTCTATACTAAATTTTGAATGTATAAACATGTAATCATAAAACTAGAATATGTAAATACATTGTTCTATTATGAAGATAAATATTTTTAGTATTTCATATGCACTAGAATGGCTTTGACAATTTAGAAGCAATTTAGAAGCAATATTTACAATTGTGAATATAAAGAAATTGATAATTTTGTACATTTCTACTGTGAATATAATGTGGTATGTCTGCATAGGAGACTAAAATATTACCTCTTTAAAATTGTAACAAAATTGGAATAGAACTTACTATTTAGAAAATTATCCCAAATATAAAAGGAGTACTGAACATTTATGTGTGCATTTAATGAAATGACTCAGCATAAAGATAAAGTTCTGTTTTCAATAAAGACAAATTTATAACAAAATTCCATGGCTATTTTTCTTTGAGTGATATACATTTTAAAAGCAATAAAATGTTTGTATATCTTACATGTTACATGTACCTTGAATACATAATGATTAAATTTAATAAGTGAACTATAAAAGGAAAAATGTCATTACACCATTCATATGAAATGACTAAAAAAAAAAATTATAGAGCCAGAAAGCAGATTGGTTAGCAGAGAAAAGAGAATGGAGTACTATTTCTTATGAGTGATAATTACAGTTAGTGATAATGAAAAGGAAATAAGGATGACTACATAGGAATGGCTATTTATCTTTTGTGTATGAACTGTGCATTTCAGTCAAAATAACAAACTATATTACTAACATATTAACATTATAAAAATGATTAGTAGATTATTATCAGGATACATTGACCAGACAGACAAGGTTTTATATTAAGTATGTCAAGAGAAGAGGCTGCTGGAATACATCTTACCCACTTCTCTTTTGGCCATAGAGAGTCTATCATGCTGAGTTTAATCTGAGGTGCTGGAGAGGTGGGAGCAATAGTCGGCATTGTCCCTGGTCTAAGCCCCTAAACCTGGGTGTGAGAGACCAGATCTTGTGTTCATACCCCATCATAGAGAACCTGGTATAAGGCTGAATGGAAGTTACTCCTCAACAAACCTGAATCTAGTACCAGTTTCCAGGTTACAAGCCTACCCCTGGTATTTCATATCCTAACAACCACCAGTCAGGGAGAAAGCAGAAGTTAAGTTTATGGTTAGGCTCCCAGCACCAGCCAATTATTTTAAAGGGCAACAAAATTCTGTGATATCCCCTCAATCAGATGTGTGCCAGGTTAGAAATCCCCCCTTGTGTTTGTTTACCTCTATAAATGCTTGCTTGAAACTGGGCTCAGGTCTTCACCTTTCTGTCCGGCTGTATCAGGGTTGGCAATGTGCCCAAGATCTAGCCTGAATGAAAAGTTCTTAGTGAAATTATATCTGAGTTAACTTCCTGATGGTCTTTTGAGGCTTATGAAGGGGGACAATAGATGGAACAGCCCAGTAATCCTTTTTGGAGAATCACACAAAATTAATAATTAGAAGATAATTATTAGAAAATAATTATTAGAAGATAAAAGAAAAGACAAATTCATACATAAAATTTAAGTTTAGAGAAGGTATCTAATTTGAGTGTCAATAAAATAAGAAATAAATGGCAAAACCATTTTGGGAGGAAATAAAATACCAAAGAAAAATTCAGAATAATGCTTCTTGGGAAAACAACATCTACATCACTTAGTTTGGTACATATAGAATTCAGAGAAGTAGAAAGCTGAAATATTATGTGGAAAATAATAGTTACATATTTTTAATTGAAAACTTTAGGCATTACATATTAAAATGTAAGAAATGAGTAGAATATGTGTATATAACTTCAAAATGGGATGAACAAAACAACTGGAGACAGGTATAAGAACACGGTGTGTATGATATGTGTGTAAAACTCAAGGTAATGTATGTCACTCTTTGTCTTAAAGAATATTGTTCAAATTCATGAAAATATGAGAAAACATATTTAGGAATTTCCTTGAGTACATTTTCTACAGAATAATATTTGTGACATTTGTTAGTTACTCACAATTGGAATTTTGAACAAATTCAATCTTGTCTATTTCTCATACTGCCTGGATAATAAAATTTGATAAATATATGCATTTGTGAGGACATAATAGTGAACAAAATCAGTACATTTGATTTATTTTTGGGGCATAATTCTTATGCAGATTCTCTAGATGGAGTTATCTATACCAGGTAAGAGATCTGTTAGAATATAATTAATGTACATGCACATTAATACTTGTATTTATGTTAATTTTCTGTTTTTGTTATTCAAGTTTTTGAGTTAAGTAAGTAGTATAATACAGCCATACACATTTGTGAATAAATTTGCATGTGCTGAGATTGTATAATGAAGTTGCTAAATATGCTAATAAAATTTAGTGGACAAGGAATATTTCAATTTCTTTGAAATGCAAGGATTTTCACAGCTTTACCCTTCTGCCTAAGGCCAAGAATACATTCATTTATGAAGAGTCTTTGCAGAACAGTATTTTCACCTACAGTTTGCCTATATTTCATATCTGTGAAAATAAATCATGTGCCAGAAATGTGAAAAAGACTTTTTTTAAAACACAGAACATACTCTATTCACTAATTTATTAAAATGAATTACATATAGCATGTACCCTTTAAATTCTGCAGTTCCCTTGAAAATACTAATGTATTTGAAACTTTTAAAATGCTATAAGATGTGGAAATACTAAATACAATATCATTCTTATACCAAATTTTAAAAAAGCATTTTTCCAAGCAATATTTGAAACAATGCTAGCACATATAGTCACATTATTTTCCTCATTTAATGCAAATTTCTTTAAATTGTAAGAAAGTGTAGTATGTGAAATTTCCAAATAACATGATTATGATTATAAAGTGTGATAATATACCATATTTTAACTTATGTTAAAAATATTTAAGAGATCACATTATGCTAAAAGGAAATTGTGATATTATTTGAACACATTATAACTTGTCTTTATATGTTCAAGTTAGATGATAGTGTCTTTAGCATCAAAATTACTTTCTGGTAGGCTGTGACCATGATCAGTACCACTTATGAATTCTTTTGGAATTTGTTTTTTGCTAGGGGTGCAAGCATGAGCTTATGATTGCTGAACAACCAATCTACCACTGAGCCATACTCTCATCCTTTGCTGTGCATTCAATAATATTTTTCATTCAGTTATACTGCAACTAAAGTTCTTCTTTTAGAATTATTTTATTTATTTACATTTCAGCCTTTGCCTACCCCCCAACTGCCTCTGTCCCCCCCTCAAAGTTCATCATACTATTCCTCCTCCACTGTCTCCAAGAGGATGTCCAAACCATCCATAACCCCCCCACCACCACCACCACCACACACACACACCACGGGGATCCCTTTTCCCTGGAGCCTCAAGTCTCTCCAGGAATAGGATTATTTACTCCCACTTATACCAGACCAGGCAGTTTTCTGTGAGGGACCTCAAACCAGCCCCTGTATGCTACCTGGTTGGTGGCTCAGTCTCTGGGAGCTCCCAGGAATCCAGGTAAGTTGAAACTGCTGTTCTACCTATGGGATCACCCTTCCATTCAGCTTCTTCAATCCTTTCCCTAATTCCTCCACAGGGGTCTCTGACTTCAGTCCAATAGTTGGGTGTAAGTATCTGCTTCTGCCTCAGTCACCTGATAATAGGGCCTCTCAGACAAAACACTAGGCTCATGTCTCTAAGCACATCATAGCTTCAGTAATAGTGTAAGTCCTTGGTGCCCCATGATGAGATGGACCCAGATTTAGCTGGTCCCTGGACTGCCTTTCCTTCAGTCTCTACTCCATTTTTGTCCCTGAAGTTCTTTTAGACAGAATCACTTCTGGGTCAGATATTTTGACTGTAGGTTGGTAGCCTTGTCCCTCAACTTGAGGTTGTAGGTTTATCTATGGGGGTGGACTCTTCAAATTCCTTCTCTCCAATGTTGAACATTTTGGATAAGGTCACCCACATTGAGTCCTGAGAGTCTATCACCTCCCAGGACTCTGGAACATTCTAGATGGTCTCTCCAACACCCAGCCTGAGAGGCTACATATTTTCATCCATTCTCCAGGTCCTCTGGGCTTCATTCATGTTTCCTGCCTACCTACATGATCTTGTTCCTATTTTTCCTCCTCCTCCTCCCCTCTCCTACACAGGTTCCTCCTTCCCTCTACCTATCATAATCATTTTTCCCTCTCCTAAGTTGATAGAGGGTCCTTCCTGCATGTTAAACTTCTTATGATCTGTAGGTTGTATCCTGAATATTCTGTAATTTTAGGATATCAGTGAGTACATATATACATGTCCTTTTGGGTCTTGTTACCTCACTCAGGATAAAATTTTTAGCTAAATCAATTTGCCTGAAAAATTCATGATTTTCTCCTTTATAATTGTTGAGTAGTATTTCATTGTTTAAATGAACCACATTTCTGTATCGATTCTTTGTTGAGGGATATTTGGGATATTTCCAGCTTCTGGCTATTACAAATAAGGCTGCTATGAAGATATTGGGGCAGGTGTACTTGTTGTATGATAGAATATCTTTTGAGACTATGCACATGGTGGTAAAGCTGGTGTTATGCTCCAATTCCACAAGAACCCAAGTTGAGTTCAAGAATTACATAATGCATAAGAGTTTTTTTTATTACGAGTCAGACTTGGATCTGAAACCTTCCCACTGTGCAGGGCAGGAGTGTGGTCCTGAACCTAGAGGGCTTGGCACTTATATACAGCATAGTTTGAAATTCTTTGGATTGCAGGGTATCAGGGAGTGATAAAGCAAGTCATTTTTCAAACACAATATCGTTTTTTCAGGCAGCAGGGTAGAATCAAGTGACTGGGAGTGGAGGAGATTTTCCTGACCTAGGGAGTAACTATGGTGTAAGCAGGAATTAGTGTGTTTTTCAGCCAGTTATTCCCACCTATGACCCTTGATTATCTTCTCAAGGATGTTTTCTTTCCCGTTTTCCCCAAAACAGAGCCAGCTGCATCTGGGAATCACTTAGTCATTTATCAGTAAGAGTGCCAGCTTCATTGACACAGAGATGAAGGAAACTACCATTTGTCTCTCCTGCAGTAGGCATTTTTGCCTCCTGGGAGGGGTTATTGGTGGGGTTATGCAAATTAGGACAGTAATATTCAGATGCCAGCCTGGGTTTTCTAGGAGTGGTATGGGAAGGGGAGGAAGCCTCATGCTTGGTCCAGGAGGCTTGTGGGAAGCAGAACTTTTGCTGGAAAGCACAGAGGCAAGCTGCCTGTGGGAGAAAGAGCCTTGGGTGGGGAAAGGCAAACTTTGAGAAAGTGCTGAAGCAAGCTACCTGTGCACTTCATTTCCCCCTTCCGCTGGTTACTTCAGAGGCCAATCATGGACTCTCAACAAATATGGGTCATTGGTGCTGGCTGGTAGTTATTGGATGGACCCCAATCTCTGCTTTATATACTGCAAGAGCTTATTACTTATGCAAGGCCCAAAAGTGAGCAACAGTAAGATAATAATCAGGGGTCTGTGGTTGTGGAAATAAGGGTAGTTAGTCATGGAAAATTAAGGAATGGTTAATGATATCATCTTTTTGGAATTCTCCCATTCCCTTTTGCACCTATTTATGCCTTCCCTACCTTTAGCTAATAATTTTCTAATAACCCCAGGATGGTTGACATAGAAACAGCATTCTTCACACAGAGCAGCACACATTCCTCCCTGTTGTAGGAACACCTAGTCTAACCCTCCTCTGTCTGTAGTACTACCTCAGCTAGATAGTCTACATAGTGCTCTAAGTGGGAGATGGATTTTTCCAGGTGTTGAATTTCTTCATCTATGTCTTCTTTCAAGCTATTATAGTTCTTTTCCTGAAATGATAAGGCAGCAATTCCAGTGCCCGCCCTAGCTAGTCCTGCCCCCAGAATTACAGCCAAAGTTAGAGAACTAGGTTCCCATTTCTGCCTTACGAGGTCCCCCTACACACACACACACACACACACACACACACACACACACACACACACATGCCCTCAGTACTGCTTCTTCTGAATAATAGGTTATGTGTGGTACTAACTGGATTAGAATACAGAACTGTTTTGTGGTAGGGAAATTAAGGACCTCTCTGTGCACACATGGAGTCAGCCCTGTTGAACAAGCCCACCACACTTGTGCGGGGATGATAACCCATTTGGAATGAACAGTAGGGATTATTTAATTACAAAGGTGCTAATGTGACAAGGGAACTATCCCCAGGTAGGTGCCCTGTCCTGATATGGTCAGCAGGGTTAATGCTGAGCCTTCCTGGGATCATCTGCATGCAGTGTCTTTCTCAAACTCATCATATTTGGGTATGAATCTGACACCTCCATAAAAGGGGGTTGTGTCTAGCATTATAGTATAACAATCAGGAAGTAGTTAGCCCTTGCTGGGAGCCTTTAAGAATCTGGAAGGTCTTTAACATCATCCACCAAAGTGGATCTACTGGCTTTGTGTAGTTCAGGAAAGATTCCAAAGCTGGGGACCCCTGCTGGGGGTGGGGAGACTGGTGAAATGGCAGATATCAGTCTGAGGGCTGGTGTTGGCAAAGGTTTTCCCTGAGCAGAACTGAACCTCCTTGTATAGGTTTAGGGTTTGTCAACATCTGGTTTGGTCCTACAGCTACCAGCAGTGGGCTTAAGATTGGTTTTATCCAGAGTCTAACCATAAAAAGAAGTCTGGGGTTGTTCCCCCCATAAGGTAAAGCCAGAGATCACATGACTTCCCAGATTCCCATCCTTTTGCTTGCCTCCCTCTGTTGGTGAACTTAAGTAGAACTTGTCAGGTAACCATAATTAGGTCTTCCTTTGATACCTTCTATCCCCATTTTCTGTGACTGATGTTTCACAACCCCAGGAGGCACAATAGAATTGTTTCAGCCTCCCACATGCAACAGTCCTTCCCCCCCTTCCCATGGGACATACATAAAATGTCTCCCATCTGCACTTGGGGTATGAATGCCACAAAGTCTCAAGGATGTCAGACCCTGAGTTATCAGTCAGCTGGCACAGGTTGAAGGTAAAATCTGGGAACGAGGCGGGGGGGTGAGGGGGTCCCAAGCGACTTTTTTTTGTATTAGCTAGTTGGGCTCAGTAATCAATGTCAGGATTCTCGATTGTCCAAGTCAAGTCATATGGCTGGTGTGGGTTTCTGGTCTCCAAACTGAGATGAAGGCTGGTGGCAGTGAGGGGGCAGTAATGTACAGAGTCAGTAAAAACAGCAGGCTCATGATCACGTTAATTTGAGCTTGAAAGGATTGGTGCCCTTTTGAACTTTCCATTCCAGAGGCAGCTGTAAAGTCCGGCAGTCTTCTGGTGAGAGCGAATTAGTTGTTCACACATGAGTGCAGTGTATGCAGGCAGCAATTCCGTCCACTTTTACAGCCGTTGTTGTAGTCAGCAAAATGACATAAAGTTCTTTTCAGCGGAGCTCCAGTGCATTCTGGCCAAATTTCCTCACATAGACCCAATTTCCAGGTCAAATCTTGTTTAGCTCTGGAACTGGGCCTACTTCATAGTGGGCCAAACCTGTTTGTGGGCCCATTGGGTTGCTCCACAAGAACTTTTGAGTTTAAATCCCAGTTTGACAAGCTGCTTCTTATAAGCAGGTATAGTACTTAAAGATAGGAAATTTCACCTGTGGTTCAGAACCAGATAGGGAATATTAGTCAGTGACTCCAAGTAGGGAGCGCAGTGATAATCACCTACTATGGACTGGTATTAATTAATAGAAGTCTGTGGCTCCAGATAGAGAGCATAACAGATAGATATTATAATAGGTTTAATTTAAAAAAATGTCTGTGGCTCCTGGTAGAGAGCACAACAGATAGATGGCATAACAGGTGTTAGTGGAAGTTTGAATTAATTGCTTTAAAGATAATATAAAGATATATTGCTCTAACAAGTCTTGCAGGTTACTCATATTCTAACATGGGCTCCATGGGAGTTTAGGGTTTAAATCTTGATTTGACAAGCTGCCTCTTATAAGCAGGTATAGAGAGAAAAGGAAAGAAAGGAAAAGAGGAAAGAGGAAAGGAAAGGAAAAAGGAAAGGGAAGGAAAAGGGAAACAGAAGTATGAATCAAAGTGTTTTAAAGATGATATAATAAAGTCTGCAGGAGACTCATATTCTGTCTAACATGGGTTCAATGGGAATTTTGGGTTTAAATCCTGACATGACAAATTAGAAAGACCTAAATAGGCTAAAATGTGTGTGAATTGGAGTATTATGGTGGTTTTATTGTTCCTCTGGGACAGAGGGCAAGTTTTCCTGGTTACTGGCTGAAGGATATGCTTATTTGGGGAAAAGGTTTTGTCTTTGTGTTTTTGGAAAAGGTGACTAAGGTATTTATACCTTCCAGAGTTGTATGGATCAGATTTGATAGAGGGAGACCCCCTGAGAACTAGATTCCAGAGAATCAAGCAAAAAGTTTATCTTGATGATACTAAAATTTTGTTTTGAGATTTATATATTACAGAATCTACAGCCTTGGTGAAATTCATCATCAGACATGCTGAAACGACCTGCCTAAACTCCTGATGTCTTGGTTTTTATCCAGATCCAGTTAGGACACAGATATCAGAGACTAATACTGTCAATGGTATGGCCTTCTTAAGGTCAACCAACTCCCCCATTTCCCTACCCTTCGCCCTCCCTTCAAAAATATCTCAACACACATATTCAGCTTGAAGAAGTTACCAAGAGTCTTCGTCCCAGTTCTCTAGGCTTTGGGGCTGGGGCTAGTTACTATAGGTTGTCTTTGAGACTAAAATTTTGAAGTATAGGGCTTAGACCCATCCATCTATTGCTGTGATTATAAACAGATCTGAGATGTTTAAGCCTGTGAGTTAAGGGCCAAATAGGAAATTCATGACTCTGAGTTTATTGTTAGGGTGTTTTCAGTTATTTTAATTAGAAATGGCTGTGAGTAGTTAACAGACAGCAGTCTAGATTACATCACATAGATAGTTGGTTTTTAAAAAGATCAGAAGTCCAAAAAAAATGTGATGTTTAATGTTATTTATTCACTTGTTGTTGAGACCAGTCTGCTCCTGACAGCTTTCCCTGTCTTGGATTCAAAGAAGAAACTGAGCATCTTGGAGTTACTCCACTTATGATGAAACCGCCACTAGGCAAGAATTGCCTCATTTCATCTACAGACATAATACTGTCCAGAGAAAAGACACAATGGCAGGTTAGGACAGCTGGATTCTGCTGCGACAGAGTGGGCCAGTCCTTAATATTCCTTTTTCTCTAAGTCTGTCATATGACCTGGCCAGGATGCTCCAACCTGTTGAAGGAAGGGACCATCTAGGTGATCAGCGGTCTCTATAAATTGGCTAAGTTTTGGAAGCTGATTTAGGCGTCCCATATATTTTCAGTTAATATCAGTCATTTTTGGATTTATGATAGGATTGAAAAACTACATAGTCTCCTAGCCAACCCGTGTTTTTTACTTTGTGAGGACGGTTTTGGGAGGAAGTCTTTTAAGTAAAGATAGATGACAAAGTTTCTCTTTAATTAACAAACATGATGGACTGGGTGTTAAATCTCTTGTACTTTATAAATTACAAAAATAGTAATAGTTATGTTCAATTATATCTGAGATAAAATAGTCTTTTAATTGGACAGAAAAGGAGAAATGTGGATAGCTCTGGGGCTAATTATATTTTATGTTAATTACATTCTCCTGTGAGTTACTTCAAACAAGGAACAAGTCAGCACTCAGGTGATTTCCTATAAACCTGCTTCCCACCTGAATTTGTAAAATAAAGCAGAGTTGATGATTGAGCAGATAAAAAGGAAGGTGGGGCAGAAAGGAGTGGGGAGAAGAAGGAGAAAATGGAAGAGGGAGAGAATGCAGAGGTGGAGAAGGAAGAAGAAGAAGAAAAGTAGAGCAGAAGCCAATGGCCTGGAGAAACCCCGAGGTCTAAGGGGTCTCATAGATGGAGAAGATGGTAGAGTAGTGATAAATCTGCCCAGTCTAGGTGCACAGCATGAAATCATATTAACTGTGTTGTATTTTCTTTGCTGTGGCATATTTGGGAGGAGAGTTACCTCAACAAAGGATGACTCTGTGGACTTTCCTGAGGATAGATCTTGCCAGGGAAGTAGGTAAAATTAGCTTACCTTCAGTCATCTGCCACCAGCCCTCTGAACACCAGCTCATGGGCTGGCTCTTGGCCCATTTGATCTCTTCTTCCATATAGACTGGGCATTCCAAATGGTTGGGGTTGGGTGGTTCTGGTAGGGTTGCAGCTAACACAGAGGCCACTGTTTCCTCCAGGGCCAAATCTTTGGCAGCTTTGGTGTCCAAGTTGTTATCTCTAGTCACAGCAATTGTCCTTTCTGCTGGCCTGGACAGTATATGATCACCACTCTCTTTGGCAACCAGAGGGCTTCAAGTATTTATAGAATTTCATCTTTGTTCTTGATAGCTTTTCCTTCTGCAGTTAGGAGACCTCTCTCCTGGTCCATGTATATGATCAGTCAAAAATGCATATTGGCTATCTGTGTAGATGCTGACTGCCAGACCTTTGCCCATGATAAGGCCCTAAGATTGCACAATCGGTTCAGCCCTTTGAGCTCTGTTTCGGCCAGTTTACCTCTGTTTCTGTGGTTACTTACACTCCTGCTTTTCTCTGCTTCTCCTGAATGAAGCTGCTTCCATATGTGAACCAAGTCTGCTCTGCTCCTAGCAGAGGTGAGTCCTTTAGATAAGGTCGAGTACTGTGTGCTTTTGTCAAGATTCCACTGCATTGGTGGAGCTGTTGGTCCAGATCAGGGTCAGGGAGAAGGGTTGCAGGATTTAAGAAAGCAGGAGACTGGAAAGTAACTCAGCCAGGATTGATTAGTAGGGCCTGATAATGAGTAAAACCTGTCAGGTGGCTGTTTGAGTACCTCTTCAATAGCATGGGGGTTTTTATGGCTACATTTTGTCCCAGAGTCAATTTATCTGCATCCTTAACCAATAATGCCGTAGCTGCAGTGATGCACAGAGTAGGTGGCCATCTTGCTGTCTCTGGGTCTAACTTCTTTGACAGCTAGGCCACAGGCCATTTCCATGGTCCCAAAGTTTGAGTCAGGTTCCCTTTGGCTGTTTCTTCCTGTTCATCTACATACAGGTGAAATGGTTTAGTAACCACCTTTGGAAGCCCCAAAGCAGGGGCTGACAAAAAGGCCTGTTTTTGTCAAAAGCCCTTGGATGGTCTTCAGTCCAAACAAAGTTTTTGGCCTCTCTGGTGGCCTCAGATAGAGGTTTGGCTCTTTTAGGAAAATTTTAGGAAAACTTCCCACTTCCCATAGTCTGCAAAAGCCTGTGGATCCCAAGAACTCTCTTAACTGTCTAGGTGAGGGGGTATTCTGATAAAAGTCTCTTCTCTTGCTGTGGAAAGCCACTGCTGGCCCTCCTTCAGAATGTAGCAGAGATAGGTAAACTCAGTCTTACAGAAATGTGCCTTCTTGGCAGATGCCTGATATCCCAAGTTCCCCGGAGCCTGAAGGAAATTCTGGGTTCCCTTTCACATCCTTCTTTGGTTTCTGATACAACTAAAGGGTAATATATGTACTCTCCAAGATTTATAAATGCCTGTCAGTGCCACTGTGTTAGAATTCTCTGTTTCCTCAGGATCTAACTGAACTGAGAAACATGCTGTGGCATGTCTGCTTCTAGTCCCCTTGGCTGGACCTCCCTTCATCCCCAAGGTGGACACTATTGGAACTTGGGGCTCTCCCTCTGGGGGATGCATAGGTGGGAGTAGGGTGGGCCAGTACAGGGACTACTGGCTCTGCTGGAGGAATTCTCTGGGGTGACTATGGCTGTGCTGGTCCTGCTAGCCAAGGCATGGGGGGTTGGGAATCATTGACTACTCCTTCAGGAGACACCAGGGCAAGGGCACAGGCGGGAGCTCTTGTGGTGAGGATGCATGTGCTGGTCCCACCTGCCAAGGGATGGGTGGGATCCCTGATGTCCAAACCACAGCAGGGGCAGCTGCCCTGGTCAGAGCTGGTGTCTGGGTGTAAGGCAGTGGGAAAATAACTTCTGGTGTACTGTCCAGTAAAATAGGGTAGAGTGGCTTTGAAGACTTCCCACTTTTGTTCTTCTGCCATCAGAGCAGACCTGGTTCCTGAAAGTTAAGTAGTGTTAATCAGGGGCAATAGAAAAGATTTCACCCAAGGTGTTGGGTTGACAACCAAATCTTTCCAGACTACAATGTAGGGAACTTGTTCTGAATGCCCCTGTGCCTTCTGGAACACTTTGTCTTCCATTGCTAGAACTGTGGGGAGATAGAAAGTTCCCTCTGTTGGCCATCCTCCTCTGAAAGGAGGCCACTCCAAGCTGCAATGCATGGTTTTCACTTTCTTAAAGTGAGCTAAGACAATGTTAAAGGGGTGGGAGGAAAGAGAGTGAAAGGTAACCTATTCCATTTCATTCATCACAATCCAGTATAACACAAGACAACACTATCAGAAACACCACAGACAAAAACCGCACACACGAAATAGCCACATCATGACTGGAAACAAAAATATATCCAAACACTAGGATTCACAGAAAATGGAAGAGAGGCAGATACCAAGGCAGGTTGTGCCGAAAACTCTCCTTAAGCACTTCTAGCCAATGGGCAGGAACCCCATAGACCCTGAACAGCTGATCTTACTGTGCAACATGCCTGCTATGATCACTTTCTGCAGCATAGGCTTGAAGTTGCCTTGATGCTTTTCCTGGTGCCGAAATATGGCCAGAAAAAAACACACATGTACATTGAACAATGAACAATTCAGAAACACTGATGCTCACCGGACTCTCTTGCCAGCTTTAGACCCTCCAGACACAGGTTCCAGAGAACCGCTGGGAAATCCAATTTGGATGAGCCCCCAAATGTTATGCACCAATTCCGCGACAACCCCAGGAGAACTCAAGAACTGCAGTGTCCGATGCAATCATGCATAAGAGTCTTTTATTACAAGTCAGACTCGGATCAGAAACCTTACCACTGTGCCAGACAGGAGTGCAACCCCTAACCTAGAAGACTTGGAACTTACACAGCATAGTTAGAAATTCTTTGGCTTTTAGAGTCATTTTTCAAACACAATATCATTTTATCAGTCGTCAGGACAGAATCAAGTGACTTGGGGGGTTGGTGGGGGGGGAAGCTTTTCCAGACCTAAGGAATAACTATGGTGTTAGCAGGAATTAGTGTGTTTTATGGCCAGTGATTCCCACCTGTGACCTTTCATTATCTTCTCAAGGATGTTTTCT
The DNA here is from genome assembly GCF_900095145.1 of Mus pahari. NCBI lineage: Eukaryota > Metazoa > Chordata > Mammalia > Rodentia > Muridae > Mus > Mus pahari. The sequence goes on along the minus strand of NC_034606.1, from coordinate 13,148,209 downwards.
TTCAATTCCCCCCCCCCCCAAATAGAGCCAGCTGCACCTAGGAAGTGCTTAGTCATTTATCAGTGAGAATGCCAGCTTCAGTGATGCAGAGGTAAGGGAGACTACCATTTGTCTATCCTGAAGCAGGAATTTGTGGCTCCTCCGAGGGGGCGGGGTTCCTTAAGGAGTGTCTTTATGGAAGCAAGAACAGTGAAATTCTGATGCCAGACTGGATTTTCTTGGAGTGGTCAGGGAGGGGGCGGAAGCCTCATGCTTGCTGCAGGAGAGAGCCTGGGTTGAGGGAAGCAGAACTTCTGCAGGAAAGCACAGAAGTAAGCCACCTGTGCACTTCATTGGGTCTTCAGGTAGAGCTATTTCCACATTTCTGAGGCACCACTAGATTGATTTTCAGAGTGGTTGTTCTAGTTGGCAAGCCTACCAGCAATGGAGGAGTGTTTCTCTCTCTCCACATTCTCTCCAGCATGTACTATCAATTGATTTTTTTTTTTAATTTTAGCCATTCTGATTAGTGTGTAAGGTGGAATCTGAGGGTCATTTGGATTTGCATTTCCCTAATGATTAAGGATGTTGAACATTTAAGTGCCTTTCTACCTCTTTTGTGAATTCTCTGTTTAGCTCTGCATCCAATTTTTAATTTTGGTTATTTGGATATTTTGTTGAACTTTGTGAGTTCTTTGTATATTTTGGATATTAGCCCACTATAGGATATAGGGTTATTGAGATTTTTTTTTTCCTATCTAGGGGCTGCCAATTTCCTATTGACAGTGTCTTTGCCTTACAAAAGGTTTACAGTTTCATGATGTCCCTTTGTCAATTATTGATCTTAGGGCCTGAGCCACTGGTGTTCATGAAATTTTTCCCTGTGCCAATGTGTTCAATACTATCTCCTAATTTGTTTTCTATTAGATTCATTGTATCTGGTTTTATGTTGAGGTCCTTGATACACTTGGAGTTGAGCTTTGTGCAAGGTGATAAATATGGCACTATTTTCATTCTTCTACATACAGACTGCCAGTAAGACAAGCACTATTCATTGAAGATGTTTTCTTTTTTCCACTATATACCTTTGTCTTTCTTATAAAACATCAAGTGTCTATAAGTGTCTGGGTTTATTTCTGTGTCTTCAATTCTATTCCTTTGATCTATCTGCCTGTCACTGTCACTGTACCATTACCATGAAGTTTTTTTTAGTATTGCTTTCTAGTACAGCTTAAGTTCAGGGATGGTGATTCCCCCAAAATACTTATTGTTTAGAATTTTTTTGGCTATCCTGGGTTTTGTTTTAACAGATAAAGTTGAGAACTGCACGTACCATGTCTGTGAATAATAATCTTGTAGGTTTGATAGGGATTATATTGAATCTGTAGATTGCTTTTGGTAAGATGGGCATGTTCAACATCTGAATCCTGCCAATCATGCATATTGAGGATCTTTTCATCTTCTGAGGTCTTCTTTAATTTCTTTTTTCAGGAATTTGAACTCCCTTTCACACTTGCTTGGTAAGAGTTACTCCAAGATATTTTCTAACATTTGTGTCTATTGTGAAGGATGTTAAATCCCTAATTTCTTTCTCAGCCTTTTTATCATTTGAATAAAGGCTGCTGACTTATTTAATTTTTTATTCCGCCACTTTACTGAAGTTTTTTATCTGCTATAGGAGTTCTCTGGTGGGATTTTTGTGGTTGCTTATATATACTATCATATCATCCCCAAATAGTGATACTTTGCCTTCTTCCTTTCCAATTTATATCTCCTTATCTCCTTTTGTTGTGTAATTACTTTAGGGAGAACTTCAAGTATTATATTGAATATATAGATACAGAGTGGGCAGCCTTGTCTTGTCCCTGATTTCAGTGGACTTGTTTCATGTTTCTCTCCATTTCATAGGATATTGACTGGTGGTTTGCTGTATATTGCTTTTATTATGTTTAGGTATGGGCTTTGAATTCCCAATCTCTCCAAGACTTTTAACATGAAGGACTATTGGATTGTCTCAAAGGCTTTTTCAGCAATGAATGAGTTGATCATGTGACTTTTTTCCTTGAGTTTGTATATAAAATGTATTAATTTGATGGATTTTCATATAGTGAACAATCCCTGCATTCCTGGAATGATGGCTACTTGATGATAGTTTTGATGTGTTCTTAGATTTGGTTTGTAAGAATTTTATTGAATATTGTTGCATCAATATTTATAAGTGAAATTGGCCTGGGGTTCTATTTCTTTGCTGGGTCTTTGTGTGGTTTAGGTATTAGAGTAACAGTGGCTTCATAAAAATGAATTAGGTAGTGTTCTCTCTGTTTCTATTTTATGGAATCGGTTTATGAAATAGTTTGAGGAGTGTTGGTATTATCTCTGCACTAAAACCATCTGGCTGTGGGCTTTTTCTTCTTGAGAGGTTGTTAACAACTACTTCTGTTTCCTTACAGTCAGGGCTATGGGTGTTGGGGGAAAAGGGCAGTGGGAAAGAACCTGTGTTCCACCAGTGTTCAGGTATTCTGGGAGGGTGGACTCAGGAGGACTGCCAGATGCTTTCCACACAGCCCCAGGTAGGCATCTGGCTGTGTTAGGCCACTGACCTCACACGGTGGGTGGAGGACTAGGAGCATCCCCAGGTACCAGGTTCTCAGCCTCTGGTATCCCACGCTGGAGGAGGAGCTGAGAACAAAATAGGGGCCCCAGGGAGGAAGAGAAGGAAGGTCAGGGGGATAGGGGAGCACTTGGTGGTTCCCATGCAGGCAAGAGTCCTTAATTCAGTCTGTGGCTGCAGTTTAGGAAGGCCTTCTGGTGAAAGGTTAGACAAGGCTCATTAGGAGAAAGCCTTTCCCATTGTTCAAGCATGATTGGGCAGAGACAGTCTATGGTTTTAGAGCTTTATTGTAAAAAGGCAGGGGAAAGAGAGAAGGTAGAAAGAGAGAGAGGGAGAGGCTGGCCATGGCCATGTGGGGAGAAGGGAGGAGAGAGAGAGAGGGGGGAGGCTAGAGAGTAAGAGAGGTAAAAGCTTAGAGAAAGCAAGATGGGGTCAAGTAGCCTCTCTTATAGTGGCCTAGGCTATCTTGCTGTTGCTAAGTAACAATGGGGAGGAGTCTAGCCAGAATGCCAGAAGTTTGGGACATTGTCTATGTAACTGATAGCCACATGTCTCTCCTGTGGGGACTGTGGGGGCAGTAACTTCAACAGGAGACAGGGTTCCAGGAGACATGATCTAATGCCTTCTGTCCCATGTTGGTAGAAATTACCACCCGCTGGGTCCCACCAGGCTTCAAGACTTAAGCTCGACTGGAGACCAGGATGTCTGTGCATAGCCCATTGCCCCACATTACAGGATATAGGGTTGTTTAGAAAGTTTACCTGATTTTGATTTAAATTAGGTATTTGATTTCTGCCTAGAAAATATAGACTTTTGTAGAGTAAGATGTGATGATTTCTTGATTTTCCCTCATTTCTGTTATGTATCCCTTTTCATTTCTGATTTTGTTAATTTGGATACCTTTCTGTTCCCTTTAGTTACTTTGGTTTAGGGTTTATCTATCTTCTTGATTTTCTCAAATAAACAGTTCTTGGTTTTGTTAATTGTTTATATCATTTTTTTTGTTTGTTTCTAATTGTTTGACTTTTTCCTGCAGTCTAATATTCCTGGAGGTGTTTGCTTCTTTATGTTCTAGAGGTTTCAGGTATGTAGTTAAGCTGATAATATGAGATCTCTCCAATGTCTGTATGAATTCATTTAATGCTATGATTTTTTCCTGTTAACAATGCTTGCATTATATACCATAAGTATGGGTTTGCTGTGTCTTCATTTTCAATGAATTCTATAAAGTCTTTGATTCCTTTCTTTATTTCCTCCAAGACCAAGGTATCGTTGAGTAGAGAGTTTCCATGAGTATCTAGACTTTCTGTTGTCTTTGTTGTTATTGAAGTCCAGCCTTAGTCCATGATGATCTGATATAATGCAAGGGATTATTTCAAACTTCTTATATCTGTTGAGGCTTGTTTTGTGTCCAATTATATTTTAAATTTTTGGGAAAGTCCCTAGAGGTGCTAAGAAAAAGGTTAGGGGGAGAACTGTTTTGTAGATATCTATTAAATCCTTTTGGCTCATAGTTTCTGATGGTGGCACTGTGTCTCTGAATACTTTCTGTTTGAATGATCTTTTGATTGGTGAGAGTAGAGTCTTGAAGTCTCCCATTATTAACGTTTGAGGTTAAATGTGTTTTGAGCTTTAGCAAATTTTCTTTTTCAAATGTGAGTGCTCTTTCATTTGGGGCATAAATGTTCAGATTTGAGACTTCCTCCTGGCAGAATTTTCATTTGATAAATATGCAGTGCTCTTCCCCAGTCTATTTTATGGGATATTCGGATGATTACTCCCAATGGGGACCATTTGCTTGGACAACATTTTTCTAGCCTTTTACTCTGAGGTATTTTCTGTCTTTGTCACTGAGGTATGTTTGTAATATGCAAAAAGGTGCTGCTAAGTATTTAGTATATTAGCCTGTGTCTTTTTATAGGGGTTTTGAGTCTATTGATGTTGAAAAATATTAAAGACAGGTGATCCTGGTTTTTTTGTTGAGTGTGTGTTACGTGTATGTGATTTTATTCTTTTGGGTTTGGTATGTGATGTTTAATTTCTTGTGTTTTCTTGATTGTAATTACGTTCCTTATGTTGGAATTTTTCTTCCACTGTCTTCTATAGGCCTGGATTAGTAGAAAGAAATTGTTAAGTTTGGTTTTATCATGGAATATCTTGCTTTCTCCATCTATGGTGATTGAGAATTTTCCTGGGTCTAGAAGCCTGAGCTGGCATTTGTGTACTCTTATGGTCTAGATGACATCTGTCCAGGTTACTTCTAGCTTCTAGATTCTTTGCTGAGAAGTCTGTTGTAATTCTGATGGGTCAGCATTTATGTTTCTTGGCCTTTTACCCTTACAGCTTTTAATATTCTTTCTTTATCCTGTGCATTTAGTGTTTGATTGTATGACATGATAGCATTTTCTTTTCTGGTCCAATCTATTTAGTTTTCTGGATGCTTCTTGTACATTTATGGCCATCTTTTTCTTTAGTTAGGATTATTTTCTTCTATCGTTTTGCTGAAGCTGTTTTCTGACCCATTGCCCTGGGAATCTTCAACCTCTTCTATTCCTATAATCGTTAGGCTTGATCATTTCATTGAATCCTGAATTTCTTGGATTTTTACTTGTTTTTTTGTTTGTTTGTTTGTATTTTGTTTTTTCTCTTGTTTTATGTTGCTCTTGCCTCTTTATTTTGTTTGTTTGTTCTTTGTTTTGTTTTCATTTTATTAGATATTTTCTTCATTTACATTTCAAATATTATCCCCTTTCTCGGTTTCCCCTCCAAAAACCCTCTACCATTCCCCTCCCCCTGCTCAACAACACACCCACACACTCCTTCTTCCTGGTCCTGTCATTCCCCTACACTGGGGCATCTAGCCTTTGCAATACCAAGGGTCTCTCTTACCACTGATGACCAACAAGACCTTTTTCTGCTACATATGTCCCTGGAGTCATAGGTTCCTCCAAGTGTATTTTTTTGGTTGGTGGTTTAGTCCCGGGGTACTCTGGGTGTACTGGTTTGTTCATGTTGTTGTTCTTCCTATGTGGCTGCAAAGCCCTTCAGCTCCTTGTGTCATTTTTTTCTAGCTCCTCCATTGGAGACCTCGTGTTCAGTCCAATGGTTGGCTAAGAACATCTGCCTCTGTACTTGTCAAGCACTGAAGAGCCTCCAGGAGACAACTATATCAGGCTCCTATAAGCAAGCACTTATTGGCACCCACAATAGTGTCTGGGTTTGGTGGCTGTATATGGGATGGATCCCCAGGTGGGGCAGTCTCTGGGTGGCTTTTCCTTCAGTCTCTGTTCCATAATTTGTCTCTGTATCTCCTCCCAAAGGTGTTTTGTTCCCCCTTCTAAGGACCAAAGTGTCGACACTTTGGTCTTCCTTCTTCTCGAGCATCATGAGGTCTATGAATTGTATCTTGGATATTCTGAGGTTCTGGGCTAATGTTTCCTTATCAATGAGTGCATATCATATGTGTTCTTTTGTGATAGGGTTCCCTCATTCAGGCTGATATTTTCTAGTTCCACCTATTTGCCTAAGAATTTCATAAATTCACTGTTTTTAATAGCTGAGTAGTACTACATTGTATAAATGTGACACATTTTCTACATCCATTCCTCTTTTGAAAGACATCAGGGTTCTATTCTCAACAACAAAAGAACTTCTGGTGGAATCACCATCCCTGATCTCAAGCTGTACTACAGAGCAATAGTGATAAAAACTGCATGGTATTGGTATAGTGACACGCAGGTAGATCAATGGAATAGAATTGAAGACCCAGAAATGAACCCACACAGCTGTGATCACTTGACCTTTGACAAAAGAGCTAAAACCATCAAGTGTGAAAAAGCATTTTCAATGAACGGTGCTAGTTCAACTGACAGCATGTAGAAGAATGCAATTTAATCCATTCTTATCTCCTTGTACAAAGCTCAAATCCAAGTATATCAAGGTGTCAAGGACCTCCACATAAAACCAGATACAGTGAAACTAATAGAAAAGAAAGGGGGAACAGTCCTTGAGCACATGGGCACAGGGTAAAATTTCCTGAAGAGCACAACAATGGCTTGTGCTCTAAGATCAAGAATTGACAAATGGGACCTCATAAAATTGCAAAGCTTCTATAAGGCAAAAAACACTGTCAATAGAACAAAACAGCAATCTTTACAAACCCTACATCTGGTAGAGGGCTAATACCCAATATATTTGAAGAATTCAAGATGTTAGAATCCAGAGAACCAAATAACCCTATTAAAAATGGGGTACATATTTAAACAAAGAATTCTCAAACAGGATGGCTGAGAAGCACCTAAAGAAATGTTCAACATCCTTAGTCATCAGGGAAATGCAAATCAAAACAACCCTGAGATTCCATTTCAAGCCAGTCAGAATGGCTAAGATCAAAAACACAGTTGTCAGGAGACACTGGTGAGGATGTGGGAAAAGAACACTCCTCCATTGCTGGTGAGATTGCAAGCTGGTACAACCACTCTGGAAATTAGTCTGGCAGTTCCTCAGAAAAATGGACATAGTATTGTGTGAGGACCCAGCAATACCACTCCTGGGCATATAGCCAGATGCTCCATCTTGTAATAAAGACACATGCTCCACTTTGTTCATAGCAGCCTTATTTATAATAGCCAGAAGCTGGAAGGAACCCAGATGTTTTCTGTTAGAAGCTTTTTACATTTTTTTCTTTGACTGATATGTAGACATCTTCTATGCCTGAAATTCTCTTCTATCTCTTATATTCGGTTGTTGATACTTATGTCTGTAGTTCTTGAGCTCTTTCCTAAATTGTCCATATCCCAAGTTGTTTCCATTTCATTTCTTTATTGTATCTACTTCCAGTTTAGATATTGGACCATTTTGTTCAATTCTTTTACCTGCTTGATTGTATTTTTCCTATATTTCTTTAAGTAAATTATTTTTTTCCTCTTTATGGGCTTCTATCTATTTGCTTTTTTTTTCTGCATATCTTTAAGGGAGTTATATTTACCTGCTTTAGAGGCCTGTATCATCTTCTTGAGAAGCATTTTAGGTCAGTATGTTGCTTCTCAGGTGTTTTAGTGTTTAGTGTTTACCATGGTTGGAGAACTGGAATCTGATGGTAACGACTTGTATTGGTTTCTGTGGCATATATTCATGTGCTTACCTCTCACCATCTGGTTATCTCTGGTATTAACTGGCCTGGGTTCCTCTGATTGTAGCTAGCCTCCTTGGAGGCAGATAGAGCTCTTTAACTTGGGTGAGAACCAACCTCCTGGGAGGCAGACACTGTTGTCTTTGGTTGAGGGGGAGGTTCCTGTGTCCATGGTTAGAGTGGGTTTCCTGTGTTCCTGGTTAGAGCAGACATGTGTTGCTGGTTAGGGCTAAACTCCTTGGAAATTGGCAAGCTTTGGGTACAAGGGGCAAGATCTACCTCAGCTGCAGATAGGGCAGAAGACCAGAAGGACTGTCCCCTGTTATAGCACACCTCTTGTGTTGCTGATTATGTCAGGTCTCCTGTGTCCATGGTTTCTTCAGAACAACTGTTCCTATGGTTATGGAAGACTTCTGCGGTGGGCTAAGTGATCTGGCCTGAGTGAAAGAGTTTAAGTGGGTTTGTGGGATGGGGCATAGGGCCTGTGAAAGCTGTCCTCTGTCAGTGTCCCAGTTGGCGTAGGTATTAGTGCAGGAGTCTCACCTGTGTCTCTGGTTATAGCAGCTATCCAGAGAGGGTCAGTTGATCTGGCCAAGGTAGAGTAGCAGACTGGAAGGGCAATTCAAGTTCTTTTTTTGTTGTTCTTATTTGGTTTTTGTTTGTTTTTTTTGTTGTTGTTTTGTTTTTCGAGACAGGGTTTCTCTGTATAGCTCTGGCTGTCCTGGAACTCACTAGGTAGACCAGGCTGGCCTCGAACTCAGAAATCTGCCTGCCTCTGTCTCCTGAGGGCTGGGATTAATGGTGTGCGCCACCGTGCCCAGCTGCAATTCAAATTCTTAATCCTAAGAGTCATGTAAGTGAGCCAAGAGGCTAAGAGCTGTGTCCCATCCATTCAGTGAACAACAACTCACTGTGGTGGTAATTGCTATCTAATTAAATATTTAAGATTTATTTTGATTTATTCACTAATACTGTCTTTCTCAAATAACAATTTCATTTTAAAATTTATCTACTTTGAATCATTATTGTTCACCAAATACTTCAATTAGTGGAAATAAACTCATGAGTTCAAGATAATCAAATTAATCTCCCTAAAATCTTAATCTTAAAACTCTTCTGTATCTCTTCATTTTTTTAATCTCGAAGAAGCACTCGTCATCAAACATTCAGGTGTTATTTTTGTCTTTTGTTTAATGTTGTACAATTCTATGATCTTCTGTTTGTCATTAATTAAGTGATAGCTGGGCAGTGGTGGTGCATGCATTTAATCTTAGTGCTTGAGAGGCAGAGGCAGGTGGATTTCTGAGATTGAGTTCAGCTTGGTCTATAGAGTATGTTCCAGCACAGCCAGGGGTATACAGAGAAACACTGTCCCTCAGAAAACAAAACAAAACAAACAAACAAAAAACAAAAACAAAAAAGTGATATGCAAACTGTCCTTTTTGAATTTGTAGATGGTTATAGTAAATATAGAAATAAGTCCTTTAAAAGTTTATATAATTAAGTAGTATAAACAGATTTTTTAGAATATTATTTGATTCTATTAGTTGAATTATGAATTTCAAACCCTACCCCCTAATGTTATTTTCCCCATTGTCTATCAGCCTTCAATTAAGATAGACAGCCAACTGGAGTCAACTGTAAGCCATACCCGCAAGAAGACCAGGTGGGTTATCCATGGGCTTTTTCTAATCGCTATATTACCCAAGAAAGATCGATCTTCAAAGTTTTCCCTAGTGCTACAACAGATCACCAACTGTAACCTCTTTCCCCCTCCTCTGCAGTCCATCATGGCCCCTACATTTCATACCCACCCAAAATTTCCGTTTTCCTAGCCTCAAACAACACCTGGGAGGAAAACGGTACTTCCCATGAACATGTAGACAAGAGAAGCCCAGTATAGTAGGCAAGAAATGACCAAGTCACTGAAAATCTAACATAGAAAAGGAATTCTAGAAACAAACATACACAGAACAAAGACCCCACAAAGCAGTGCCTAGACACCAACATAAGAACACAATCAATAAAAGCTAGGACAAAAAATGTTTCCACCAAAGCCCAGCTATCCTGCCAAAGAAGGCCCTGAGTATTTGAACTCATTCAAACACCAGAAAAAGACTGTAAAACCAACTAAATGAAGATGATAGAGGCCTTTAAGAGGAAATGAAAAAATTTCTTAAAGAAAGCCAGATTTAAAACAAACAAACAAACAGAGGGTTGAAGAAAATGAATAAAGTAGAAAAACATCAATAAAGAAATACAAGCTAAGAGAATTCTGGAAATGAAAAATTTAGGGATGCAAACAAGAACTACAGAGGCAATCTTCACCAATAAATTATAAGACAGAATCTCAGGCATTGAATATGTGATCAAAGAAAATGTTAAATCTAAAATGATCCTGATGCACAACATAAACAAAATCTGAGACAAAACTCCAAATATTGGAATAGAAGAAACAGAAGAATTTTAGCCCCAAAATTCAGAAAATATTTTCAAGAAAATCATACCTGAAAATTTTCATACAACAAGGGAAACAAAAGGAAAACTGAATAATAAAACAATTTTTGTAGGTGTCACCATCCCTAAGGTCAAACTGTACTATTGAGCAGTAGTAATAAAAACTATGTGGTACTTGTATGGGAACAGACAGGTTGATCAATGGAATCACATAGAAGACCCTGAAATAAACTCACATATCTACAGACAGCTGATTTTTGTCAAAGAAGGCAAAGCTATACAGTGGAAAAAATAAAAGCATCTTCAACAAAATTATGGTCTAAGTGGATGTCTGTGTATAGAAGAATGCATATAGATTCATGTTTATCACTGTGCACAAAACTCTCATTCAAGTGGATCAAAGACACAAACGTAAATCTAGAATACTCTAAATCTAACAGAAGAGAAAATGGGTAATAGCATTAAACATGGGTATAGGAGACAACATCTCAAAAATGAACATCAATGGCTTTGGCTCTAATAGCAAAAAATGGATAAATGGGACCTCAGGAAACTGAAATGTTTCTGTAAGGCAAAGGATACTGTCAATAGGGAAACAAAACCCAGGAGCCTACAAATTGGGAAAGGATCTTCACCAATCCTACATTGGGCAGAGAGCTAATATTCAAAATATATAAAGAACTCAAGAAATTAGAGAACAATAAACCATACAGAACTAATTAAGAAAGGGGTAGGGGTGGCAAAGCTGAAAGAGAATTCTCAACAGGTAGAGTCATAAATGTCCCAGAAGCACTTGATGAAATGTTCAAAGTTCTTAGTTATCAGAGAAATGCAAATCAAAAGGCCCTGAGAGTCCACTTTAGCTAAGATCCAGTCAGAATAGCTAAGATCAAAAACTCCAGCACATGCTGGCCAGGATATGTAGCAAGGGGAATACTCCTCCATTGCTTGTGGGAGTACAATACAACCACTTTGGCAATCAATCTGATGATGTCTCAGAAAGTTGACAATATTTCTACCTCAAGACCCAGATGAACCACTCCTAGACATATACACAAAAGATGTCCAATTACATCACAGGGACATTTGCTCAACTTTGTTCATAGCTGTGCCGCGCTACCTTCTCGCCAGCAAGAAAGACGCGACACATCAGGATCCTTCTGCAGTAAAGCTTTAATGCATCTCGAGAGGC